>NC_069508.1:204951262-205266262 GCF_027579735.1 Bombina bombina
GATTTCTTTAATGAAAAAAATAAACATAATCTGGTGTCACTGTAAATCTCCTGCTCTAGAAATCACTAAGTATATAGCAGATGCCAGGATTGCCAATAGTCACAGCCATGGGGAAGACAATGCGCATGTACAGCCTTTTTTTGATATTAGGTATTTTTTAGAATAGGTTTTTATTTTTTTGGGCAGCAAATGAACTATAACTCCTAAGGTCAATGCCAACCAAATGCTTTTTTCAGTGCAATCTTTTTTTTTTTTTTTAGTAGGGTTATTTTTAAGTTTAGGCTGTTTGTTGGGAGTTACTTTTATTGCAGAATGGGGGTCTAGTTTTTATGTGGAAAAGAGCTATGTCACTTAATGGTAATGCCCAAAAAGGCCTTTTTAGTGTTAGTTTAGGTTTTTTTTGTTTTGTTTTTTAAAGGGGGCCTTAGTTTTAGTACAGACGTAACAGTGGGTCTTTTTTATTTTTGGTAGTGTTTTTTCTGTAAATTTAGGTTTTGTTGTTTTTTTGTAAATTTTGTTTATTTCTTTCCTAAGATATGGTGAGTCCATGGTATCATCAATTAATGTGGGAATATCACTCCTGGCCAGCAGGAGGCGCCAAAGAGCACTACAGCAAAGCTGCTATATATGTTACTTCCCTTACCCATAATCCCCAGTCATTCTCTTTGCCTGCGGTGCAAGGAGGAGGTGATGTTTTGGTGTCTGATCTACAATCAAGATTTTTTTATTTTAAAGCACAGTAGGTTTGCTCTGATCTTTCAAAAGGGTCTAGCCTTAGCACATGTCAGTCTCTTCAGTAGGGCAGTGGTGGCTTTTAAGCAATTGGGAACTTGTGGGGTATAATCCTCACTGCGTTTTCCCAAAACATTTTGCTGCCCTATTTACCCTGAGTAAGTTTACTCAATCTTTCTGTATTTCCACAGGTCCATGTGAGGGAACGCATCCTCTCAAACCTGGTGAGCTGTCCTGCTGCCGGACAGATGAATATTAAGGTAAGTGCAAATTTTATTTTTCTATGTAGCAGGGAAATTTGGCACTTATTCACTTAAAACGCTGTAGGGGACATTTTGTATTATTCCTGTAAGGGTGCAGGTTTTTATGGCAGTTTTTGCAGGCACTGTTAGCGTGAGGAGTTATTTATTTTATTGATGGCTCAGTAAGGATCCGTTACTGTAACGGATTATGTACTTTTTTTTTGGGGGGGGGGGGGTTTATTGTTTGTTTTTAAGCCTGTTTTCAAGAAAGTTGTTATTTTTTTTTTAAAAAAAAAGCTTTTTTGTTTGCTGTAGGACCGCCCCTTTTAGGAAGGTTCTGATTCTTTGATGATAGAGTTTTTTGGTGCTTTTTTTCACTTCCATTAAGAGTGAGGTGCGCATATTTCAGATGGCTCTGCTGTTTAGAAGGCTTCTTGCTGTTTTTGCTTCTCTGGAAATCCGGATTGTAAACAGGATCGTTTTTTTTTCTTCAGTTTGCTGCGGGGTCTTTTCTCCAGGAGGGTCTGGAGAAGGGTTTGTCAGCTAGTACTCTGAAGGGTTAGATTTCTGCGTTGTCTATTTTGTTGCATAAGCGTTTGCCGGATGCGCCAGACGTGCAATCTTTTTGTCAGGCTTTGGTTAGGATTAGGCCTGTGTTTAAGACCGTTACTCCTTCCTGGAGTCTTAACCTTGTTCTTAGAGTTTTACAGCGGGTTCTGTTTGAACCTATGAATTCCTTAGATAGTAAGATGTTATCTTGGAAGGTTTTGTTTCTTGTTGCTATTTCTTCTGCTCAGAGAGTTTCAGAACTCTCGGCTCTGCAGTTTGATTCTCCTCATCTTATTTTTTCATTATGATAAGGTGGTTTTACGTACTAAATTAGGTTTCCTACCTAGAGGTTGTTTCAAACAAGAATATTTATCAGGAGATTGTGGTTCCTTCTTTATGTCCTAATTCTTCTTCTCCTAAGGAGCGTTCATTGCACAACCTAGATGTTGTGCGTGCATTGAAGTTCTATATTCAGACGACTAAGGACTTTCGTCAGTCTTCTGCTTTGTTTGTTTGTTTTTCTGGGAAGCACAAGGGTCAGAAAGCTACGGCTATTTCTCTTTGGCTAAGGAATATTATTCGTTTGGCCTATGAGACTGCTGGACAGCAACCTCCTGAGAGAGTCACTGCTCATTCTACGAGGGCTGTTTCTTCTTCCTGGGCATTTAAAAATTAAGCTTCTGTGGAACAGTTTTGCAAGGCTGCAATTTGGTCCTCTTTGCATACTTTTTCAAAATTTTATAAATTTGATACTTTTGGCTTCTTTTGGGAGAAGGGTTCTTCAAGCGGTGGTGCCTTCTGTTTAGGTCTGCCTGTCTTGTCCCTCCCTTATCATCTGTGTCCTCTAGCTTGGGTATTGATTCCTACTTGTAATTGATGATTCGGTGGACTCACCATATCTTAGGAAAGAAAACCTAATTTATGCTTACCTGATAAATGTATTTATTTCCGGATATGGTGAGTCTATGGCCCACCCTTTATTTAAGATAGTTCTTTTTTTTAAAACCTCAGGCACCTCTACACATTTGTGTTATCTTCTTTTGCTATTTTTCCTTTGGCCGAATGACTGGAGGTTATGGGTAAGGGAAGTGACATATATTGCAGCTTTGCTGTAGTGCTCTTTGCCACCTCCTGCTGGCGAGGAGTGATATTCCCACTAGTAATTGATAATTCCGTGGACTCACCATATCCGGAAATAAATAAATTTATCAGGTAAGCATAAATGATGTTTTTTTGTAACTTAGGAGGTGTTAGTTTAGAGGTGGTGGGGTTAGGTGTTAGGAAGGCATAGTTTTCGTTGTTTTTTTTGGTAGATTATGGGTAAATTGGTTAGGGGGCTTATTGCATTGGGGGTTGTGGTGGTGTAGGAGTTTATAGATTAGGGGCTGGTTAGGTCTCTAGGTTATGGCAGATTAGGGGTTAATAGTGTGTGTTTGGTTGGGGGTGAGGGCACGTAAGGGGTTAATAGTTTATTTTAGTACTGAATTTATATTCAATATTAAACTGATATGAAATGTCATGTATAATGCATATTATGGTAAGTATTGTTTCTAATTTAAAATGTAGTTTTTTATTGTTCTATTATATTAAGTATAAATATATAATTTTAATTATATATTTGTTTAAAATAATAAAATAAACAAACAAAAATAACTACATTTTAAATTATATACAATACTTTAAATAATATGCATTATACATAACGTTTGATATAAATGTAGCTCCTATAGTTATAATATAGAGTGTTTTTTATATACTTTACTAGTCAGGTAGATTGCAGACATTACATAGGTGTAGACATTCTGTGGGAGTTAGTTGGACGTTTCAGGTGGAGTTTAGATAAGACATAGATATAGGCGGTCTGTGGGAGTTAATTGGGCATTTCAGGGGAGTCTAGCTAAAGTATGATGTAGGCGGTAGCTGGGAGTTAGCTGGGCGTTCCAGGGGGGGAGTATAGCTAAAGTATGACATAGGTGTAGGCGTTCTGTGGGAGTTAGCCGGACGTTTCTGTGGGAGTAACCTTCACTTTGATTGGGATAAATCGCCAGCAGTGGGATATATTCCAGCCTCTGAAGTACAGGTTATGAGTAGGGTTTCAGCTATGTTTGTCTCGCCACCTTTTCAGTGGCGACACTTTACAGCGTGAGGCATTTAGTGTAGGTTTAGGGAATATTTGAAGTGTTCAGACACAAGTGGCAATGTCGGGGGATTTTTGCTGACGTAGCGCTCCCCGTTATATACTATGGGAAACACATTGCAACTTGCCGGCACTTTGCGGGTTTGCCCCTTTTATTCGAATATAATCGACAGACTGACGGACGGACGGAGAGGCTGACGAGGCCAGAAAGGCAGTTTCTCTTCGGTCTGTTGATCCTTTGAATATCTGGGCCTGCAAACATCCCACAGTAGGGCCTAAACTTGAACAGCATCTAAAAAATGCAAAAACTCTCAGCTCTGCAGTTAAAGGATTAAAAATTCCCACAACAAATCAACAGATCAAATCTAATATTTTAACCAATCCCATAAAAGAATACAAACTCTCACAGTCTACACTAATGCATTTCTGATAGGATCACTACTTAAATACTAAACAAAGGAGTGAACCAAAATGTGTATCCAATGGTGTTATATATATATATATGTGATGGTGGAATAAATATCACTGTTTATTAGTCAGGGGTGTGTATGTAATTATTTGTTTATGCTTTTATAGAGTGGAGATTTGGAAAGAGCCTCAAGTTTCCCTTGGGTTAAGTATTGTTGGGGGTCAAACCGTTATAAAGCGCCTAAAGAATGGCGAAGAGCTGAAAGGTATATTTATCAAACAAGTGCTGGAAGACAGTCCTGCAGGGAGAACACATGCCTTAAAGACTGGAGATAAAATTCTTGAGGTACGTGCAACAAAAAGACATATGAAGATGTTTGTTAATTCTGCTAAAAAAAACTATGCATATGAAAGAGCAGCGTTTAAAGTCGTTAAAAATGTATTATTTTGCATGAAAAAAATAAATTTGACAATAATAGAGCAGTAATTGTGCCAATCATAGAGATTGTTATTGGCTGATAAGGAAATCTCCCATCTTTTTTACTGGAGAAGGAAATAGCATGTTAATAAACTGTTGCTTTATTCAAGTCTGGAACATGCATTTAAAAACACAAGAGTAAAAGGTCTCTATCTATCACTTGGATATATTGACTTATCTAATGTGAAATACATTTCATTTTTAAGGTTTCTGGAGTAGACGTAAGAAGTGCCACTCACGTTGAAGCTGTTGAAGCTATAAAAAATTCCGGAAATCCAGTCATTTTTGTTATTCAGAGCTTATCATCCACTCCCAGGGTAAGTTAATTCCTGTATTGTTCTATGGTTATTGTCCAATTTTTATGAACTATTCCTAATGCAAAGTTGATAATAGATGTAAATTTGAAAAGTTTCTTAATATTGTATACTCTGCCTGAGCCATGAAAGTTTAATTTTGAGTTTTTTGTCCCCTTTCTGGGGAGGGACCTAGACAAGACATTAACAAACAATTTATTATACTTTATTTATAAAGTGGCAACATATTCTGCAGCACTGTCCATCGGGGCAGTTGATATAAGTAAAACAATGATAAAATACTTGTAAGAGACAAGACAATATTTGACACACAAATACATGAGGAATTTAGGGCCCTTTTCCTGTGGGAAGATGCAAGGAGCAGGTTATTGTTGGATCTTAGGGAGTGGGCTGGAGTATATTTTGTAATTAGTTAGGACAGGTGGGGAGGCAGCATTGTTAAGAGCTTTGTAGGTCAGAGTGAGAATTTTGAATTTAATTCTGCTGTGAATGGGAAGCGAGTGAAGGGACTCGCACAGAGGTGCAGCAGATACAGAACGGCAGGAAACATGGATTAGCCTGGCAGAGGCATTTAGGATGGATTAAAGGAGGCGAGGTGGGAGAGAGGAAGGCCACTTAGTAGGTAATTGCAGTAGTAGAGCCGGGGAATTACAAGAAAGTGTATAAGTTTCTTAGTAGTGTCAGCACTCGGAAACTGCGAATTTTGGAAATATTGCGTAGGTGTTTGCGGCAGAATGAAGGGAGAAATTGGATGTGGGGGATCGACAGATTAGAGACAAGTGTAACTCTGAGGCCGCGGGCTTGGGGTGATGGGGAGATAGTGATTCCGTTGACAGAGATAGAAAAGTAAAAAATCGGACATGTTAATCTTTAGGTAGTGAGAGGCCATCCAGGAAGAAATGCCAGATAACCTCAGTTTAAACATAAAAAATTGACTTTTTATTGAAGACTCCATAAAATCCCCACAACAGACATGGAGCAAAAGGCCCAATCCTTTGTCAACATTTGCAGCACATGTATATAACCATTAAAAACAGAAGGTAATGTATAGCTCAGTGCTATAGTACATGTATGATGCATATATAATTATGTTAAACTAATAAATTATTATAAATTGAATTCCTTCACAAATTAGACAAAATAACTTATATCCCACTCCAAGTTCAATCCTAGGGGTGCCCTGGTTTTAAATTTAAAGATCCAATAAAGTAATTTTTTATCCAGAATTTTGTTTTTATTGCAATAAATAAAAATTCTGGATAACAAATGCTTTATTTTGTCCTATTAAAGGAGTTAACAGTAGATGTATCATTAGTTTATGATTAAGCGCCACTAGGGGCTTCATTTAGTTGCAGGCAGGGGTTCTACTTTATCCTCATAGCCCACTTCCCGGGAACTACAGTTCCCAGCATCTTGTGCCTTAAGGAGTGGCTCACTGAGCATGTGCATATTAATGGTGTGATACAGACAAGAGTGGGAGTAAACGGCATGGAACATGCATTTTAAAGTTAATTCACACACTGGTGCCAAGGATAAAGCCACCTATACACAGCCATTATACTATAGTGTAAACCAATATAAATCCTGTATTTTGTACCTTGTTAATACCAAATATTCTAGAGATTATAATAATATTGTTGCATCCTCTGTGGTTTATGTACTTTTTTATTTTTTTCAGATAATTTCAACTGGGAATCCAAAGACACAAAAGGTTGACAAAGTGAACACAGGCACAACAGAAAAGGTAAGATAAGCATCATATTCACAACAAAAGCACATTTTTTAGTTTGAATGTTTATTCTTCCATCTCTATTCAAATGGTTTGTTGCCATTCTAAACCTTGTAACTGTCTATGCTTTAAAGGACATTATAGGAGAAAACTAAAACCCCACCTGTGCGGGTCCCACTGCTGATTGGGTCAGTAGCAGTTTCCACTCACAACCAGTAGTTCTCTGCAGCTCCAAAGTGGCACTTTAAGTATGTGTTTAACCCATTTGCCGAGATTAAAAGGATTGAGTTGCAAGGATGGTATTCTTCAGTTTACTTCTATTATCAAATTTGCTTCATTCCCCTGATATTCTTTGTTGAAGAGAGACCTAGGTAGATGTCTGAAGCACTACATGGCAGGAAATAGTGCTGCCCTCTTGCAAATGGATAACATTCTTGCAAATCTGCCGCCATATAGTGTTCTAGACACGTGCACACTCCTGAGATGACCTCCCTGCTTTTCAACAAAAGATGCCAAGAGAATGAAGAAAATGAAATATTAGAAGTCAAATTATAAAGTTGTTTTTAAACTGTATGCTCTATCGGAATCATGATAGAAAAAAATGGGTTTTATGTTCCTTTAAGATAATGCACAGCCTAATATTTCTTAAAGGAACATAAAAGCCTATTTTTTTCATGGATCAGACAGAGCATGTACTTCTGTTATGTCAATGTTGCTTTATTCTCATGTTATCATTTATTGAAGGAGCAGCAATGCACTACAGGGAGCTAGCTGATCACATTGGTTAGCCAATAACAACAGGCATATTTGTGCAGCTATCAATTAGCATCTAGCTCCCAGCTCTTGTGCCTATCTAGGTATGCTTTTCAAGAAAGGATACCAAAAGATCAAAGCAAATTAGATATAGAAGTACATTTTAAAAAAAATTCAAATGGTATGCTCTGTCGGAATCATGAATGAAATATTTTGGGTTTCATGTCCCTTTAAGGTTACTAAATGCTGTACATTTCTTTCTATCTCTTAACAAAAGACACATTAAATACTATTCTGTTTTAAAGACAAATGCAGTGAGTTCGAGAAAACCTTTTTATTCCGTTGGAAATCTATCACCTTTGATGTACAGGAATGGCTGCTTTGTGTTTGTAGTTAAGTTCGTATGCTATGCGCTTTCACATTGTCTTCTTACATTCAAGAGTACAGAGCAGAGTATTTGATGCAAAGAACCTCCTTCACTGAGTTAGCTTTATAGAGGCATAAAACTTGTGTATTATTTCTCATGGAGTCATTGTAATGTACAAAGCAACAGCAATTTCATTAGTGTCCCAAGAGTGGACACACAGCTTAGTAAACAAGGTGGATAGAGAATAATATTTACTGCACATAACGTGGTTTATAGCAAAAAGAATGTTTTTACTCATTTTAGAAAGTATTTTATAAATGTACTTTCAGAAGATTAAGTTATATTTTGTTGTAATTTATTTTAAGTTGTTATTTTTTATCTTCATACAAAGTTGCCATTCGGCCTGTCTATATAGAGCTTTTTTAACCCTAATTATAAAGTAAAAAATCAGATACAACATGTGATATCTTTCATACAGGTGGTGAGAGTCCACAAACCATTACTCCTGGGAAATACTCTTCCTGATCATTAGGTGGAGGCCAAACCCCAATAGCTCTATAAAACTATTCCCACCTTATGGAAAACTAGTATTGTCTTTGCCTCTGCTGTTAAAGGGGTTCTAAGACTGAGTTGAGGCCTTTTTCCCTCAGACTGCAGTGTTTGTCAGAGGTTTGTGTATGGAGCAAGGGTAGTGACACTTTTTCACCTCATTGGAATTTAGTCACCATCCTTCCACAGGAGTTGCAGGGACTTGTCCTTTGCCTCCTCGTGCTGGGTCTTCAATAAACATCTATTCCATATCCTCTGCTGATATGTTTTAGCACTGGTTTGGCTTACTACTGATTTTCCCAGTAGTTACGTGTCTATTAGTAAGTACTGTTTTTAAATTATTGGCACTCTATAAGCCTTTTGGGTAACTTATTTTTTTATGTTAGTCCCCTTTAAAATTTGTGCGCGTGTCAGGTTTTTGGGCGTGTACAGAGTTTTTCTTTTTTCCTGCTCCTCAGCTTTCAGGTCTGCACGAATCGGAATAGCGCACATAAACTCATTTTACTGCACAAAGGCTTTTAAGTTTACGCATGTCATTCCCTAACTTCTTGGAGCACTATCTAGCTGTCGGGTGTAGAGTCTGCTGGTATCGGGTTTTTGGATTAACGTTCTCTGGCCTAGTATGTTTTTAAAGAGCTTCTTTTGAAGGGGTTAAGTTTTTCCTTTTCCTCAAAGCGCTTTTTTGGGGGGATTTTAAATCCTCCATAGAAGCTAAGCCTCATGAAGGCTTTCTTCCATTGTTAATTGTTTTTATTCTAAAAAAACTGAGGTTTTACTTCCCAGCTCATTTATGTTACACATGCTTAAAGGGACACTGAACCCAAATTTTTTCTTTCATGATTCAGATAGAGCATGCAATTTTAAGCAACTTTCTAGTTTACTCCTATTATCAAATTTTCTTCATTCTCTTGGTATGTTTATTTGAAAAGCAAGAATGTAAGTTTCGATGCCGGACCATTTTTGGTGAACAACCTGGGTTGTCCTTGCTGATTGGACAGCACAAATAAACAAGTGCTGTCCATGGTCTGAACCAAACATTTGCTGGCTCCTTAGCTTAGATGTCTTCTTTTTCAAATAAAGATAGCAAGAGAACGAAGAATAATTGATAATAGGAGTAAATTAGAAAGTTGCTTAACAATTGCATGCTCTATCTGAATCACAAAAGAAAAAATTTGGTTTCAGTGTCCCTTTAAGTGTTTTAATGCATTCAGTCCAGTCTAATGTTGCTCTTTCTACTAAGGGTATTACTGCTTATTCTGTTTGTTCCTTGCAGGGTACTTCTAGAGATTTTGCTCCTGGATTAAAGGACTTTATACGTTCAACAGTATTTGAAATGTTGGCAGTTATGCCGCCTTCAAGTAAGCATGAAAGGTCAGTTCATAATTCTCCTAGCTCTAAGCCTGCTTAGGTTAATGATTCTGCTAATGTTTCTGCTGAGTCCTCAGAAGGAGAGGTTTTCTCTGATGATCATGGATCTACCTCTGATCATGAATCAGAGACTTCCTCTTTTTTATGTTTATAGTTGATCATATTCTTTCTCTTTTAAAGGAGATTTTGCTTACTTTAGGGATTAAAGATCCTAAAGTAGCTGAGGACAAGTCTGTAAATCGTTTAGATTTAATTTATAAACCCATGGTTAAATCATCTAAGGTTTTCCCTGATGCTGTCTCAGTGATAGTCTCTAGGGAATGGTCTAAGCCAGGTAGTCCCTTTAATACTTCTGCAAGGTTTAACAAAATGTAATATGTAATATTGAACTTTGGGAACTGTCCCTATAGTGGATGGGGCCATTTCTACCTTGGCTAAGTGTACTACTATTAATTTGGAAGATAGTTCTTCCTTTAAAGACCCTGTAGATAGGAAATTAGGATCCTTCCATAGAAGGGCTTTTTTTTTAAGCAGCATATTTATTTAGGTCAGCAGTCTCTATTGCTGGTGTGACTGCTGTTTCTGGTTCAATTTTTAACATCAATAGGATTAATGCCAAGAGTATGTCTTTGGCAGTTCTCTCCAGAAGAGCTTTATGGTTAAAGTCTTGGCCTGCTTATAAAGTGTCTAAATACAGACTTGGAAATAATGTTTTGGTTCTGATTTGAATTCAATTATTTATATGGTGATTGGAAATAAAGGAGCTTTTCTTCCACAGCACAAGGAGTCCAGGGTTAAATCTAAAGCTTATTTAATTATCAGATAAGAGCTAACCGGCACTACAATCTAGAAGAGTGGGAAAAAACGTATCAAATACAAATATGTCTATTAGATAAGGTGCTAATCCTCCAAATAATTAAATTACACAAAAAAGTGAAAGTATGGGGGCTTACAGCACTATTCCCTACTAATAAAACATAGCCTTTATAAGTAAATGAAAGTCATTGACAGAAGGGAATATCACATCTATTCACCCTGCTCACATACCCCCCTCCCACTGGGTAAGGTTATATAGTACAGAAAATAAACAGAAAAGTAAAAAAAAGAGCAAACAAGTTTCCACCATACACGGCCTTTTTTGCTGCACTATCTTTTCTAACTTGCCTCTCCACTATCCCACCTGATGCTGAGATTCCAGTATATCATCCAGGACTCTTTGGGATTAGTGTGATGCTTTCTTTTTTTAACTTTTTCTGTTTATTTTCTTATTCACTCTGCTTTTTTCAGTACTAAATAACCTTACCCAGTGGGAGGGTGGTATGTGAACAGGGTGATTAGATGAGATATTACCGTCTGTCAATGATTTTAATTTATTTATTAAGGCTGTGTTTTATTAGAAGGGAATAGTGATGTAAGCCCCCATACTTTCTCTTTTTTGTGTAATGTAATTCTAAAGCTTCTAATCATTTTTGTTCCTTTTGTCTAAACAGGGAAAAAAAATTCCGCCTCTCAAAAGCAAGGTCCCTTTGGTTCCACCTGGAAGCCAAGTTTTAACTGGAAAAGGCTTAAACAGTCCAAATATCTACCCCTATTTCCAAGTCTCCATGAAGGTGCGGCCCCCAACTCGGAGGCTCTGGTAGGGGGCAGGAGGTTATGCTTTTTTCAGGAAGTTTGGTTTCAGTCTGTTCCCGATCTCTGGGTTCTAAATAAAGTTTCTCAGGGTTACCGGATACGTTTCAGAACAAGGCCTCCTAGAGGAAGGTTTATTCTGTCCAAAGTTCCAAAGGACGCTTTAAAGGCTCAAGCCTTTTTTTCAGTCCGTTTCAGATCTAGAATTTATGGGAGTGATTGTTTCTGTTCCGTTGTTGGAACAAGGGATGTCATTTTATACAAATCTCTTCATTGTTCTAAAGAAGTAGGGAACTTTCAGACCAGTTTTGAATGTGAAAGCTCTGAATAAATTTGTTCCTACTTTAAAAATGGAGACTATTCAAACTGTTCTGCCTTTTGTTCAGCAAGGTCAGTTTATGTCCACAATAGATTTTAAAGGATACTTACCTTCATATTCCAATTCACAGGGAGCATGATCAGTTTCTAAGGTTTGCACTTTGTTTATTGCTCTACCATTTGGTCTGGCTACAGCTCAAAGAACTTTTTCAAAGGTTCTGGGTGCCCTTCTGTCTGTGATCAGAACTCAGGGTATTGCAGTGTTTCCCTACCTGGATGATATATTGGTTCAAGATCCATCTTTTCATTTAGCAGAACCTCACACCAACAGACTGTTGTTTCTTCAACAGCATGGTTGTAAGATCAATCTTCCAAAGAGTTCTTTAGTTCCTCAAATAACGGTTACTTTTCTGGAGGTACAAATAGATTGTTTCCAAGAGACTTTCTTTAACAGATCAGAGAAGGCTGAAGCTGTATAAACCTTCAGCCTCAGGTGTTAGGTCTCATGATTGCTGCATCAGATGTTAATCTGTTTGCTCGTTTTGACATGAGGCCTTTTCTGCTTTGTATGCTTTGCTAATGTTGCAGGGATCATACTCTGCTGTCTTGAGATTTTTCTTGATCACATAACGTCTTGGTGGCAGGATCAACAGCTTATTATGCAAGGGGCTCCTTTTGCTTGTTCCATCTGTACTGGGATAACTACAGATGCAAGTCTTACAGGTTGGGGGACCATCTTGGGGTCTCTAAGGGGTACAGGGGGTTTGGGCTCCTTTGGAGGCAAGGTTGGCAATAAATGTTCTAGAACTCTGTGCTATTTTCAGAGCTCTTCAGAGTTGGCCTCTGTTGAAAATGGAGTTTGAACCTTTGCATAAGGTGGATATTAAGCTTTTCTTGGAAAGTTTTTGTTTCTTTAGGCTATCTGTTCTGCTTGATGAGTTTCTGAATTATCTCCTCTTTCCTGTGATTCTCCATATCTAATTTTTCATCTGGATAAGACAGTTTTGAGAACCAAGTTAGACTTTTTGGCTAAGGTTGTGTCTTCGAATAATATAAGTCAGGAAATTGTTGTCCTTTGTTTGTTCCACATAAACACACAGATGAGGAGCACTGGAGTTAAATCAGTTGCTTTATTGTCCAATTTAAATTACAGAACAAAGTATAAAAAGTACATGGATGCCCCTATTAGGTGCACTGAAACAGCTGACGTATTTTGGCTGGGGCTGTAATCATTATTGCTGGACTCTCACCACCTGTATGAAAGAAAACATAATTTATGCTTACTTGAAAAATTCATAGATTGTGTTTAATGTCCCTTTAAATCAGTGATGCAACAGTCTTTGGTGTTTCTTTTGAACACAAGAATTGAACATTCTAGGTTTTATAGCTGTTCCTCATTATCAATAATTCACCCATTTCAACAAGTTGTCTGTGTTTCAAGCAAAAATATCCTTAATCAGAAGTTGGTATGAGTAGTTTGTATACCCAAGGCTGATGTCCTACACTCTATTCTGCCAGTCCATTAGTACTGAATTATTCATTCATTGCAGCAGATAAGCATAATTTATGGCCTGGTGCGTGATGTTTTGCTTTAGATTTAAGCTATTTTACTAATAGCTTTAATCATTAGGTGCATTATGACAATTTAATTACAGTACAAATTACTCATGTATACATTTTTGCAACTAAGCATTTAGAAAGCATCTCCAGATGGTGTTTACTTTTAAATAAATAGGATCTTATTAAATTAATTCTAAAAGTCTAACATGTATGCTTCAAAACGGTGCCCATTAACCAGTAATTATAATTTCTAAGCAACCATCTAGATTGCATGCCATTGAATTGTTAGTGTATGTATTGTTTTAATGTGTTTTGTATTTGTTGCTTTTATAATCCTTTTACTTCCTATTTTATAATATTTTCTATTTATGAGGACCCTTTTCTGTATGTAATGTCAAAAGTAGTTATCGGTGGTTTGATTTATCCAGGTAACCGGCTTTATCTGGTTGGAGTTGCACTTAACAGATTAAACAATTCTTTTCTGGAGAAACGTTAAAAGCTGGTTTATCATCCTAAAAGGGGTATTGAACAGTTTTCCTTTGGTAAACAAAAATATGTTAAATCAAAGTAAATATTAAAAGAAAAAGATTATGTAAAGAAACAGCAAATAACTTACTTGTTTTCTTGTAAATTTAGCACTTAGAAATTCTCAGTGTAGCCCCTCCCCCAGTGTTTTAAGAGCAGAAGATTTTCAAAACCTAAGTTTTTATTCTGTCAGTTCTGGGCATAAAAAAATATGACTCTGTTCACAAGCCTATAAGTTTTGTGGCTTGAGGCTAAGATAAAACTTCCTGCAAAGGTGTGTCTTCTCCTTGTAGGGCTGTGACAGGAAGCACAAATGTATTGTAAACAAAATAAATAAAAAGGTAAAATACATTTAAATAGATACATAATACATAATTATACGTGCAATGCTTTCTTTTAAAGGGACAGTCTAGAGAAAAATATTTTTTCATGATTCGCATAGGGCATGTAATTTTAAACAACTTTCCAATTTACTTTTATCATCAATTTTGCTTTGTTCTCTTGGTATTCTTAGTCGAAAGATAAATCTATGTAGGCTCATATGCTAATTTCTTAGCCCTTGAAGGCCGCCTCTTATCTGAATGTATTCTGGCAGTTTTTCATAACTAGAGGGCGTTAGTTCATGTGTGCCATATAGATAATATTGTGCTCATGCCCGTGGAGTTGCCTAGGAGTCAGCACTGATTGACTAAAATGCAAGTCTGTCAGAAGAACTGAAATAAGGGGAGAGTCTGCAGAGGCTTAGATACAAGGTAATTACAGAGATAAAAAGTGTATTAATATAACAGTGTTGGTTATGTAAAACTGGGGAATGGGTAATAAAGGGATTATCTATATTTCTTTCTAATGACACGGTGAGTCCACGGATCATCATAATTACTATTGGGAATATCACTCCTGGCCTGCAGGAGGAGGCAAAGAGCACCACAGCCAAAGCTGTTAAATACCATTGCCCTTACCCACAACCCCCAGTCATTCTCTTTGCTTGTAGTTGCAAGTAGGAGGTAAAGTTAGGTGTCTGATTCTTCAATCAAGAGTTTGTTATTTTTAAAGCAGAGCAGGCTGCTCTGACTTTTTTTCTGGGGTTTAGCTGTAGTCCATGTCACTCTCTTCAGTAGAGCCAATAGTTTTTGCTGCCCTATCTTGAAAGTCTGAGTAAGATTTCTTTCTTTTTTTCCACAGGTCCATGTGAGGGAAAATGCCTCTCAAACCAGGTGAGTTACCCTGCTACCAGGCAGGTTTACATTGAGGTCTATGTGAGGAGTGGCTTCTTCTCATACTGGTCAGACTGTCCTCCTGCTGGACAGCGGGATTGCAGGTAAGTGCCTTTTGTTCTTCTATATGGAGGACTGTGCACTTATAACATATACTGCAATCATTGGAAGAATATATCTGGGTAATCCCTTATGCCTCATGTGTATTAACATTAGTTATGGAGAGCTCATTTTAGATTATTGAGTTTTCTCCTTATTTCCTATAGACTTAACAAAGTTACATGGCTGAGAGGGCATAGGTCTCCTAATTGGCTTCCTTGTTTATATTTACAAGGACTGTTTACTTGGGCTGTCTTTTTATTGTTACGGCTCTATTTGCAGAGTGTTTTCAATGGCCGCAATTCAGGTTTTTTAGCTGCGCAATACCGTGGCTTCTGTTTGCAGGGGAAGTGTCTTACAAGTGGCGCTTTTCTAGCCGACTTTTTTTATCTGTTTATTCCTGTTGGAAGGCTATCTAATAGTGATGTGTTCCCTTCAGAGTAGTTTTTTTATTTTTTATGTTCTTCTCAGAGGAGGCGCTGATGTTTTCTGTTTCCAGAAAATGTTTTAGATATTTATTATTATTATTATCAGGTATTTGTAGAGCGCCAACAGATTCCGCAGCGCTGTAAACAAATTTGGTCTACAGGATAGCTTTTGTAGGGGTCAAGTGGGTAGAGGGCCCTGCCGAGAGTTTCACTGTTGTAGTCGGCTCTTATGAAGCGATCTGTAAACAGCTGGGCCCATAGGCTTACATTCTAAGGGGTTCAAGGGGAAAGCAATGGCGTTAGGGAAGGTTAGTGTTGGTTGTATGCATCCCTGAATAGTAGAGTTTTTAGGGAGTGCTTGAAGCTGTTAAAACTAGGGGAGAGTCTTATGGAGCGAGGAAGGGAATTCCACAAGATGGGGGAAAGTCTGTAGAAGTCCTGTAAACGTGAATGTGAGGAAGTAACAAGAGAGGAGGAGAGGAGGATATCCTGAGCTGATCGAAGGGGATGGGAGGGAGAGTATCTAAAGACAAGTTCTGAGATGTAGGGGGGAGCAGTGCAGTTGAGAGCTTTATATGTCAGGGTGAGGATTTTATGTTTAATCCTAGAGGCAAGAGGAAGCCAGTGAAGGGATTGGCAGAGGAAGATGAGCCTGGCAGAGGCATTCATAATGGATTGTAAAGGAGCTATGCGGCAGCTAGGTAGACCAGAGAGGACGGAGTTGCAGTAGTCGAGGCGGGAAAGGATGAGAGAGTGGATTAAAATCTTGGTTGTATCTTGTGTAAGGAAATGTCTAATTTTAGTGATGTTTTTAAGGTGGAAGCGGCAGGCTTTAGCCAAGGACTGAATGTGAGGAGTGAAGGAAAGATCTGAGTCAAGTGTGACCCCCAAGACATCGAGGGTGCGGGGTAGGGGTAATGATGGAGTTATCAACAGTTATAGAAATTTTGGGGGTGGAGACATTGGAAGAAGGGGGAAAAATAAGGAGTTCAGTTTTGGAGAGATTTAGCTTAAGGCAGTGAGAGGACATCCAAGATGAGATGTGAGAAAGACAGTTAGTGACACGGGTTAGTAAGGAAGGAGGTAGGTCTGGTGCAGAGAGGTAGATTTGGGTGTCATCAGCATACAAATGGTATTGAAACCCATGGGACTTTATTAAGGAACCTAGTGACGACGTGTAGATTGAAAAGAGAAGGGGACCAACTACAGAGCCTTGCTGTCTCTGTAGAGTGATGGGAACGAAATCCAGATTGCAGTGGGTCAAGAAGAGAGTTTAGTGTAAGGAAATGGGATAGACGTGCATAAACTAGCTTTTTGAGGAGCTTTGAGGCAAGAGGGAGTAGGGAAATAGTTGCGGTAATTGGAAGGGGAGGTTGGATCGAGGGAAGGTTTTTTGAGGATAGGTGTGACCAGTGCATGTTTTAGAGATGAGGGAAATATACCAGTGCTGAGGGAGAGGTTGAAAATGTTTGTGAGTATGGGGGTGAGGGTAGAAGAGAGGGAGGGGAGTAGCTGTGAGGGGATGGGGTCGAGGGGACAGATAGTGAGGTGGAAGGACAGTATAAGGGCAGAAACTTCATCCTCATTAACAGGGGCAAAAGAGCTGCATTTTTGGATATTTGGGTTTTGGGTGAGCTTTTGAGGGGGTGGGAGATTGGAAGTATGATGAGAGCTGATTTCACTTCTGATGGAATCAATTTTGTTGTTGAAGTGGCTGGCAAAATCTTGAGGTGAGAGAGAGGTTGTGTTAGGAGGTGGGGGTGGGCGGAGTGTTGAACGTGGAGAACAGACGGTTAGGGTTAGAGGAAAGAGTAGAGATAAGATTAGAAAAATATTTTTGCTAAAATCAGCCAATAGGGATGGGGACTTCCTAGAAGGAGGAGCTAGACAGAGCACGCGAAAGCGGCGTGTTACCTGCAGGAGCTCAATGAAGAACCAATACCGGTCACGGTCCGTTGCTGGAGTCTGCAAACGTACTCCCTAGGACACTGCCCTATTTTAATTAGGGTGCGACCTGGAAGTCCGCCACTAGCCGCCGGAGGCTCACTCGCTAGAGCCACAGCCAAGCCACTATTATTTTGCTTAAATAGTGAGCAATGTACAACAAAACCCAGAGACTGAATTTACCTGGCAGAGATTTGAACTAATACCCAGTCTAACACAAGGGTTGCCAAGTCCTTACGCTCCGCCCCTGCGCCGGCGGAGGTGAACGCCAAGAAAGAAACCCTGATTGCTTTGATCCTCCTCACCTGGCTGAGAGCAGATACAGAGAGGAGACTGTCTTTGCTCATACTGACCAACTCTGCTGCGGAGGAACGCCAAGGAAAAGAAAAAAAATCTTGCCTGTCCTGGTTTCTCTTACCTGGTGGAGATCTGTTGCTAAGAGGAGGTTAACCTGGTCCACTCAGACCGGCTCTGTTACGGAGGAATGCCGAGGAAATAAAACCCTGACAGCACTGATATCTCACCTGGCTGAGAGTGTAGACTGGCTCCCCTACAGAGCAGAGGAGTACTGATCGAAACAGGAGTGCGGTAGCTGCCCTGCTGCATTGGAGCCCGGGGATTTCCCTTTCGCGAGGAGTGAGGCGGCAGCACACCTGTCAGAAGGATAGGAAGCACCGGATGGCGAGGTCGCTGCTGCTGTGGGAAAAGAAGACCTCCCGTAGGTGGAACCGAGGGGGTAACTAGAGCTAAGTCCTATCAGAGTGAAACACCGGGACCTACCCCTAATAGCAAAATCCGGGGTTGCAGAGACTATCGCAGAGGGATCTGCTGGACATAGAGTCTATTTTTTTCTGAAGGAGTACTGCCCAGGGCCTACAGTTACCTATACTTGGCCAAGCTACTATATCTAGATCTATTCTGAGCAAGGAGAAAAAAAAACTATTCAAAATCTCCACCACGCAAGTACTCTCTTTTTTCTTCACTGAAGCTTCTATTTAAGGTTATAACACTCTGCTTGCAGATATACAAATGTTGCATTAATCCGTGTGCCTATAAATTTCCATGTAACAACCATTATATTATAACAAGACTCTTTAGACTACTCACAGTTGTTTTCTGGATGGCAACAAATTGTTTCTTTTTTTCACAGATACAATAATAAGTGGGAAGCAGGTCATTTTATATATATTGTGGCAATATAATCTGGAAACTGTTGCTTGTTTGCCTTATAGTTTATTTTGTAAATTTGAATCTGTATATATGTTTGCCTGTTAGCGTTTGAAAATACTATGACAGATTGATTATACTGATATAAGTTATGAGCTTATACCCTGATGTAGATACCCAGAGAAGTCTGGAAATTTAGAATCTTTGATAGACATCTGACGCAGGCTGTCTCTATATAATTTACACGTTAAAGTGCTAATAGGGTAAAAAAATATTTACAGTATTTTGAATATAACTCTGGACCCCCAAGAGAGATGGGTAGTTTTGGAGATACAGGTGGACGGTCTCCAATTGCTGATCTGTAATGTATATGGCCCTAATAACATAGAACCCAGCTTCTGGAATAATTTAGTTTTCATGCTAACCAAATTTCACGGACAGAATATAATTCTAGCGGGTGACTTTAACCTAACCCCTACAGAAAAGCTGGACAAAAGCTCTTCTAAAAAGTCTGCCTTCTCCAATCAGAAGGCAAAAATTTTTAAACAAATATGTAAAAATCTAAAGCTACATGATATATGGCGACTGCAGCATCCGGATACAAGGTCCTTCACCTGTGACTCCAAAAGCCATGGTTCCTTTTCTCGGATAGATTTTTTTTTGCTGTCCAGCTCTTTAATTAAATTAGAAATTAAACAAACAGTCGCCCGGGAAGAACTTAAAATAAACATTAAATATAAAGGTCAATTCGGGAAGTCGGCCAAATTTTTATCCAGGCTAGATAAGGCCAGGAAAAAATCTAATACAATAGAAGCAATCTATGAGGGGACAAACAGAGTTACTGACCAACTAAGAATTAAAAATGTTTTCTTAGAATATTACCAAAACTTATACACAGCAAAATAAGTTAATATGGAGAACAAGAATAATTTTTGGCATAAGATTAGTTTGCCTAAAATATCTCAAGAAGCAGTTAGTGCCCTTAATAGACCTATTACGAAAGAAGAGGTTCTTGAAGCTATAAATACTGCTAAAGTCAACAAAGCCCCTGGTCCGGATCAGATACCTGTTGAAATGTATAAAATACTCAGATCAGAATTAGCAGATATTTTAGTTTTACTGTTTAATGGATACTATATAGATGGTATAAGTATGTCAAAATATTTCTCAGAGTCTATCATATCATTGATTTTGAAAAAAGGGAAAGACCCTCTAGATCCTAAGTCATATAGGCCTATCTCACTACTCAACGTAGATTATAAGTTATTAACTCACATTGTTGAGAACCGATTAAAATTTTGTCTCGATCCCATCATTCATAATGATCAAACGGGCTTTATGTACCAAAGATCCTCTACCAAGAATATCCGGAAAGTAGCTTTAGTATTAGAGCACTTTTGGAATAAAACATCTGAGAGAAGAACAGACAACCAGGACTTTGCGCTAATTACAATCAATGCCGAAAAGGCGTTCGATTCGGTAGGCTGGGATCATTTATTTTCGACTTTAAATTTCTTTGGCTTCTCAGGTCATTTTGCACAATTTATTAAAATTTTATACGACCATCCCCGATCCAGCATTGTAATTAATGGTAGTTATGCTTCAAATCTAACATTACACAGGGGAAGGAGACAAGGATGCCCACTTTCCCCGTTACTATTCAATCTCGCTATAGAGCCCCTGGCTGTCTTATTGCGACAAGAACTACAAGGTATTAGACTAGGACAGGAGAAATTAGTATTATCTTTATATGCAGATGACCTATTATTATACATCAGAAATACTGAGAGGAACATACCACAGGCCTTAAATATCATCGATAGGTTTAGTTCTATCTCAGGTTATAAAATTAATGCTAATAAGTCTGAAATCCTTTGGTTACATAAGACGAAAAAAAGTATACAAGACCACCCTTTCCAAGAGTCTTTAAGCATTAAGTACTTAGGACTAAACTTTCATGCTGATCCAAATCAATGGTATGAACTAAATTACTCTCCTTTTTTTAAAAAAGTTACAGAGAAATTACAGCGCTGGATCACGTTTCCTATATCCCTCTCGGCTAAGGTAATGATCATAAAAACTATACTGTTCCCTCAATTAATGTACATTATGCAAAATTTGCCACTATTTATAAAGAGTCAAGATATAAAAAGGTTTAATAGAGAGTGTGCTAATTTTTTTTGGAATAATAAAAGACATATGCTATCTATAGCAAAATTAACACTCAGATTTGATAAAGGTGGCTTATCTTTTCCCGATATCAAAAAGTATAACATAGCCACGTTAGCTCGTTTTGCATTTGACTGGGTAACAGAATCTAGCTATCTGACACGTGTATCTGGAAGAACAACTTTGTGCCCCATATACATTGAAAGCCCTGTTGCATTCCCCGACAGCACATCTCCCAAAGGATATTAAAAAGATGTTATTGATTCGCAATACTATTGAAGCATGGCAGAAATTGAATAAGCTACTTAATCTCAATTTTGAAATATCCCCTCTCCTGCCAATACAAGGTAACCCAAATTTCACGCCAGGCTTATCCTATGAAGTTTACAATGTATGGTCTCAAAAAGGCCTATCATATGTCTATCAATGTTTAAATAATTCCCGTCAGATTAGATCATTTGAGGACATTGCTAGAGAATTTGATCTTTCAAACAAAACTTTTTTGCTTACTTGCAGATTAGACATTTTATAGCAGAAAATAAAATAGCATACCCAGAACCTGAAGGATGGGGGCAAATTGAAACATATTTAACATATTATAAATCAGGCAAACATAGTATTGCCTTATTATATCAAATTATGATCGCTAAACAGGGCCAAATAATAACTGAGGGTCTATCCGAGAAATGGAATACTCATTTTGATAACATGACTATAGATATGCTAAAATCAAGTTTTAAGTGGGTTAAAAGTGCTACTATCTCAACAGCTTGGAAAGAATCACACATAAAGTTAATTAACAATGCCTATCTGACACCAATGAAAATGACTAAATGGAACTTAAATTCCGTTCACAACTGTCCCAGGTGCAACAATCTAGGTGCAGATATAGTGCATTGTTTCTGGGAATGCCCCAAAATTCTACAGTTTTGGACCAAAATAGAATTTTGGCTCAATAAGAGGTCAGATACCAGAGTAAAGCTTACACCTAAACATATTTTTTTTCTTTTTTTTCCTTCCACTATAGAGAACAATAGAGATAATACTAACCTCATTAATACAGTAATCCTACTGGGACGTAACTTAATATTAAAATATTGGAAAAGCAAAAAGGCTCCCCCTCTGTCTTGCTTCATTAATTCAATATATGCACAACTAATTTTTGAACAATTGACTATTTCAATTGTACAAAAAAGAAAAATTAAAGCCTTTTTTGCAAAATGGTTAAGAGTTATTTTATCCTACCCACGCGATATTCAGTTTTCTCTTATCTCTAATTTTAGAAGGACAGAATATTTTGAAACTCTGATTTTGACGGGGGTCTTCCCAACTGAATGGTATTGATTTGAGATAAACCTAGCCCGAGTGGGCAGTGGAAAGTATAGGTAATATGGGGAGAAGGGATGGTTAAGAGGAGTGGGGTTTCAGAGAGTATTTCGCCCCCCTTTTTTTTTTTTTTTTCCCTTATTATTGTCCGTGTTATGAGTGGATGAATGGATTCCCTCCACCCTCTCCCACTGTGGAAAGAAAGGTGGTAAGGTTAAAATTCTGTGAAAATTTCATTATGGGTATGAGAATTTATTTTGTTTGAACTCTATTGATAAATTAAGATGGAGATATAATTATAGATTTTATTATATGACTGCAATATGATGTTTTCTTTGTCTTGAAACTGTACCCATTTTCTTTCAATAAAAAGTATATATAAAAAAAAATAAAAAAAATATTTTTGCTTATAAAGATTAAGGGCAGAGTAGTAGGAGTTCAGGATGAACTTGTAGTGAAGAAAGTCAGCTGAACTCCGAGATTTCCTCCAATGTCGCTCAGCAGTACGGGAGCATCTGCGTAGGTATCGTGTCAGAGGAGTATGCCAGGGCTGAGGATGAGAGTGTGGTTTCTGAGCTAAGGTTGGAGGGGCCAGAGTGTCAATGACCGATGTAAGGGTGGAATTATACTGGCAGATAGATTAGTCAGGGCAGGAAAAGGAGGTGATGGATGAGAGGAGAGGTTTGATGCAGATCTATTGACTTAGTGCTTCTGTGAAGTTTGGTGTGAGGGGTAGAGGGAGGGGAGTTGTAGGTAGGGAAGTGATGTTGCAAGTTAGGAGATGATGGTCAGAGAGAGGAAAAGGGGAGTTTGTTAAATTTGAAAGAGTGCATCGATAAGTGAAAGACAGATCAAGGGAATCGCCATCTTTGTGAGTGGGAGAGTCGGTCCATTGTGACAGGCCGAAACAGGAAGTCAGTTGAAGAAGTTGTTTTGCAGAGGAGGCAGTGGGATTGTCAAGAGGGATGTTAAAGTCGCCAACAATGAGGGCAGGGGTGTTTGAGGAAAGGAAATAAGGAAGCCAGGCAGCAGAGTGATCTAGAAATTGAGTTGGGGAGCCAGGGGGGCGGTATATGACTGCAACACGTATAGAGAGGGGAGAGAATAACCGAATCATGTGTGCTTCAAATGCAGAAAATGTGAGTGAAGAGAAGGGCTGTATTTGTTGGAAGGTGCAATGAGAGGAAAGTAAAATACTGACTCCACCTCCTTGTCTATTGCCAGACCTAGGAGTGTGGCTGAAATGGAGACCCCCATGTGACAGTGCAGCATAGATGCTGTGTCTGAAGCAGAGAGCCAGGTTTCTGTAAGAGCCAGAAGGTTAAGAGAGTGGGAGATAAAGAGATCATGGATAGAAGTGAGCTTGTTGCAAACAGAGCGAGAGTTCCAGAGTGCACAAGTGAAGGGGGAGGTGGTTTTAGATGTAGGAGGAATGTGATTAAGGTTACCAGAGTTTAGTTTATGAAGTCTATTGAAAAGCACACAAGGATGTGAAAGGTTAGGAGGTTGTGAGGGACCAGGATTAGGGGAGATGTCGCCAGCAGCTAGTATGAGCAAGAGGGAGAGTGACATGAGAGGAGAAGCAGATTTGCAGTAATGAGACTGTTGTTTAACTGAAGTGCAGGGGGGAGAGAGAGTATTTAGGAATAAGAAGAGTTCATGAGTACAAAAGTAAGGGCAGTATAAGAGAGATGGGCTAATGAACAGTGCAGGTGGAGAGGGAGAAGGAGTAACTGAGTAATGTAGTTTGTTATAGAGACAAGAGATAGCAAAAAGGAATATGAAGCTATTGAGCATTATTATGAAAGTGGGAACCAAGTAAACAAATAAGACACAGTGTTACAGCAGCACTTGCAAAAGGATACAATGAGATACATAAAACACAGTATTACAAGAGTACTTGCCTTGTGTCTTGCCCCTTGCCCAATCCTTGTTCAATTCTTGTATAATTCTTAAAAATTAGTGCCTCACTGAAAATGTTCACTTTGAAAATGTGACCATATGCTATTGTTAAAAAGTACACAGCCCTGTAAGCAGTGCACCCCCTGTGCAGTGCACATCCCTTAACTAGTCTGAAATATATACAGGTAGGGCAATCAGCTGAGTCCTCTAAATTTAGTTAATTGCTAATCAAAGACAGTTGGTAAGGCCAATTGGAATGTTAGAATCTGGTCAGGGTGAGATGAGTAAAGTAAACAGACAATACAATTTGGAGGGGGTTAAAACTGTGACGTAAGACACATCTCATCTCCTGCTTTGCGTTTTCATACAGCTTATAATGTATTGATCTGTTTTCCCTGACTCTGACTTTCTTGTCCCCTTTTTATAAAAGCCGGTTCCGTGTAGGGGTTATGATAGTAACGATACTTTTGTTCTTAAAGTGACAGTACACATTGTGTTTTAATTATGTGTAGTGAGCATTCCTTTTTAGGAGTTGGAGACTGTTGCCATCTTATTCAGAGGTCCACATTGTTGCTCCTATATGTTGCTTCCTTTATTGTCTGTATTAAGTTTTAATAGACATGTTATTTTATTATTTGTATCCACTGTAGTTTGTGGTATAATTTCTGGAGTATCTACCCAGACTTTCCAATAGTTTGTTTTTCTGTGTATAATTTTCCTTTCTAGTGTGAAACAGAGCTCTGTTCCTAAATACATAATTATTAAGGGGATAATGTCAGTTTGAATATTTTATAAATTTTATATAATTTATTTCAGGAAAATTATTTTAGCCTCATGTCTCCCTGGATGATGCTGTTTAGGCTATGTCACAGCTTTTTCCTCAGTCGTCCCAAGCCTTTTTTATGGCATCACATGCAGTTCCCTGCGGTTCCTTTTAATGTCCTAGAGGAGTTATTTGCATACAGATCTGTCTGCCCAGGTGTATCCTGGCATCTGTGGCTTTATCTGCTTTTCCTATTTTAAAGGGAAATCGCAAGAGGTTATTTTATGAATCGTATAGTAAGGTTTCTGTCCGCTTATGGCTGCTACACTTTTTGTCCTTCTTATAGTTTTATGAGCAGGATAGTCGGTAGCATCTGAGGGTTAAGCCTCCAATTTTGACAGTGTAATTCCTTCATCTGGTACTGGAGTAGTTTTCTTCAGATTCAAGCCGGAACTCCTTTCTGTTCAGGAGGGGTTGGTTATTTGGTAAACTTTAACTCTCCTGTCGTGGTTAATCCTCTAGAATCTAGTGAATTCTATATTTACTAGGATTATTATGTAAACATTTTCCTGTTTTCGTCTGTATTAAGAGAAATTTCTTAGGGATGGGGGATGTCAAGGATTACCCTTTCGCCTGTCTGTGACAGCTGTCTCCTTTAATTATCATGGTGCAGCTATTGTTTTTCTGGTTAGAGACCTTCTATCCTTAGTTAGGATAGAAGTTCGTTTGTTTTTGTTTTGTTTTTTAACCAAGTGCGTCTTCTTTTTTGAATGCTTTGTCTGGTTCCATTTTGGAGGACTCAATAAGTACCTCAATAACAGATAGGCTGTTAGGCCAATTTTATTTCTGTTGCTACTTTTCGTTCCCTTGTAATTCTGGAGAAGTTTTCTTTTTTGTTTTCCAAGCAGGAGCAGTACAAATTCTCTGGGATATCCAGTCAGTCTTGGATCAGGGGGAAGTAGGTTAAGAAAGCCGCAGCTATCTATTATTCAGCATGAAGGTTCGCCCCTGAACAGGATTGGATCTTGTCGGGGGGGGGTCTGTTTCAGTTTTTTCTCTTGTCTGGATGTTAGATGTCCTAGAGCCCTAAGGGCTGTAGTTTTAGTGTCCCAAGGTTATGAATTCTCTTTTCCAGGTTCTTCTAGGTTCTTCCTCGTTTCTTTTTAGGCAAGCAGTCTTCCGTGGCCTAGTGGCTAGCGTTGCAGTATTGGATGCAGAAGGTTCTGTGTTCAAAGCCAGCTGTGGGTGGTTGCTTGACCAGCACAACTAGCCTTTCAAAGATGAAGAATTGTTTTGAATTTTTCCAGATAAAGAGAGAGACGTTCTTGAATTGTGTTCAGAATCTCCCTCCCTTGGAGGGATTGTTCCAGTTTAGTTTAGGAACAGGATCTAGTTTCTTTTTCATTCTGTTCCAATTACTTTTGTCCTAGTTTAGGCATGAAATGTTTAAATTAGTTTTTCGGAATACCGTCCTTTAAGATGGAGACTCTTTGCTCCATTCTTCTTTGGTGCTAGAGGGTCAGTTTATATCGGCCTTATATCTATAGGATGCATATCCTCAGATTTCCTCTCAATGGGATTATCTCAGATTTCTGAGTTTTGCTCTCTGGCTGCATGCTTTTCAGTTTGTCCTATAAGGGCTTTGTAGCAGTTCCCAGAATTTTATTAAAGTTCTGGACCGTGATCGGTTCCGGAATTGCAGTGGCATCCCTCCTGAGTGTCCTATTGGTCCAGGTTCCTTTTTTTTTTATAATCTAGGTATTCCTTTTAGGAATTAATGTTAGAGAGCTCAGCAGTCCTGCATGCTCAGTCAGTGGGATTATCTGGATGACTTGGAAGTATCTAAATCTATTGACAAGAGTCTCCTTTCTGTGTTTTTTTTCGTCTAGGTTTTTGGTCTCTGGACTCTCGCTTTGGAGACCTTCCTAGGCGTTTGACCGTGGTCACCAGCCTGCTGGGCTGGGGAGGTGTCTGGGACTTGTTGGGCTACCTCAGTTGAAGGGGCTGTTAGGCCAATTTAAGGTAGATGCAGGGATTTTGGTCCTACGACAAGTTTGCTCTCCCCTTCATCTTTGAGGCAGATAGCGACTATCAGTGCTTTGATGGTTTGACTTCAGTAGTCTTTAGTCCATTTTATCGGGCATCATAGTCTGTGCCCTAACATCACCTGCCAGGGAGGAACTTTAGTTCCTTAGTCACGTAGGTAGGGTTTCAGATTTTTCTGTTGGTAGGTGCTCAGTTATTGTCTCTCTGCCACCCATTTTTCTGGACAGGTTATCTTCCAAATGGGGGTTTCCAGAATTTGTTCTGCTGGGGTCTCATCAGAATTCAGGTTTAGTTTGAGGTCAAGAGATCCTGAAGCCTTCTAATAGTTGTTCTGACAGTTCCTTGGAACTTCAGATTGACATATCCTCTCTCTCTGTTTGTTCTCCTTCCGCGGTTCAAGGAGGAGAGCGCATTGGGTTTCTTTTAGTTCCTGCGTAGCCTCTCAGGATCTGACAGTTGGATCTAGTAGATGTTGTCCCTATTTTTGTGGAGATTTCTGCGGGGAAAGAATTTTCTGCCTAAGGAGTCCTTTCCTCATCCAAATATTGTTTCTCTGAAACTGTCTGTTTGGCAATTGTTCTCTTGTTTTTAGATAATCGTGGGTCGCCTGAATCGGTTCTATCCCTCGAAAGATTTTTTATAAGATATGAAAGCAGCCTATGTAGCCTAGTGATTAGTGCTTTGCAAATCATAGGTTGTTGGTTCGCATCCAGCTGCTGGCGCTGGATTTCTATTTTTCAGGAACCCAAGGATCTTCTCTTCTATCCTGGTAGGCCTGGGAAGGGGATTATTTGTAAGTACCCTCAAGGGTCAGACTCTGTGCTTGTCATTCTGCTGTTCAAGCGTCTGGCGGATGTTCCAAATGTACATTTGCTTTCAGGTCCTGGTCGGATTCAGGACTGTGTTTAAGTCAGTTGCTCCTTTGGAGCCTTATCTTTTTCTTATTGTTTTTAGTCAGGCTTAGTTTGAGCCTACTCTTTACATAGATATTAAGTGTTACCTTGGAAGGTTTGGTTCGTCTTCTGCTTGGAGGGTTTCCGAACTCTCAGCTTGCAGTGTAGTTTTCCTTATCTCATATTTTATGAAATAATGCAGTTCTTAGTCCCATGTTTGGTTTTCTTCCTTTAGTTGTTTTGGACTGAAATTTTATTCGGTAACTTTTTGTTACTTCTCCCTGTCCTAAGCCTTCTTCTCATAAGGAGCGTCTGTTGCACAATTTATTTTTTGTGCGGGCTCTTAGATTTTATCTATAGGCTACGAAGGACTTTGTCAGTCTTCTGTATTGTTTGTTGTTTTTCTGGATAGACAAAGACCAAAAAGCCTTTGCCCCTTCTTTTTTTTCTCTGGTTGAGAAGTGTTATTTTTAGGGTTTATGGGTCTGCTGGACAGCAGCTTCCTGAGAGAATTACAGCTCATTTCTCTAAGGCGGTGTTTTCTCTTGGGCCTTAAGGTATGAGGCTTCTGTAGAATGGATCGTAAGACAAAGTCTGAGCTTTCTTTGCTCTTGTTTCTAAGATCTATAAATTTGATACTTTTTCCTCGACGGAGGCTCGTTTGGGAGAAAGGTTCTTCAAGCAGTGGTGCCTTCTGTTTAGGTTAACTGTCTTGCTCCTCCCTTATCATCCGTGTCCTCTAGCTTGGGTATTGATTCCAAATAGTAATTATGATGATCCGTGGACTCACCGTGTCATTCGAAAAAAAAGGAAATGTATGCTTACCTGATACATTTGTTTCTTTCTTAACAAGGTGAGTCCACGGCCCGCCCTGCATTTTTCAGCCAGTTTATTTCCTATAAACATCAGGCACCTTTGCACCTTATTTTGCTTCCTTTCTCCTTTCCCTTTTGTCGAATGACTGGGGGTTGTGGGTAAGGGGAGTGGTATTTAACAGCTTTGGCTGTGGTGCTCTTTGCCTCCTCCTGCAGGCCAGGAGTGATATTCCCAATAGTAATTATGATGATCCGTGGACTCACCGTGTCATTAGAAAGAAACAAATTTATCAGGTAAGCATACATTTTGTTTTTTAAACAATGTCATTTTATTACAACAATGAAACCGACTGTTTTACATCCCTTTAAAAGGCAGACAATGTTTTTGCTTGACTATGCATTAGCTAGCTCACACTTTTAGAGGAGGGGTCACTTTGACTTATGGGAGGGGTTTCTACCTACTGCACAGGACAGAGGCTACGTATCAGTTTATGCCTCTACTACAAATTATAATAATTTATTAGTACGTACGATGTTTCCCACCTCACATGATTTTCAGTTGCTATCTCCAGATGGACAGATTTATAAAAGGACAAAACTTCTGCAACTGGATTGTACAGTTTTCACTACATATCAGTCGTGTATCCGTCCTTCCCATCATTTTACTAAAGCTCCTAAAGCCACTGCCTTGTCATTTACAATCTGAATACAACAGAAACCTGTAATGAAGGGAGTGACAAGTAGTAGCAGAGTGATCTGTAACTTTACTGCTTGGCTGTTCATGACTTTCCATTGTTGTTATTCACATCTGCTGCTTGTGCGGATGGCGACCGCATGTCATTATGCTGGGAGGTTGCGCTTCAGATATGGGTCCGGCTGCCTGGCAAGGATACTGTAATCTCCCTATCGTCATCACGTTCAGGGAATGCTGCTGCCTGGTGACATTGCACACAACCAGAGTCAAGGAGTGCCAGGTTGAGATCCTAGGGAATTTCTCTACCCTTATCCTGTAAGATGCAGACGATTGCCGTAAAAAAATGGTTATTAAATGCACCAACACTTAAAGTGCAGTTTAGGCCAATGGGTAGCTTGCCCCTGTTTGGCCTAAAGTGACAAGTGCCCCCCTAGGATGCAGTTGCTCATTGTTAAAATGAAAGTAACTTCTAATGTTGGGGAAGGGGCTTCTACAGAGCCCATATATCTCCCTCGGATTTAATGATAGGGGTATGAGACACCTTATTTGAAAGAGGGAATTCCCCTTCTTATATGAGGGATTACACCCCCTCTCTTTTAATTTTCAGGTGCAACACACCTGAAATCTGTGCAAACCAAGATGAGACCTGGATTTCTTACTGCAAAAAACTCCAGAAAGACATACTTTATTAAGCGTTTCCAATGAGTGTACCCTTTGACTGCGCTGAAATAGCAAAAACCTTAGATTGTTAATTAAATTAGTTGTTCATTTATGTCAATTTATGAAGATTTTTTTTTGTAATGCAGTGCTTAAAGGAACATGAAACCAAATGTTTTTGGAGCATATCATTTTAAATAACTTTCTAATTTAGTTCTGTTATAAAATTTGCTTAATTCTCTTGGTATCCTTTGTTGAAGGAACAGCAATGAACTACTGGGAGCTAGCTGAACACATTGGTTGAGACAATGACTAGAGGCATATATGTGCAGCCACCAAACGGCTGCTCTTGAGTCTACCTAGGTATACTTTTCAACAAAGGATACCAAGAGAGCAAAGTAATTTTAGATAATAAAAGTAAATTGGAAAATTGTTGGAAACTGAATGCGCTGTCTGATAAGTTAAAGAAAAACGTATTTTTCATGTCCCTTTATTTGCTACTATACTTTATGCATACATGAAATAATGTAAATGACTCTTTGAAGGAGATTTCTGCCAACTGATATATTTAAGAGTTGAAAATTGGGAAGCAGACTTCCTAAGATACTATTAATGCATGATAATGGGGACTATTCATCTGCACTATTACAGCCTGATGAAACGGCTCTGTGTAGCCGAGAAACGCGTTGCTGGTTTTTAAACATTTTAATAAATTTGTTTTATTTGTATCCTGCTGGAGCTGGTCTCCCCTCTTTCCACAAACTGTTTATTCAATTTTTGAGTGATCGGAGTTTGGTTTTTCTTCACCGCCATTACACACCCTCTTGCAATCATCCTGACGATTGGAGTATAGAGAGGAAGGTGTGTACGCAGATCGGATCCTGATTGGTTGCACTAATCACGTGCTTGGCTGGGAACTGCTGCTGCCTTGTGTGGTCTACTGGGCAACTGTGAGGTCCCGGTTTGCGATTTCAGGCACGCCATAGTGAGTATTACTCTCTCCACCATAGTACACTGAACTGTACCGGCGATATCACCCTATTTTGGCGCCTTCTTGTCTCCTGTTCTAGGTCTCTCCACTCATCTGCACTATAACCATTACTTAAAGGGACAGTCTACTCCAGAATTTTTGTTTAAAAAGATAATCACTTTATTACACTTTCCCCAGTTTTGCATAATCAACGTGGTTATATTAATACACTTTTTACCTCTGCTATTATCTTGTATCTAAGTTTTTTTGACAGACTTGCATTTTAGCCAATCAGTGCTGACTCGTAAATAATTCCACGGGAGTGAGCACAATGTTATCTATATGACACATGGACTAATGCTGTTTAGGTGTGAGAAACTGTTTAAATTTAATGAAAAAAGAGGCGGCCTTCAAGGGCTTAGAAATAAGTATATGAGCCTACCTAGATTTAGCTTTCAACAAAAAATACCAAGAGAACAGAGCAAATTTGATGCTAAAAGTAAATTGGAAAGTTGTTTAATATGCTCTGTCTGAATCATGACAGTTTCATTTTGACTAGACTGTCCCTTTAACTAGGCCTTCAAATTTCTTCTTGTGAAAGTGCAATACACTAAGATATATTAACGGTTTCAAGACCCCCATTTATTGTGCTAGGATATGGTTTGTGTCACTTGTCCTTCTACCTTGATAATTTCAATAAACCAGTCATAGCTAATAGTTCCTACTTGGATCAATTGTGGGACATAATTCTCACTTATCATCCTGTGAATTTAGAAACCGACACAACCCAAACACCAACAGCACTTTCAGAGTAGACGTGATGTTTGAATGGATATGCACAGAGCACTAGTACATATGTTTTTAACACATAAAATCAGTCATAGCTTTTACTAGAAACCTTTTTGCTAATGCATATACACTTCAGTTTTGGCTATTGTGTCCTTTTAAGAAAAAGTATACCGTCAAGTATAAAGTCTTTTCAATGTTTATGTACACTAGGTCTGTAAAGGCTAGAGTCTCTTACAATAGTAGGGTGCTCTTACTAAATGGTGGGAGGAACCTTATCCATTCTACAAATTCTGGATTTTCTACTAGATAAGGGGTTTTCAAACCTGTCCTAACGGAACATATTTACAGGATATCTGTACTTGAGAACAGGTGAAATAATCAGCTGATTAGTAAACATGGTTATTAACCTGCTTTCATCCGGGGGTAATCCTGAAAATCTGGCCCCTGTTAAGAAGGCCTGAGAAAAGGTTTGAAACCCTTGTACTGGATGCCTTGGAAATAATAGAATATTTTTTGCTTAATGTTTCAGTTTCTTTTACTGGATTTGAGCACTATTCCCTCTACTTGCAAGCTAGGTACCAGGCCAGTTTATTTGCTGTGGGGAATGCTGGCAGAGTCAGTGCCCATTAGTTGAACAGGCCTAAGCAGTTTATGATCTTAACCCTTATCTAAGGTTACATCTAGGTGCAATTAATAAAGCTGTGGGACGGCGTGTGGTGTAAATTTGTACCCAATATAGGATTGTTATATATAAAGGTGACAAGTGTTGAGAAGTACTAAAAATATATAAATATCGACCAACTGGATGGTGTATAGAGGATATAATAGGATTAAGAAAGGAAGATACAAAGTTGTAAAAATATAGATACAATTTATTAAAACAAATGACTAAAACATTATGTCATATAGTGAGCATGTATAAAAACATAAGTATCTAAAAAGTACAGGGACGTCTCCCTTAATCGTTACTAATAGTAACAACTGATAAAAGAACTGATTGTAATGTATAGTACTTGCGTTTCAAAGTGGAGCAATACTATGTCTCCTTGGATCTCCAATATAGAAGCAAAGGTAACTGTCGGATAAAGGCCGTGTTGTGTACGGCTTGGCGTTACCAAATAATGCTGAGTGCGCCTTTTAAACGGCTTCTACGTGACCGGTATGACGTCACTTATGATGGTTCCGTGCGGCGTTTCTGTTGATGCCCCTATGCCACAAAAGATGTGGAAGTCTTGGGGGGAAATAAATATAATACTTAGCGGTCAAATTAGAAATGACTTGATTCTTCCTTATATAGGAATATGGAAAGGTGATCCTCAGATTATGTGGGCTGTGCGGTCGCGATGTAGCGACTGAAAGCAGGATTTGTATCCTGTGGTTGCTAGTAGCAACTAGTAGATCTTTAGGTGTAGAGACTTGGCGGTCGTTTAGACGACTAGAATAAACAAGTATATCTTTGCGGTCGTTTCAGGACGACTAAAAGTTCTTTAGTTGGAATGCTTGGCGGTCGCTGGGTAGCAACTAGGGGATCCTTAGGTGCACTTAACTTTGTGGTCGCTAGTAGCGACTCCGGTGTTCCTAATAAAGCCCACGGGCGAAACGCGTTGACTGGACACTGTGCTGTTTGAACACTAGCCTTTGTTTATTTCATTACTATTGCACTTTGGAGGACGCTGACACCTATGTTTTGTGCCTGGTCACAGTAATATAGGAACACCGGAGTCGCTACTAGCGACCACAAAGTTAAGTACATCTAAGGATCCCCTAGTTGCTACCCAGCGACCGCCAAGCATTGCAACTAAAGAACTTTTAGTCGTCCTGAAACGACCGCAAAGATATATTTGTTTATTCTAGTCGTCTAAACGACCGCCAAGTCTCTACACCTAAAGATCTACTAGTTGCTACTAGCAACCACAGGATACAAATCCTGCTTTCAGTCGCTACATCGCGACCGCACAGCCCACATAATCTGAGGATCACCTTTCCATATTCCTATATAAGGAAGAATCAAGTCATTTCTAATTTGACCGCTAAGTATTATATTTATTTCCCCCCAAGACTTCCACATCTTTTGTGGAATAGGGGCATCTACAGAAACGCCGCACGGAATCATCATAAGTGACGTCATACTGGTCACGTAGAAGCCGTTTAAAAGGCACACTCAGCATTATTTGGTAACGCCAAGCCGTACACAACACGGCCTTTATCCGACAGTTACCTTTGCTTCTATATTGGAGATCCAAGGAGACATAGTATTGCTCCACTTTGAAACGCAAGTACTATACATTACAATCAGTTCTTTTATCAGTTGTTACTATTAGTAACGATTAAGGGAGACGTCCCTGTACTTTTTAGATACTTATGTTTTTATACATGCTCACTATATGACATAATGTTTTAGTCATTTGTTTTAATAAATTGTATCTATATTTTTACAACTTTGTATCTTCCTTTCTTAATCCTATTATATCCTCTATACACCATCCAGTTGGTTGATATTTATATATTTTTAGTACTTCTCAACACTTGTCACCTTTATATATAACAATCCTATATTGGGTACAAATTTACACCACACGCCATCCCACAGCTTTATTAATTATATCATAATACGGTCCTCTTTGAACCCTCGCTTTTAGCGCTTAACTATCTTCCTTTGCATTAGCTCTTACTTTTCCTGTTTTCCTTAGAGGGGATTTCACTAGTTAAAGGGACATGAAACCCATTTTTTTTCTTTCATGATATAGAAAGAGCATGCAATTTTAAACAACTTTCTAATTTACTTCTATTATCTAATGTGTTTTATTCTCTTGATATTCTTTGCTGAAAAGCATATCTAGATAGGCTCAGTAGCTGCTGATTGGTTGCTGCACTTAGAAGTCTCATGTGATTAGCTCACCCATGTGCATTGCTTTTTCTTCAACTAAGGATATCTAAAAAATGAAGCAAAATAAATAATAGAAGTTAATTGGATTGTTGTTTACATTTTTATTCTCTTTCTGAATCATGAAATAAACATTTTGGGTTTAATGTCCCTTTAAGCTGGGTCCTATTCTCTAGCGCTTATAATTTAAATTTTACATTACATCTAGGTGCAGCCCTCTATCCAGAGGCTTTGGTAGGGGGTAGGTTTCTCCTTTTTCAAGAAGCTTTAGGTTTTAGTCTGTTCAAGTCCCTTGAATTCTTATTATAGTCTAAAAGATATCAATTAGGTTTCAGATTAAGGCCTCCCAAGGGAGGGGTTTTTCTGTTCTATTTTCATAAGAACTCTGTAGGCTCAGGGAGATGGAAACTCCAACCTATTTATTTGTTCCTTCCGTAGGAAGGAACTTTCAGATCTATTGTGATCTAGAAACTTTGAACAAGTTTCTCAAGTTCCTACTTTTGAAATGGAAATCATTTATACTCTTCTGTGAGGTCAGTTTATTTCCTCAATAGATCTTACAGGGATACTAAACCCAATTTTTCTTTCCTAAGATATGGAGAGTCCATGATGTCATTAATTTACTAGTTGGAATATTTCTCCTGGCCAGCAGGAGGAGGCAAAGAGCACCACAGCAATGCTGTTAAATGTCACTCCCCTACCCATGATCCCCAGTCATTCTCATTGCCTCTGTCGATGGATGAGGGGAAGATTTGGTGTCTGACGAAATAAATTACTTTTCTTTCATGTAATTGACAAGAGTACATGAGCTAGTGACATATGAGATATACAATCCTACCAGGAGGGGCAAAGTTTCCCAAACCTCAAAATGCCTATAAATACATCCCTCACCACACCCACAATTCAGTTTTACAAACTTTGCCTCCCTATGGAGGTGGTGAAGTAAGTTTGTACTTGATTTTCTTCTGTGATATGCGCTTCTCAGCAATTTGAAGCCCAGTTCCTCTCAGAGTACAGTGAATATCAGAGGGATGTGAAGGGAGTATCACCTATTGAATTATATGGTTTTCCTTGCGGGAAATCTTTTCATAGGTTCTCTGTTATCGGTCGTAGAGATTCATCTGCTACCTCCCTTTTCAGATCAACGATATACTCTCATATTCCATTACCTCTACTGATACTTTTTCAGTACTGGTTTGGCTATCTGCTATATGTGGATGGGTGTCTTTCGGTAAGTATGTTTTCATTACTTAAGACACTGTCAGCTATGGTTTGGCACTTTATGTATTAATGTAAAGTTCTAAATATATGTATTGTACTTATATTTGCCATGAATCAGGTTTATGTATATTTCCTTTTGCCGACTATCCGTTTCAAAATTGGGAAAACATATTTAGGAAGTTATTTTTCCGTACCTGGGGTATAGTCTTTTTTCAAAATTGACTGTTTTCATTAATTTTCACGGGCAAAATGCTAATATTTTTTTAGCCATTCTTGGCGCGATAATTTTTTTGGCGCAAAGGTACTTTGGTGACGCAAATTCGCCATTTCCAGCGTCTTAGTTGACACCAGGTTCCTTGCACAAGGTTGTGTCTGCCATGACGCGAGTTGCATCATTTCTGGATGTTGTTAGCGCCAAAAAAAAATCATTTTGCGTTGCGCGTCATACTTGGCACCAAATAATTTAATTATTTAAACCCCACTTCCTATATGCCTCTTGCCTTTTTCTATGATCAGAGGGCTATGCTTTTTGCATTTTTTTCCCATTCCTGAAACTGCCATATAAGGAAATTGATAATTTTGCTTTATATGTTGTTTTTTCTCTTACATTTGCAAGATATCTCAATCTGATCCTGTCTCAGAAACCACTGTTGGATTCATGCTGCCTGATAACAGTTCTACCATCTGTTGTAAATTAGCAGAGATTATATCTCCAGCGGTAGTATGTAACAGTTGTCATGATAAGCTTTTACATGCAGAGAATGTATCCATCAGTACTAGTACAATGCCTGTTGTCCCTTCAACATCTAATGTACATGATATCCCTGTGAATATAAAAGATTTTATTGCTGATGCGATTCAGAAGGCTTTGTCTGCTATTCCGCCTTCTAATAAACGTAAAATGTCTTTTAAAACTTCTCATAAAGTTGATGAAATTTCAAATGACCGACAACATACTGATTTATCCTCCTCTTATGAGGATCTATCTGATTCAGGAGATCCTACCTCAGATATTGACACTGACAAATCTAAGATGGAGTATATTTGTTCCTTGTTAAAAGAGGTGTTGATTACTTTGGATATTGAGGAAACTAGTCAATATTAAAACTAGTAAACGTTTAAATTCTGTTTATAAACCTCCTGTGGTTACTCCAGAGGTTTTTCCAGTTCCTTATGCTATTTCCGATATGATTTCAAAGGAATGGAATAGGCCTGGTACTTCTTTCATTCCTTCTGCTAAGTTTAAAAAGTTGTATCCTTTGCCAGCAATTAGAATGGAGTTTTGGGAGAAACCAAACATACTACTATCCCTATGGAAGATAGTACTTCCTTTAAGGACCCTTTAGATAGGAAACTTGAATCTTATCTAAGGAAAGCTTATTTATATTCTGACTATCTTCTCAGGCCTGCCATTTCTATGGCTGATGTGGCAGCTGCATCAAATTTTTGGTTGGAAAGTTTAGCGCAACAGGAAACAGATCCTGATTTGTCTAGCATTGTTCGCTTGCTTCAAAATGCTAATAATTTTATCTGTGATGCTATTTTTTATATCATCAAAATTGATGTTAAATCTATGTCTTTAGCTATTTTAGCTAGAAGAGCTTTGTGGCTCAAATATTGGAATGCTGACATGGTATCTAAGTCTAGATTACTATCTCTTTTTCTTTCCAAGGTAACAATTTATTTGGTTCTCAGTTGGATTCAATTATTTCAACTGTTACTGGGGGAAGGGAGGTTTTTTATCTCAGGATAAAAGATCTAAGGGTAAACCTAAAGCTTCTAATCGTTTTCGTTCTTTTCGACAGAATAAGGAACAGAAAGCCAATACTTCCCCCAAAGAATCTGGTTCCAATTGGAAACCCTTTTCAAGTTGGAATAAATCCAAGCCTTTTAAGAAACCAAAGCCAGCCCCCAAGTCTGCATGAAGGTGCAGCCCTCATTCCAGCTCAGCTGGTGGTAGGCAAATTAAATTTTTTCCAAAACATTTGGGCATATTCTGTCCAAAATCAATGGATTCAGGAGTAAGACCTCCTGTGAGAAGATTTTTTCTCTCTCGCGTTCCAGCAAATCCAGTGAAGGCTCAGGCTTTTCTGATGTGTGTTTCAGATCTAGAGCTTTCAGGGGTAATTATACCAGTTCCGCTTCAGGAACAGGGTCTGGGGTTTTATTCAAATCTATTCATTGTCCCAAAGAAAGAAAATTCATTCAGGCCAGTTCTGGAGCTGAAAATTTTAAACTGTTTTGTAAGAGTGCCAACTTTCAAAATGGTGACTATAAGGACTATTCTGCCTTTTGTTCAGCAAGGTCATTATATGTCCACGATAGACTTACAGGATACATATCTTCATATTCCGATTCATCCAGACCACTATAGGTTTCTGAGATTCTCTTATCTAGACAAGCATTACCAATTTGTTGCTGTCAGGGTGCCAGGAATCAGACTGAGACGAGAAGTGCCAAAATAATCACACCTTTATTAAAAGCAAAAATAATAAAATGTCCACAAGTCAAATAACAAGCCAGGAGTCAAAACCAGAGCTAGTAGTCAGACGAGCTGAGTCAGGAGCCAAAGCGAATTGTCAGACGAGCCGGAATCAGGAACAAGGAGAACAGCAGAGTCAGGAACAAGCCAGGGATCAGGAACCAGGAGGGACGTCAGACAGTCAGGTAATACACAGCTATACATGCAAACAGGTGTATAATATGTAATAATACTTTCCCCTTCTGGTGAACCGCAGCCGTCCCACAGTCTCTCCCAAGGTCTGTGTGAATATATCAGGTGTGCTAGCTGGAGGCGCTGGTTCAGCTTGTATCAGTCGTTGGTATCTTCTTTTCCTTTCCTTCCTCAGTTGTATAAGTCTAGGTGCAAAATAGTGGTGCTGAAATATCAGACAATACACCATACAAAGGTGAATATCTACTCACAGTGTATATTGCAGGTTACCGGCTCCTTCCCAATATGAAAAGACAATATCACAGATTCAGTAAAAAAGTTTGTCTTTATTTGGCTCAACGCAAAAGCGTTTCAACGGTCCCAGCCGTCTTTCTCAAGAGCAATAAAAGTGCTTTACAAACCAAAGCATACCTTTCCGCTGCACAGGCGGCCTTTAAATACATGTCAGTTACGCTACCTGCTTCCCCATTGGAGGAGAGCAGGTTTACACCCGATTCAAAATTTCAATTGTAAATTTAAAATAAACATCTAAAAAAACATAAAAAACAATATTAATTATATTAGAAACTATAAGTTTGTTTTAAAATATAAAATTTCTGTAGATATCATCATTTTTGCCGGTTTTGTAGTTCCCTTTCAGGTAGTTTTCTGTTTCAAGTTCTCTTTCAGGTCTGATATGTCAGTAAGTACAACATGTTATCGAATGTCCAATGAAAAACAGTTTCTGATTTTCTCAAAATAAAAAGACATAAGTGTTATTCACAGATACAAAGTTTCTTATATGAATTCTGCTTATCCAAATATTTAGAGGAGGTAGAATAAATTGCCACTTAGAAGTATGTTACAAGTTGGAATAGATACTTTTCATAATTAAACATTCATATTATAAATAGACTTCTATATTTATTGAATGTTAAATATTGACTCAGCGACTTGTGTGTTGCATATAATTTCTTGAAATTAAGTGTGAGAATTATATTCTTTTGTACAATATGTGTATATATAAACATTAAGTGTGATGATATGACATGAACTGTCTGTATAAATACATATTTATTTTGCCCCCCTTTTTTTTTTTTTTTTCTGTGTGTGTCCTTATAATCGTATTCACCTCAACAAGAACAAAAAATGTTACTGATTTATTTAGGCCCCATATTTTCATCTTTTGAATTTATCATTTATTTTGTCCCCCCTTTCCTATGTTAAGAGTTTTTTAGACAAAGGCAGCAATTTTTGTGTCCTTATTTAGACCCCATTGGGCATATGTTCTAAGTGTATGTATCCATTTTAATTCTCTTTGGTCTAGTTGTTTTGCCAGATTACCACCCCTCCAATGAAGTTCAACCTTCTCAATTCCTATCCATAGAAAGGATTCTTTTGTGAAATGTTCACAATTGTTGCAGTGTAGCGGCACTCCGTGGTCATCATGATTCTTTTCTATTTTATTTTGATGTTCCATGATTCTTGTTTTTAAAAATCTGGACGTTTGTCCTAAATACTGGATTTTGCAGCCACATTGCAACAAATATATCACAATTTAACTTTTGCAAGTAATGAATTCTTTTATTTCAAATTTTTTTCCCGTAACTGTGGAGTCAAATGTTTTGTGTGTTCTTCTGGTGTAGTTACAACCTTTGCATTTGCCGCAAGTGAAGAAACCTGTCATGTTACTTATTTGTAAAGGTTTTTTGGGGGCTATGCCTTTTATGAGTGAGGGAGCTAATTTTTGTTTCAAATTTTGTCCTTTTCTGAAGATAACTGTGGGCTTAGCTGGAATTATAGGTCCTAGATATTCATCCTCTTTTATAATGTGCCAGTGCTTTTGTATAATTTTTTTGATTGTATGATGTTCTACATTAAATGTGGTCACAAATTTAGGGAAATTATTGTTAAATGAGGTCTCATTTTTGTGTTTGTTTTCTAACAGGGTTGATCTTATTTTATTTCCAACTTCATTTCTTTCTTTTTCTAAAGCTCTATGGTCATATCCCTTTTGTATGAATCTTTCTTTGAGTATTCTTGATTGTTGTTCGTAATCATCTATATTGCTGCAGTTCCTGCGTATTCGTAGGAATTGGCTTTTTGGTACTGACTTTAGCCAGTTAGGATGGTGGCAGCTATCATGTCTAATGTAGGTGTTAGTGTCACACTTCTTAAAGTATGTTTTGCTGTGGATTTTTTCATCTATAGTGTAAAGAGTTAAATCTAAAAAATGTATTTCTTTTTTGTTGTATTCTACTGATAATGTGACTTGCTGATTATTGTTATTAAGTATTTGTACAAATTCTATGAGTTTGAAGGGGGGTGAGTCCAAACTCATAGAATTTGTACAAATACTTAATAACAATAATCAGCAAGTCACATTATCAGTAGAATACAACAAAAAAGAAATACATTTTTTAGATTTAACTCTTTACACTATAGATGAAAAAATCCACAGCAAAACATACTTTAAGAAGTGTGACACTAACACCTACATTAGACATGATAGCTGCCACCATCCTAACTGGCTAAAGTCAGTACCAAAAAGCCAATTCCTACGAATACGCAGGAACTGCAGCAATATAGATGATTACGAACAACAATCAAGAATACTCAAAGAAAGATTCATACAAAAGGGATATGACCATAGAGCTTTAGAAAAAGAAAGAAATGAAGTTGGAAATAAAATAAGATCAACCCTGTTAGAAAACAAACACAAAAATGAGACCTCATTTAACAATAATTTCCCTAAATTTGTGACCACATTTAATGTAGAACATCATACAATCAAAAAAATTATACAAAAGCACTGGCACATTATAAAAGAGGATGAATATCTAGGACCTATAATTCCAGCTAAGCCCACAGTTATCTTCAGAAAAGGACAAAATTTGAAACAAAAATTAGCTCCCTCACTCATAAAAGGCATAGCCCCCAAAAAACCTTTACAAATAAGTAACATGACAGGTTTCTTCACTTGCGGCAAATGCAAAGGTTGTAACTACACCAGAAGAACACACAAAACATTTGACTCCACAGTTACGGGAAAAAAATTTGAAATAAAAGAATTCATTACTTGCAAAAGTTAAAATGTGATATATTTGTTGCAATGTGGCTGCAAAATCCAGTATTTAGGACAAACGTCCAGATTTTTAAAAACAAGAATCATGGAACATCAAAATAAAATAGAAAAGAATCATGATGACCACGGAGTGCCGCTACACTGCAACAATTGTGAACATTTCACAAAAGAATCCTTTCTATGGATAGGAATTGAGAAGGTTGAACTTCATTGGAGGAGTGGTAATCTGGCAAAACAACTAGACCAAAGAGAATTAAAATGGATACATACACTTAGAACATATGCCCAATGGGGTCTAAATGAGGACACAAAAATTGCTGCCTTTGTCTAAAAAACTCTTAACATAGGAAAGGGGGGACAAAATAAATGATAAATTCAAAAGATGAAAATATGGGGCCTAAATAAATCGGTAACATTTTTTGTTCTTGTTGAGGTGAATACGATTATAAGGACACACACAGAAAAAAAAAAAAAAAAAAAAAAGGGGGGCAAAATAAATATGTATTTATACAGACAGTTCATGTCATATCATCACACTTAATGTTTATATATACACATATTGTACAAAAGAATATAATTCTCACACTTAATTTCAAGAAATTATATGCAACACACAAGTCGCTGAGTCAATATTTAACATTCAATAAATATAGAAGTCTATTTATAATATGAATGTTTAATTATGAAAAGTATCTATTCCAACTTGTAACATACTTCTAAGTGGCAATTTATTCTACCTCCTCTAAATATTTGGATAAGCAGAATTCATATAAGAAACTTTGTATCTGTGAATAACACTTATGTCTTTTTATTTTGAGAAAATCAGAAACTGTTTTTCATTGGACATTCGATAACATGTGATACTTACTGACATATCAGACCTGAATGGGAACCTAAAATAGAGAACTACCTGAAAGGGAACTACAGAACATCACTATACCAGAAACTGAATTTCATTGGACAACCTATAACATGTGATCTTCACTGACATACCGGACCTGAAAGAGAACTTGAAACAGAAAACTACCTGAAAGGGAACTACAAAACCGGCAAAAATGATGATATCTACAGAAATTTTATATTTTAAAACAAACTTATAGTTTCTAATATAATTAATATTGTTTTTTATGTTTTTTTAGATGTTTATTTTAAATTTACAATTGAAATTTTGAATCGGGTGTAAACCTGCTCTCCTCCAATGGGGAAGCAGGTAGCGTAACTGACATGTATTTAAAGGCCGCCTGTGCAGCGGAAAGGTATGCTTTGGTTTGTAAAGCACTTTTATTGCTCTTGAGAAAGACGGCTGGGACCGTTGAAACGCTTTTGCGTTGAGCCAAATAAAGACAAACTTTTTTACTGAATCTGTGATATTGTCTTTTCATATTGGGAAGGAGCCGGTAACCTGCAATATACACTGTGAGTAGATATTCACCTTTGTATGGTGTATTGTCTGATATTTCAGCACCACTATTTTGCACCTAGACTTATACAACTGAGGAAGGAAAGGAAAAGAAGATACCAACGACTGATACAAGCTGAACCAGCGCCTCCAGCTAGCACACCAGGTAATACACAGCAACTGGAACTCACAAACAGGTCTGAGACAACGCAAGGGCAAAGCATACTGAACAGAGGCCCTTTAAATAATAAGTGATGACATCACAATTCTGAGACTGCAACCTGTCTCACATGGATGATGTACACCAGTCTGACCATAAGAGGGCGTGCAGGAAATGAGCAGCATCACACACTATGCACCAGAGTCAGAAAGAGAGGTGAGTAAAATGGCTGCCAGCACCACATGGCAAACAAAGCAGGGAAAAAACTCGGACAGTCGCTCTTCCATTTATTCTAGCGATAGCTCCAAGAATTTTTTCAAAAGTTCTCGGTGCCCTATTCTCTGTAATCAGAGAACAGGCTATTGCGGTGTTTCCTTATTTGGACGATATCTTGGTACTTTTTGACGAATCTCATACGAATCAACTAGTGTTGTTTCTTCAAAGACATGGTTAGAGGATCAATTTACCAAAAAGTTCTTCGATTCCTCAGACAAGGGTCACCTTTTTAGGTTTCCAGATAGATTCAGTGTCCATGACTCTGTCTCTAACAGACAAGAGACGTTTAAAATTGTTTGCAGCCTGTCGGCAGTTTGCAGTCTCAGTCATTCCCTTCAGTAGCTATGTGCATGAATGTTTTAGGTCTCATGACTGCAGCATCAGACGCGATCCCCTTTGCTCGTTTTCATATGAGACCTCTCCAGCTTTGTATGCTGAACCAATGGTGCAGGGATTATACAAGGATATCACAATTAATATCCTTAAATCCCAATTTTCGACTATCTCTGACTTGGTGGTTAGATCACCATCGTAAAGTTCTAGGGGCCTCTTTTGTTCATCCATCATGGACTGTGATCACAACATATGCAAGTCTTTCAGGTTGGGGAGCTGTTTGGGGATCTCTGACAGCACAAGGAGTTTGGAAATTTCAAGAGGCGAGATTACCAATCAATATTTTGGAACTCCGTGCGATTTTCAGGGCTCTTCAGATTTGGCCTCTGTTGAAGAGAGAACCGTTCATTTGTTTTCAGACAGACAATATCACAACTGTGGCATATGTCAATCATCAGGGTGGGACTCGCAGTCCCCAAGCTATGAAAGAAGTATCCCGTATACTTGCTTCGGCGGAATCCAGCTCCTGTCTAATTCCTGCGGTTCATATCCCAGGTATAGACAATTGGGAAGCGAATTATCTCAGCCGTCAGACTTTACATACGGGGGAGTGGTCCCTCCATCCAGATGTGTTTTCTCATGTGGGGTCTTCCAGAAATAGATCTGATGGCTTCTCATCTAAACAAGAAACTTCCCTTGTACCTGTCCAGGTCCAGGGATTCTCAGGCGGAAGCAGTGGATGCGTTGACACTTCCTTGGTGTTATCAACCTGCTTATATTTTCCCGCCTTTAGTTCTTCTTCCAAGAGTGATCTCCAAAATCATCATGAAGCAATCTATTGTGCTGCTGGTGGCTCTAGCATGGCCTCACAGGTTTTGGTATCTGGTTCGGATGTCCAGTTGCCAACCTTGGCCACTTCCATTAAGGCCGGACCTTCTGTCTCAAGGTCCGTTTTTCCATCAGGATCTCAAATCATTAAATTTGAAGGTATGGAAATTGAACGCTTAGTGCTTAGTCATAGAGGTTTCTCTGTTTCTAATACTATGTTGCAGGCTCGTAAATCTGTTTCTGTAAAGATTTATTATCGAGTTTGGAAGACTTACATTTCATGGTGTTCGTCTCATAAATTCTCTTGGCATTCTTTTAGAATTCCTAGAATTTTACAGTTTCTTCAGGATGGTTTGGATAAGGGTTTGTCTGCAAGTTCCTTGAAGGGACACATCTCTGCTCTTTCTGTTTTATTTCACAGAAAGATTGCTAAGCTTCCTGATATTCACTGTTTTGTTCAGGCTTTGGTTTGTATCAAGCCTGTCATTAAATCAATCTCTCCTCCTTGGAGTCTTAATTTGGTTTTGAAGGCTTTACAGGCTCCTCCATTTGAGCCTATGTATTATTTGGACATTAAACTACTTTCTTGGAAAGTGTTGTTTCTTTTGGCCATCTCTTCTGCTAGAAGAGTTTCTGAATTATCTGCTCTCTCTTGTGAATCTCCCTTTTTTGATTTAACATCAAGATAAGGCAGTTTTGCGGACTTAATTTAAATGCTTACCTAAGGTTGTGAATTATAACAACATTAATAGAGAAAGTGTTGTCCCTTCCTTATGTCCTACTCCTAAGAATTCTTTGGAGAAATCTTTACATTCTTTGGATGTGGTGAGAGCTCTGGAATATTATGTTGAAGCTACTAAAGATTTCAGGAAGACTTCTAGTCTATTTGTTTTCTTTTCTGGTCCTAGGAAAGGTCAGAAGTTTTCTGCCGTTTCCTTGGCATCGTGGTTAAAGCTTTTGATTCATCAAGCTTATTTGGAGTCGGGTCAAGCCCCGCCTCAGAGAATTGCAGCTCATTCTACTAGATCAGTCTCCACTTCGTGGGCTTTTAGGAATGAAGTTTCAGTTGATCAGATTTGCAAAGCAGCAACTTGGTTTTCTTTGCATACTTTTACTAAATTCTACCATTTTGATGTATTTGCTTCTTCGGAAGCAGTTTTTGGTAGAAAAGTTCTTCAGGCAGCTGTTTCAGTTTGATTCTTCTGCTTATGTTTTAAGTTTTTTTCCTTTCATTTATGAGAATAAACTTATATTTTGAGTTGTGGATTAATTTTTCAGCGGAATTGGCTGTCTTTATTTTTTGCCCTCCCTCTCTAGTAACTCTTGCATGGAGTTCCACATCTTGGGTATTGCTATCCCATACGTCACTAGCTCATGGACTCTTGCCAATTACATGAAAGAAAACATAATTTATGTAAGAACTTACCTGATAAATTAATTTCTTTCATATTGGCAAGAGTCCATGAGGCCCACCCTTTTTATGGTGGTTATGATTTTTTTTGTATAAAGCACAATTATTTCCAAATTCCTTTGTTGATGCTTTGTACTCCTTTCTTTATCACCCTACTACTTGGCTATTTGTTAAACTGAATTGTGGGTGTGGTGAGGGGTGTATTTATAGGCATTTTGAGGTTTTGGAAACTTTGCCTCTCCTGGTAGGATTGTATATCCCATATGTCACTAGCTCATGGACTCTTGCCAATATAAAGAAATTAATTTATCAGGTAAGTTCTTACATAAATTATATATATATATATATATATATATATATGTGTATATCCTATAGAGGATAACACAAAATTATATAAAATAGGGGCGCTATCTAAATATAATGATGCTGGACAAAATTATTGTAATCTATAGTTAACAGGATTCAAACCACATATATTCAATGTTCACAATAAATCGGTTCCAGAAATAGTAGTACTTATGCCATCAAAAATTAGCTCATAACATACAAACTGTGATAAAGAAAGTCCAAAATAGATAAAAGATATAAAAATGTCCAAAATAAAGTCCAAAGAATCCCTTTACGGTTTATAAAGGTGTGAGGCAGCTCTCCTCGATGTATAAGGCAATCCACAACAGGTTAATCTATAATGAAATAGAGAAGGCGCCACATAGCATAATTCCGTATATTATATCAGATTTAAAGATAGTAGTTTAGAACCACTCACGTGTATAAAAGCACCAAGATGTAGTTCTAGCTAGGCAGACCGGAACCTCAGAGTTGTCCGGTAAACTCTCCTCCTGGGCAAAGATTCCTGCAAGCCAAGAAAGGTGTTCACCAAATGGGCTATCAGTCAGGAAGGCACCGTCCCGCCTCCAGCAGAGGTATAATATAAGTCCAAAAGGATGTCCACAAAAACACAACGTAGCAAGTTGTATATATTTAAAAGTGTTTATTACAACACATTAAAAACACAGCAACGCGTTTCTCAGTATCAGGCTGATGAAACAGTACATGATACTGAGAAACGCGTTGCTGTGTTTTTAATGTGTTGTAATAAACACTTTTAAATATATACAACTTGCTACGTTGTGTTTTTGTGGACATCCTTTTGGAGTTATATTATACCTCTGCTGGAAGCGGGACGGTGCCTTCCTGACTGATAGCCCATTTGGTGAACACCTTTCTTGGCTTGCAGGAATCTTTGCCCAGGAGGAGAGTTTACCGGACAACTCTGAGGTTCCGGTCTGCCTAGCTAGCACTACATCTTGGTGCTTTTATACACGTGAGTGGTTCTAAACTACTATCTTTAAATCTGATATAATATACAGAATTATGCTATGTGGCGCCTTCTCTATTTCATTATAGACTTACATAAATTATGTTTTTGTCTTCTAGGTATTGTAGACTTGCACTTTAAGGATATTTTTGCTGCAATTTCTGTTTGGAACATTTTATATCCTTTAGATAGGATATTTATTGGCAGGGTGCAGGCACTGTTTAATGTGACTTGGAGATGAGTGGTTGATGAGGTCTCAAATATGTTCAGTTTAGACTTTATTTCTCTTGTTAAGTGTATCCAGTCCACGGATCATCCATTACTTGTGGAATATTCTCCTTCCCAACAGGAAGTTGCAAGAGGATCACCCACAGCAGAGCTGCTATATAGCTCCTCCCCCAGCTGTCATATCCAGTCATTCTCTTGCAAGCCTCAACCAAGATGGAGGTCGTAAGAGGAGTGTGGTGTTTTATACTTAGTTTATTCTTCAATCAAAAGTTTGTTATTTTTAAATGGTGCCGGAGTGTACTGTTTATCTCAGGCAGTATTTAGAAGAAGAATCTGCCTGCGTTTTCTATGATCTTAGCAGAAGTAACTAAGATCCATGGCTGTTCTCACATATTCTGAGGAGTGAGGTAACTTCAGAGAGGGAATGGCGTGCAGGTTTTCCTGCAATTAAGGTATGTGCAGTTAAAATATTTTTCTAGAATGGAATTTGCTAGAAAATGCTGCTGATACCGAACTAATGTAAGTAAAGCCTTAAATGCAGTGATAGCGACTGGTATCAGGCTTATTAATAGAGATACATACTCTTATAAAAATGTAATACAAAACGTTTGCTGGCATGTTTAATCGTTTTTATATGTATTTGGTGATAAAACTTATTGGGGCCTAGTTTTTTTCCACATGGCTAGCTTGAATTTTGCCTAGAAACAGTTCCTGGAGGCTTTCCACTGTTGTAATATGAGTGGGAGGGGCCTATTTTGCCGTTTTTTTGCACAGCAAAAATTACAGACACAGACATCCAGCTTCTTCCTGCATGATCCAGGACATCTCTGGAGGGCTCAAAAGGCTTCAAAGTCGTTTTTGAGGGAGGTAAAAAGCCACAGTAGGGCTGTGGCAGTTGTTGTGAACGTTTTTGTCTTTTATTATTCCGTTTTGGGTATTAAGGGGTTAATCATCCATTTGCAAGTGGGTGCAATGCTCTGCTAACTTGTTACATACACTGTAAAAATTTCGTTAGTGTAACTGCCTTTTTTCACTGTTATTTCAAATTTTGACAAAATTTGTTTCTCTTAAAGGCACAGTAATGTTTTTTATATTGCTTGTAAACTTGTTTAAAGTGTTTTCCAAGCTTGCTAGTCTCATTGCTAGTCTGTTTAAACATGTCTGACACAGAGGAACCTACTTGTTCATTATGTTTGAAAGCCATGGTGGAGCCCCATAGGAGAATGTATACTAAATGTATTGATTTCACCTTAAACAGTAAAGATCAGTCTTTAAATGTAAAAGAAATATCACCAGAAGATTCTGACGAGGGGGAAGTTATGCCGACTAACTCTCCCCACGTGTCAGACCCTTCGCCTCCCGCTCAGGGGATGCACGCTAATATGGCGCCAATTACATCAGGGACGCCCATAGCGATTACCTTGCAGGACATGGCTGCAATCATGAATAATACCCTGTCAGAGGTATTATCCAGGTTGCCTGAATTAAGAGGCAAGCGTGATTGCTCTGGGGTTAGGAGAAATACAGAGCGCGCAGATGCTGTAAGGGCCATGTCTGATACTGCGTCACAATATGCAGATCATGAGGACGGAGAGCTTCAGTCTGTAGGTGACATCTCTGATTCGGGGAAACCTGATTCAGAGATTTCTAATTTTAAATTTAAGCTTGAGAACCTCCGTGTGTTGCTTGGGGAGGTATTAGCTGCTCTGAATGACTGTAACACAGTTGCAGTACCAGAGAAATTGTGTAGGCTGGATAAATACTATGCGGTGCCGGTGTGTACTGATGTTTTTCCTATACCTAAAAGGCTTACAGAAATTATTAGCAAGGAGTGGGATAGACCGGGTGTGCCTTTTTCCCCACCTCCTATATTTAGAAAAATGTTTCCAATAGACGCCACTACACGGGACTTATGGCAGACGGTCCCTAAGGTGGAGGGAGCAGTTTCTACTTTAGCAAAGCGTACTACTATCCCGGTTGAGGACAGTTGTGCTTTTTCAGATCCAATGGATAAAAAATTGGAGGGTTACCTTAAGAAAATGTTTATTCAACAAGGTTTTATTTTACAGCCCCTTGCATGCATTGCGCCTGTCACGGCCGCGGCGGCATTCTGGTTTGAGGCCCTGGAAGAGGCCATCCATACAGCTCCATTGACTGAAATTATTGACAAGCTTAGAACACTTAAGCTAGCTAACTCATTTGTTTCTGATGCCATTGTTCATTTGACTAAACTAACGGCTAAGAATTCTGGATTCGCCATCCATGCGCTATGGCTTAAATCCTGGTCAGCTGACGTGACTTCGAAGTCTAAATTACTCAACATTCCTTTCAAGGGGCAGACCTTATTCGGGCCTGGTTTGAAGGAAATTATTGCTGACATTACTGGAGGTAAGGGTCACACCCTTCCTCAGGACAGGGCCAAAGCAAAGGCCAAACAGTCTAATTTTCGTGCCTTTTGAAATTTCAAGGCAGGTGCAGCATCAACTTCCTCCACTTCAAAACAAGAGGGAACTTTTGCTTAATCTAAGCAGGCCTGGAAACCTAACCAGTCCTGGAACAAAGGCAAGCAGGCCAGAAAGCCTGCTGCTGCCTCTAAGACAGCATGAAGGAATGGCCCCCTATCCGGCGACGGATCTAGTAGGGGCAGACTTTCTCTCTTCGCCCAGGCGTGGGCAAGAGATGTTCAGGATCCCTGGGCGTTGGAGATCATATCTCAGGGATATCTTCTGGACTTCAAAGCTTTCCCTCCACAAGCGAGATTTCATCTTTCAAGGCTATCTGCAAATCAGATAAAGAAAGAGGCATTCCTACGCTGTGTGCAAGACCTCCTAGTTATGGGAGTGAGCCATCCAGTTCCGCGGACGGAACAAGGACAGGGTTTTTATTCAAATCTGTTTGTGGTTCCCAAAAAAGAGGGAACCTTCAGACCAATTTTGGATCTAAAGATCTTAAACAAATTCCAAAATGGAAACTATTCGGACCATCCTACCCATGATCCAAGAAGGTCAGTACATGACCACAGTGGACTTAAAGGATGCCTACCTTCACATACCGATTCACAAAGATCATCATCGGTTTCTAAGGTTTGCCTTTCTAGACAGGCATTACCAATTTGTAGCTCTTCCCTTCGGGTTGGCTACAGCCCCGAGAATCTTTACAAAGGTTCTGGGCTCACTTCTGTCGGTTCTAAGACCGCGAGGCATAGCGGTGGCTCCGTATCTAGACGACATCCTGATACAGGCGTCAAGCTTTCAAGTTGCAAAGTCTCATACAGAGATAGTTCTGGCATTCCTGAGGTCGCACGGGTGGAAAGTGAACGAGAAAATTAGTTCTCTATCCCCACTCACAAGAGTCTCCTTCTTAGGGACTCTTATAGATTCTGTAGAAATGAAAATTTACCTGACTGAGTCCAGGTTATCAAAACTTCTAAATGCTTGCCGTGTTCTTCACTCCATTCCGCGCACTTCGGTAGCTCAGTGTATGGAGGTAATCGGCTTAATGGTAGCGGCAATGGACATAGTGCCATTTGCGCGCCTTCATCTCAGACCGCTGCAATTATGCATGCTGAGTCAGTGGAATGGGGATTACACAGATTTGTCCCCTCTGCTAAATCTGGATTAAGAGACCAGAGATTCTCTTCTCTGGTGGTTGTCTCGGGTACACCTGTCCAAGGGTATGACCTTTCGCAGGCCAGATTGGACAATTGTAACAACAGATGCCAGCCTTCTAGGTTGGGGTGCAGTCTGGAACTCCCTGAAGGCACAGGGATTGTGGACTCAGGAGGAGAAACTCCTTCCAATAAATATTCTGGAGTTAAGAGCGATATTCAATGCTCTTCTGGCTTGGCCTCAGTTAGCAACACTGAGGTTCATCAGATTTCAGTCGGAGAACATCACGACTGTGGCTTACATCAACCATCAAGGGGGAACCAGGAGTTCCCTAGCGATGTTAGAAGTCTCAAAAATAATTCGCTGGGCAGAGTACCACTCTTGCCACCTGTCAGCAATCCATATCCCAGGCGTGGAGAACTGGGAGGCGGATTTTCTAAGTCGTCAGACTTTCCATCCGGAGGTGTTTGCTCAATTGATTCATCGTTGGTGCAAACCAGAGTTGGATCTCATGGCGTCTCGCCAGAACGCCAAGCTTCCTTGTTACGGATCCAGGTCCAGGGACCCAGAAGCGACGCTGATAGATGCTCTAGCAGCGACTTGGTACTTCAACCTGGCTTATGTGTGTCCACCGTTTCCTCTGCTCCCTCGACTGATTGCCAAAATCAAACAGGAGAGAGCATCGGTGATTCTGATAGCGCCTGCGTGGCCACGCAGGACTTGGTATGCAGACCTAGTGGACATGTCATCCTTTCCACCATGGACTCTGCCTCTAAGACAGGACCTTCTGATACAAGGTCCTTTCAATCATCCAAATCTAATTTCTCTGAGACTGACTGCATGGAGATTGAACGCTTGATTCTATCAAAGCGTGGCTTCTCCAAGTCAGTCATTGATACTTTAATACAGGCACGAAAGCCTGTTACCAGGAAAATCTACCACAAGATATGGAGTAAATATCTTTATTGGTGTGAATCCAAGAATTACTCATGGAGTAAGGTTAGGATTCCTAGAATATTGTCCTTTCTCCAAGAGGGCTTGGACAAAGGATTATCAGCTAGTTCCTTAAAGGGACAGATTTCTGCTCTGTCTATTCTTTTGCACAAGCGTGTGGCAGAGGTTCCAGACGTCCAGGCATTTTGCCAGGCTTTGGTTAGAATTAAGCCTGTGTTTAAACCTGTTGCTCCCCCGTGGAGCTTAAACTTGGTTCTTAAGGTTCTTCAAGGAGTTCCGTTTGAACCCCTTCATTCCATTGATATTAAACTTTTATCTTGGAAAGTTCTGTTTTTGATGGCTATTTCCTTGACTCGGAGAGTCTCTGAGCTATCTGCCTTATTCATTGTGTCCTAATCCTTCTTCAAAGAAGGAACATCTTTTACATAATCTGGACGTAGTCCGTGCCTTGAAGTTTTACTTACAAGCTACTAAGGATTTTCGTCAAACATCTTCCCTGTTTGTCGTTTACTCTGGACAGAGGAGAGGTCAAAAGGCTTTGGCAACCTCTCTTTCCTTTTGGCTTCGGAGCTTAATACGCCTAGCCTATGAGACTGCTGGACAGCAGCCCCCTGAAAGGATTACAGCTCATTCTACTAGAGCTGTGGCTTCCACCTGGGCCTTTAAAAATGAGGCCTCTGTTGAACAGATTTGCAAGGCTGCGACTTGGTCTTCGCTTCACACCTTTTCCAAATTTTCCAAATTTGATACTTTTGCTTCTTCGGAGGCTGTTTTTGGGAGAAAGGTTCTTCAGGTAGTGGTTCCTTCCGCTTAATCCTGCCTTGTCCCTCCCATCATCCGTGTACTTTAGCTTTGGTATTGGTATCCCACAAGTAATGGATGATCCGTGGACTGGATACACTTAACAAGAGAAAACATAATTTATGCTTACCTGATAAATGTATTTCTCTTGTAGTGTATCCAGTCCACGGCCCGCCCTGTCCTTTTAAGGCAGGTCTAAATTTTAATTAAACTACAGTCACCACTGCACCCTATGGTTTCTCCTTTCTCTGTTTGTTTTCGGTCGAATGACTGGATATGACAGCTGGGGGAGGAGCTATATAGCAGCTCTGCTGTGGGTGATCCTCTTGCAACTTCCTGTTGGGAAGGAGAATATCCCACAAGTAATGGATGATCCGTGGACTGGATACACTACAAGAGAAATAAATTTATCAGGTAAGCATAAATTATGTTTTTTATTTTATTTTTTGCATCTTTATGGCATGTTTTGTGTAACATTCTCATGTGTATTTTTTAGAAGATTTTCAGTAGCATGGCGTTCTCGGCTTTATTTCACTTTTATCAGTCAGTGAATTTGCCGTATAGACTTCTCCTCACAGGATGTGGGCGTGTTTTTCTGGCCGCTCTGTGATTTGCTGATGCCGGTCTTTATCAGATGCGCGCGCTTTTCATTTTGGCACAGTTAGTTTGGCCAGATGGTCGTGTGACCCGCTCTTCCACTTTTAGTCATTAAGCAGAGCGGCTTCTTGTTTTTCCAGCATTAGCAATCTGGAGTGCGAGATAGGAGGGTGCTGTGTGGCAGTTCTCCTTTCTGTTTCATTTGGAGCTCAGGTAGGGCACCCCAGTATATCTGGGGTATAGAGGTAGTCTGGGTTTTGTTTTTTCTAGCTTTTAAAGTGGCAGTAACTTTTGTATTTTTGTATATTTTTCTGGTTTAAGCAATATGGATATGGAACAATCCCCTGCCTGATAACCTGCCTGAGGAAACAGCGAGGTATCGCTGAGAAACGCGTAGCGTGTTTATACTGATAACTTTTGTATTCCACCAATTGTTATTGTTTTTATTATACATTTTTTTATAAAGTTCATTTTTATTCTTATATACTTGGAGTCTCCCGTTCTATTTGTTTGTCTTACGTGGCACCGGATCTTCACTACCTGTATGTGCACTGGGCCACTGCAATATACCCAGTATGCTTGAATTGCACAATTGTGTGCTTTCCACATTGTGAGTATACAGCTGTGGGGAACAGTGTTTGGGGACACTATATCATATTGCTCTGCACTAGGAGTCGCCCTCTTCTTCTTTCTATATTTCCAGTCTGCAGAATCCGATTTGATTCCAGGAGGAGCTGCCCTGCAATTTGGTGCACAGTCGACTGGGACACTGTTAAGTTCCCAGAACATTTACCTAGCCATTATCTTTGCCGTCATACCCTGTGAGTATCGTTTCAATATATGTGAATTGTGATCATCTTGTTTCTATTGGCTACACTAGGAGGCGGCCTTTTTCTTGCTTTAAAACCCCTGCTTGTGATAATTGTTTGCTATGCCTTGAGGCACAAATTGCTTTGCCTATGCAATTCTCTGCTGCTTGCTTAAATATGACTTTGCAAAATAAAGATAAATTATTGCCCTCTGAGCCCAATAAAGTCTCAGAATGATGCTGTTCAGGCAATGCCACAGCTTTCTCCTCTAACGTCCCAAGCCTCATTGGTGTCACATGCAGTGCCCTGCGGTTCCTCTCATTCTCCTGGAGGAGTATATTTGCCTGCAGATTTTTGCTGCACAGATATGATCTGCGGCATTATCTGCTTTTCCTGTTTTTGGAAAATGCAAACGGAAAACTAAACATTTATCAGATAGCAAGGTGTCTGTTTCAGCTGCTGATACGCAGATTGTCCTCCCTCATAAGTCTGATGGGAAGGATACCTCGGTAGCTTCTGAGGGTGAAATCTCAGATTCAGACAGTGTATCTCCTTTGCCTGATACTGAAGAAGGTAACTTCAGATTTAAGCTTGAACACCTTCGTGTATTGTTAAAGGAGGTTTTGGCTACTTTGGACGACTCTGATTTATCTGTCGACGTCAATCCTAAGAAATCTATAAACTTAATAAATACTATGATGTTCCCTCTTCTGTGGAAGTGTTTCCTGTTTCAGACCATGTGACGGAGATTATTTCACAGAAATGGGAGAAGCAAGGGACTCCTTTTTCACCAACTTCTGTTTTTAAAAATGTTTCCTGTTGCTGACTCTATTAAGGATTCATGGCACTCGTGCCTAAAGTAGAAGGGGCTATTTCTACTCTGGCTAAGAGAACTATAGAGGATAGCTGTTCCTTTAAGGACCCCATGGACAAGAAGCTGGAGGCTTATTTGAAAAAAATGTATGTTCATCAGGGTCTTCAATGGCAACCTGCAGTTTGTATTGCCACTGTAGCAAGTGTGGCATCTTATTGGTGCGATGCCTTGTCTGAATCTATTTTTTTTTAAAATAACTTTATTTATAGTAATAAGATCCATTACATTCACAACAGGTCATACAAAGAAAAGGAAGATGCATATACTTTGTTAATAATTACAATAACCAGGAAAAAGTAATTTCTTTGCACAATTTTTTTCATAGAGTCAAAAGTCTTTCTTTTGTGTGATATATACAGTCAGGCAAATAAAAAATAGGTCTTCATGCCCTTCAATGAACAGTCTGGATCCATTTTTCAAATCTTTGAAATACAAACACAAACAAAAATAATATAAACACATATATATATATATATATATATATTTACTTACCCAGAGTACCTCCAGATCACCCTCCACAGACCAGAACTTAAGAGTAGGGAGGGGGTAAAACAACAAGGGAAAGGGAATGTCTCTTCCTCTTCCAGCCGGGAACAGTCCAAGTCTTCTTGGAAACCCAATCAGTCTTGGAATAAGGGAAAATAGTCTAAGAAGCCTGCAGCTAAGTTTAAGTCAGCATGAAGGCACTGCCCCCGGTCCGGGATCAGATCAAGTGGGGGCCAGACTTTCCCTGTTTTGTCAAGCCTGGATACGAGTTGTCCCAGATCCTTGGGCTGTGGATATAGTATCTCAGCGTTACAAATAGAATTCAAATCTCTTCCTCCCAGGGGCAGGTTTCACCTTTCAAGATTATCTGCAGACCAGGTAAAAAGAGAGGCATTCTTGAACTGGGTTCAGGATCTTTCCTCCCTGGGAGTGATTGTCCCAGGAACTTTTCGACCCATTTTACACCTAAAGTGCCTCAACAAGTTTCTCAGGGGACCGTCTTTCAAAATGGAAACCATTCGGTCCATTTTTCCTTTGGTCCAGGAGGGTCAGTTCATGATGACCATAGACCTGAAGGATGCGTATCTTCATGTTCCCATCTACAGGGATCATCACAAATTCCTGAGATTCGCTTTTCTAGACAAACACTTTCAGTTTGTGGCTCTTCCTTTTGGCCTTGCCACAGTTCCCAGAATTTTTTCAAAGGTTCTGGGGGCTCTCTTGGCAGTGGTCAGGTCTCAGGGTATTGCAGTGACACCTTACTTGGACGACATATTGGTTCAAGCGCCATCTTTTCAACAAGCAAACTTTCATACAGAGATCTTGTTGTCTTTTCTATGTTCACATGGATGGAAAGTGATTCTGGGAAAGAGTTCCCTTGTTCCAGCTACTAGGGTGGTTTTCTGACAGAAGTCAGAAAATTCTAAATTCTTTCCTCTTACCTTTCTCTTCAGTCTACTGTTTGGCCAAATGTATGGAGGTAATTGGTCTGATGGTCGCTTCCATGGACATCATTTCCTTTGCTCGATTCTATTTGAGAGCTCTTCAATTATGCATGCTCAGACAATGGAACAGAGACCATTTGGATCTGTCTCAGAGGATAGATCTAGACCAGTCGACAAGAGACTCTTTCCTGGTGGCTTTCCCAGGAACATCTGTCTCAGGGCACATGTTTCCGGAGACCTTCCTGGGTGATAGTGACCACGGACACCAGCCGATTTACAATGCTTTGATGGCTTGGCCTCCATTGTCTTTAGTCCGGTTTATCAGATTTCAGTCGGACAACATCACCTCAGTGACTTACATCAACCACCAGGAAGGAACCCGGGGTTCCTTAGCTATGAAGGAGGTGTCTCGGATTTTGTAGTGGGCAGAAGCTCACAATTGTTGTGTGTCTGCTATCCACATTCCAAGAGTGGACAACTGGCAGGCAGATTTCCTGAACAGACAGACTTTTCATCCCGGGGAGTGGGCTCTCCATCTGGAGGTGTTCTCCAGGTTAACCCTCAAGTGGATCTGATGGTGTCTCGGCAGAACGCCAAGCTTCCAAGGTACGGTTCAAGGTCAAGAGATCCGCAGGCTGCTCTGGTAGATGCTCTGGCGCTTCCTTGGGGTTTTGGTCTAGCATACCTGTTTCCTCCGTTTGCGCTCCTTCCATGAGTTACTGCTTGTATCAAACAGGAGAGAGCATTTGTAATTCTAATAGCTCCTGCTTGGCCTTGCAGGATCTGGTATGCAGACCTAGTGAGGATGTCATCTCTTCATCCTTGGAGATTACCTCTGAGGGAGGACCTTCTAGTTCAGGGTCCTTTCCTCCATCCAAATCTTGTTTCTCTGAAGCTGACTGCTTGGAGATTGAATGCTTAGTTCTTGCTAAGCGTGGGTTTTCTGAGTCAGTTATTGAGACCATGTTGCAAGCTTGCAACCCTGTAACTCGTAAGATTTACAATAAGGTATGGAGTAAATACTGTACCTTTATTAGTGTGAATCAAAGGGCTACTCTTGGAGTAGGATCAGAATTCCTAGAATTTTGTATTTTCTCCAGGAAGGTCAAGAGAAAGGGCTGCCAGTTAGTTCTCTGAAAGGTCAGATTGCTGCTTTATCTATTCTGTTACATAAGCGTTTTGCGGATGTGCCAGATGTTCGTTCCTTTTGTGCTCTTTGCCTCCTCCTGCTAGTCAGGAGTGATATTCCCACTAGTAATTGAATGACGTTGTGGACTCTCCATATCTGAAAAGAAAGAAATTTATCAGGTAAGCATAAATTCTGTTTTTTCTTTCATGATTCAGATAGAGCAGCAATTTTAAGCAACTTTCTAATTTACTGCTATTATCAATTTTTCTTCGTTCTCTTGCTATCTTTATTTGAAAAAGAAGGCATCTAAGCTAAGGCATCTACATACACACACACACACACACACACACATACACACACACACACATACATATACACACATACATACATATACACACACACAAATATACATAGACACACACATATACATATATACACACACACATATACACATACACACATATACACATACACACACATACATATACACACACATACATATACACACACATACATATACACACACATACATACATACATACATACATACACAAACACACACATACATATACACACACATACATATACACACATACATACATACATACACACACACACACAAGATGGTCGCTTATCTCATAGTCTAAGCAGATGAGCTGGTATATCGACTGCATATCACTCACTAAATACAACATCCACGGTTAATTTTTGGCTAATGAGTCTTTATTATATACCCTGAATATTTTGATATAAGTATTAACCTCAACCTCAGCTCTAAGATACTGGAACTGAGAGGAGGGCAGCTGCGGCCTTCTCCAAGACCGACCTCTACCTAACCCCCGGTAATCCAGGTAAAATAGCGGTAAGCTATCCATTTCATGTAATACCTTTATTTGTCGGTGACCCCCGAGGATAGCAGCACTGGAAAATAGCGGTGGCCGAGGTGATTAGAAAGATCATTGGATTTACTATTTCAAGTTTAATATGGCTGCGACGCTAAGCTGTGAAGCGCCAATACTAGAGGAACTAACTAATCACATACAGAGATTTACACAGAGCTTACTCTCAACCCTCTCAGAAGCTTTTGGCACTCTGTCATGACCACTGGACTGGCAAAATAGACAACCGGAGGAGACCTGTAGTAAACCTTTATTCAAGACAACACTATCTGTAACTGACGAGATACAACCGCATTTGGATCTAACAATGTCCAGTAAGCAATCCTATGAGGCCTTGTTACCGGTCTTATTGAATAAGGCACCTATGTTGTAGAAAGCTGTTCATCAAGATTACCAGCTATCCGCAACAACTGAGGAAGTCTCATCTGGATACAGAGTCCTAATTACACTAGTCGGAGACATAGACCCGGAGCATTGGTCTTATTTCCCTGGGACAAGACTGCTTGAATATAGCATGGAGGTGTGTTGTGCGCCGGGAAGGCGCCCTCGGCATGGGGCTCACCTACTAAGATCTTTTTCTAATATTTGTTGACTATGATGAAAGACTTGGACAGGTCTTATAGTTTGAGTTAATATTGGTTTAAACATCATCGTAATGGTTCATTATATACTTAACTAGTCCTAAAGCCCGTTCACACGTGCCATTTTTTGCAGTACAGTGGTCCCACCCCTTGCGCTCTCTCCCTCCCCCTATATTTTGTTCTCTCTCTCCCCCCTCTCTTTTGCTCTCTCTCCCCCCTCTTTCTCTTGTTAAGTGTATCCAGTCCACGGATCATCCATTACTTATGGGATATTCTCCTTCCCAACAGGAAGTTGCAAGAGGATCACCCACAGCAGAACTGCTATATAGCTCCTTCCCTAACTGCCATATCCAGTCATTCTCTTGCAACCCTCAACAAAGACGGAGGTCGTAAGAGGAGAGTGGTGTTTTATACTTAGTTTATTTCTTCAATCAAAAGTTTGTTATTTTTAAATGGTACTGGAGTGTGCTGTTTATGTCAGGCAGTATTTAGAAGAAGAATCTGCCTGCATTTTATATGATCTTAGCAGAAGTAACTAAGATCCATGGCTGTTCTCACATATTCTGAGGAGTGAGGTAACTTCAGAGAGGGAATGGCGTGCAGGTTTTCCTGCAATAAGGTATGTGCAGTTAATATTTTTATAGGGATGATCATCCTTTCCACCATGGACTCTGCCTCTAAGACAGGACCTTCTAATACAAGGTCCTTTCAATCATCCAAATCTAATTTCTCTGAGACTGACTGCATGGAGATTGAACGCTTGATTCTATCAAAGCGTGGCTTCTCCGAGTCAGTCATTGATACCTTAATACAGGCACGAAAGCCTGTTACCAGGAAAATCTATCACAAGATATGGCGTACATATCTTTACTGGTGTGAATACAAGAATTACTCATGGAGTAAGGTTAGGATTCCTAGGATATTGTCCTTTCTCCAAGAGGGTTTGGACAAAGGATTATCAGCTAGTTCCTTAAAGGGATAGTTTTCTGCTCTGTCTATTCTTTTGCACAAGCGTCTGGCAGAAGTTCCAGACGTCCAGGCATTTTGTCAGGCTTTGGTTAGAATTAAGCCTGTGTTTAAACCTGTTGCTCCCCCATGGAGCTTAAACTTGGTTCTTAAAGTTCTTCAAGGAGTTCCGTTTGAACCCCTTCATTCCATTGATATTAAGCTTTTATCTTGGAAAGTTCTGTTTTTGATGGCTATTTCCTCGGCTCGGAGAGTCTCTGAGCTATCTGCCTTACAATGTGATTCTCCTTATCTGATTTTTCATGCAGATAAGGTAGTTCTGCGTACCAAACCTGGGTTTTTACCTAAGGTGGTTTCTAACAAGAATATCAATCAAGAGATTGTTGTTCCATCATTGTGTCCTAATCCGTCTTCAAAGAAGGAACGTCTTTTACATAATCTGGACGTAGTCCGTGCCTTGAAGTTTTACTTACAAGCTACTCAAGATTTTCGTCAAGCATCTTCCCTGTTTGTCGTTTATTCTGGACAGAGGAGAGGTCAAAAAGCTTCGGCAACCTCTCTTTCCTTTTGGCTTCGGAGTATTATACGCCTAGCCTATGAGACTGCTGGACAGCAGCCCCCTGAAAGAATTACAGCTCATTCTACTAGAGCTGTGGCTTCCACCTGGGCCTTTAAAAATGAGGCCTCTGTTGAACAGATTTGCAAGGCCGCGACTTGGTCTTCGCTTCACACTTTTTCAAAATTTTACAAATTTGATACTTTTGCTTCTTCGGAGGCTGTTTTTGGGAGAAAGGTTCTTCAGGCAGTGGTTCCTTCCGCTTAATCCCTGCCTTGTCCCTCCCATCATCCGTGTACTTTAGCTTTGGTATTGGTATCCCATAAGTAATGGATGATCCGTGGACTGGATACACTTAACAAGAGAAAACATAATTTATGCTTACCTGAAAAATTTATTTCTCTTGTAGTGTATCCAGTCCACGGCCCGCCCTGTCATTTTAAGGCAGGTCTAAATTTTAATTAAACTACAGTCACCACTGCACCCTATGGTTTCTCCTTTCTCTGTTTGTTTCGGTCGAATGACTGGATATGGCAGTTAGGGAAGGAGCTATATATCAGCACTGCTGTGGGTGATCCACTTGCAACTTCATGTTGGGAAGGAGAATATCCCATAAGTAATGGATGATCCGTGGACTGGATACACTACAAGAGAAATAAATTTATCAGGTAAGCATAAATTATGTTTTTGTGCTCTCTCCACCTCTCTTTTGCTCTCTCTACTCCCTCTCTTTGGCTCTCTGTATCCCCCCTCTCTTTTTCTATCTCTCCCCTCTCTTTTGCTCTTTCCCCTCTCTTTTTGCTCCCTCTTTCCCCCCTCTCTTTTGCTTTCTCTCCCCCTCTTTTTTGATCTTTCCCCCCTCTCTTTTGCTCTCTCTCCCTGTCTTTTGCTCTCTCTCCCCCCTCTCTTTTGCTCTCTCTCCCCCCTCTCTTTTGCTCTCTTTCCCCCTCTCTTTTGCTCTCTTTCCCCCCTCTCTTTTGCGCTCTCTCCCCCTCTCTTTTGCATTCTCTCCCCCTCTCTTTTGCATTCTCTCCCCCTCTCTTTTGCATTCTCTCCCCCTCTCTTTTGCATTCTCTCCCCCTCTCTTTTGCATTCTCTCCCCCTCTCTTTTGTGCTCTCTCTCCCGCTCTCTTTTGCGCTCTCCCGCTCTCTTTTGTGCTCTCTCTCTCCCCTTTTCTTTTGCGCTCTCTCTCCCCCCCTCTTTTGTGCTCTCTCTCTCTCCCCCTCTTTTGTGCTCTCTCTCTCCCCCTCTCTTTTGCGCTCTCTCTCTCCCCCTCTCTTTTGCGATCTCTCCCCCCTCTCTTTTGCGCTCTCTCCCCCCCTCTCTTTTGCGCTCTCTCTCCCCCCCTCTCTTTTGCGCTCTCTCTCTCCCCTCTCTTTTGCGCTCTCTCTCCCCCCCTCTCTTTTGCGCTCTCTCTCCCCCCTCTCTTTTGCGCTCTCTTTCCCTCCTCTCTTTTGCGCTCTCTCTCCCCCCTCTCTTTTGCGCTCTCTCTCCCCCCTCTCTTTTGTGCTCTCTCTCTTCCCTCTGTTTTGCTCTTTCCCATCTCTTTTGCTCTTTCCCCTCTATTTTGCTCTCTCGCTCTCCCTTTTCTCTTTTGCGCTCTCGCTCTCCCTTCTCTCTTTTGCGCTCTCTCTCCCCCCTCTCTTTTGTGCTCTCTCTCTTCCCTCTGTTTTGCTCTTTCCCATCTCTTTTGCTCTTTCCCCTCTATTTTGCTCTCTCGCTCTCCCTTTTCTCTTTTGCACTCTCGCTCTCCCTTCTCTCTTTTGCGCTCTCTCTTCCCCCTCTCTTTTGCGCTCTCTCTCTTCCCCCTCTCTTTTGCGCTCTCTCTCTTCCCCCTCTCTTTTGCGCTCTCTCTCTTCCCCCTCTCTTTTGCGCTCTCTCTCCCCATCCCTCTCTTTTGCTCTGTCTCTCTCCCCATCCCTCTCTTTTGCTTTCTCCCCCTCTTTTGCACTCTCTCCCCCTCTCTTTTGCACTCTCTCTCCCCCCTCTCTTTTGCGTTCTCTCTATCCCCCCTCTTTTTTGCTTTCTTTTCCCCTCTCTTTTGATCTTTCCACCCCTCTCTTTTGCGCTCTCTCTCTCCGTCTCTTTTGCTCTCTCTGTCTCTTTTGCTCTCTATCCCCCTCTCTTTTGCGATCTCTCCCCCCTCTCTTTTGCGCTCTCTCTATCCCCCCTCTCTTTTGCTTTCTCTTCCCCTCTCTTTTGATATTTCCACCCCTCTCTTTTGCGCTCTCTCTCTCTCCATCTCTTTTGCTCTCTCTCAGTCTCTTTTGCTCTCTCTCCCCCTCTCTTTTGCGATCTCTCCCCCCTCTCTTTTGCGCTCTCTCCCCCCTCTCTTTTGCGCTCTCTCTACCGCTCTCTTTTGCGATCTCTCCCCCCTCTCTTTTGCGCTCTCTCTCTCCCCCTTCTCTCTCCCCCTCTCTTTTGTGCTCTCTCTCTCCCCCTCTTTTGCGCTCTCTCTCCCCCTCTCTTTTGCGATCTCTCCCCACTCTCTTTTGCCTTCTCTCTCTCTCTTCCCATCCCTCTCTTTTGCACTCTCTCTCCCCATCCCTCTCTTTTGCTCTGTCTCTCTGCTCAGCCCTTTCTTTTGCTCTGTCTCTCTCCCCATCCCTCTCTTTTGCTCTTTCTCCCCCTCTATTTTGCACTCTCTCTCACCCACCTCTCTTTTATGCTCTCTCTCCCATCTCTCTCTCTCCCCCCTCTCTGTTGCGCTCTCTCTCTCCCCCCTCTCTTTTGCGCTCTCTCTCCCCCCTCTCTTTTGCGCTCTCTCTCTCCCCCTCTCTTTTGCGCTCTCTCTCTTCCCCCTCTCTTTTGCGCTCTCTCTCCCCCCCTCTTTTGCACTCTTTCTCTCCCCCCCTCTCTTTTGCACTCTCTCTCTCCTCTCTCTCTCTCCCCCCCCTCTTTTGCACTCTTTCCCACCTCTCTTTTGCTCTCTCTCTCCATCCCTCTCTTTTGCTCTCTCTCCCCCAATCTTTTGCTCTCTCTCCCCCTCTTATTTTCTCTCTCCCCCTCTCTCTCTCTTCTCTCTCTTCCCTCTATTTTGCTCATTCCCATCTCTTTTGCTCTTTCCCCTCTATTTTGCTCTCTCACTCTCCCTTCTCTCTTTTGCGCTCTCGCTCTCCCTTCTCTCTTTTGCGCTCTCGCTCTCCCTTCTCTCTTTTGCACTCTCTCTCTTCCCCTCTCTTTTGCGATCTCTCTCTCCCCCCTCTCTTTTGCACTCTCTCCCCCCCCCTCTCTTTTGCTCTCTCTCCCCCCCCCTCTCTTTTGCTCTCTCTCTCCCCCCCCTCTCTTTTGCTCTCTCTCTCCCCCCCTCTCTTTTGCACTCTCTCTCTTGCCCCCGCCCGGCCACGAGCACTTTCGCCCGCACCGGCTGTTCAGGTAGGGACTCTAAGTCTCTACTTCGAATGACAGCTTCGGACAAACACACTTGGCCTTTTATTATATAGGATGTGTGGGTTTCAGATTATATTGAGGCTTCTCTGTTAAATATTTTATAGAATAGTAGATTTGACAACATATGTGGCACAATTTTTTAGAACTTGCAGAATTATTTGTTTATTCACCATATAGGATCTCTGAAATAATTTACAGAAGGCCAAATTGAAGCTCATAGAAATTGCTCCTTTTCACAAGGAAATATTCTTGTTACTTACTATAGGGCTGCCGGAATAATATAACCTGTATAATCTTCCCACAGTATATAGAAGTCCCTGGCAGGTCATGATCAGGGTTCACCTAAGACATAGTCTTAACACTTCTAGCTTTAATATCCCTTATGTGTCGTAATGTATGACTAAGATGTTCCAGCTTAGATATTCCTATCTGTGGTTCTAAAGTGGCTAGGTTTAGTGATGGCCTCCATAACTCTGAGACATAACTTTTCATCCTCTGCCACACAGGTTTTTATTAGGTCACCGAGTTTATCCGCTAAACCATGGGACACAGATCCCATGTTTGAACCCCAAAATTCTATATATGCGTGTTGTATCATAGAAGAGATTGATAACCCCCTCCCTATCTGGTTTGTCTAAACATATGTGCAAACACAGTTACAAGGGTCCAAAAGTGGCCCTATATGATTTTAGTTTTAGTTTCTAGTTTCCCTTTCTCTAGAGATATTCACTTTATATAGCCCAAAAGAGATCACTTGTGACCTGAGAGGTTCCACTTTATTTATTTTTTTCTAATAGAGGAAAATGAGGTTTCGTTTATGTATACACATAGTTGGACTGGGTTTATATGCTCATTAATATAAATGCTGGTCGATATTATAATGGTGTAACAGTGTATGAAACTCAGCATATTGTTCACATATATTAGTATATTTTACCACTTATATTACCATGTGACATGCCATTGTATTTTTCGTACTACTGTAAGTGTATATTGCATATCTGATGTTATTGCATATAACCTTAATAAAAACAAACAAACATATTATAATATGTAAAAAATGTATAAAGTATTTTTCATGTTTAAAGGTGTTTGAGTGGAAAGGGCTCCAAAGTGTGTGTATATTTACCAATTTTCATCAGACATAGCAAGCCAAATTTGCTACACTTATTTAAATGCAGTCACAACCAATCAAAGAGCTCTTTTACAGGTACACAACTACCACTTTCACTTGTTAGTTTTACAACAAAATCATATAGCTGTCAAGCTATTATCAACCAAGCCCTGTCTGCGTATGCTAATTTTATGAATGTGTTCTATACCAGGGGCATTTAAATTTACTTTTCACTCGGAGGGCTGGTAAGATATTTTCATGAAAGGAGCCTTAAAAATAGAAAATTAATAGCACAAATAAAAATACAAGAAAAAAAATAAACTGGAACCACATTTGGGGTCTCAAACCCACAAGATAGGAAGCCAATGAAATCATTACAGGTCAACAATGTTCTAAATATGAAGCCTCAGACAAGTGATTATTATATAACTGATGATATATCTAACTGAAATAATATCTAGGAATAAAAACTCCCTCACAAAGCACAGCAAGCCTAATAAACAAGTTGTCTACCATACAACTCATCCCAATGCTTGTTAACAAGAACTTTTTCATTTTCACCAATTCTACACAATCATTAACACACATCCATATTTGTGATAGACTGGAGGATCAAGCTTTATGTCAGGTCTTTACTACATTTCAACAGCTTATAGTTATATTGCACAAGAATACTCAGTTACCCAAATGTGTTAAAGCTCTGGGTACAAGCAAACTATGCATTTACCTTACAAAAGGCTTTATGCATTAAACAAAGAGGTATCTGTAAAGTACTGAAAGTTTATTCCCTTAAAGTGATGGTGCCCCCTGTAAAGTAGCATCTCAGACTACAAGAGTCTCTGGTGCAGAACTGCAGATGTCTTCGAGTCAGATCACTCCCGAGTCCCCTGTGTGGTCACACAGACGTAAAAAGCACAGCTCCTGACAACTACTGAGGAGAGAGTTCTTCTCACCTGGCACCCATTCTCTCAATCTCTCCTCTTCCCGCTCTTGCTGGTGAGAGGGAGGCGCTGCACCTGTCGTCAGTCTCCTGAGTGTTTCTGCACAGATGGGATGGAGCCTAGGCTATATGGATGAACAGCCGCTTTAACTCTGCTAACTTGTAAGCCACAGTGCGCAACAACACTGGCCCTGGTGTGTGCGGCAGCTTTATTGGCAATGACGCTATATACAGTATATGTATATAGGCATTGCAAATAAAGCTGCTACGCACTGTGGCTTACAAGTTAGCAGAGTTAAAGCGGCTGTTCCATTGCTCCTCTGGCTAAGAGCTGTTGCTGCTTGAGGCTGGCAATCCCAGATAGCGCTGATGGCTGACTCACAGGGGATACGTAGGGCCCATGGCCGCTTCCATATTCCACCTTACCACCTGATTAGGGCCTATTTACAAGTGAAGGCTTGGAGCTGCAGCTGCAATAGCCTCTAAGCTATTCTGGCCAGTGGCGGCCCCCAGAGTGGCAGACCTCCCAGGGCGCGGTCGCAGCCCTGACCATTCCGCCTAAGATTCAAATCAAGTTTTTTTTTTGCCATTCTTTTTGAATTCCCAGTTTTCCTGCTATGTTTACAGGATGGTTTGGATAGGGGTTTGCTAGTCAGCTATTTGGTCTTTTTTTGCATATTTTTTCTTTCTTCTTCTGAGGCAGCCTTTGGTAGGGTGTACTTCAGGCACTTGGATTTATTTTGCCTTTTTTAGCTTCTATTAGGGTTGTGGACATAGTTTCTCTGTGAAAAAATAGATGTTTTTTAGATCCCACCCTTTTTTATTACTCATGGACTCCACAGCTTGGGCATTAGTTCACAGGAGTAATGGATCGTGGACTCCCACCACCTGTCTGAAATAAAACATAATTTATGTTTACCTGATCAATTAATTTCTTTCATGGTGGTGAGAGTCCATGAGACCCGACCCTGGTTTTTTTTCCTGTGTTTTTTTGCCGCACATCTTTTTTTCCCCTGCTCCTATTTTGTTGGTTCTTATTACTTTTCTTTCCTCTTTGTGGTCTGCTATAGGTTAGACTGAGGTATTGGTGAGGTGGGAGGGGTTTTATAGAGCTCTTGGGGTTTGGGAATCTTTGCATAAATTATGTATCAGCAAAGTCTGAACTTTTTTATTTTGTATTTTTATTTTTTTATTGAAGTTAATACACAAAATCAGCAAACATGACACAATCCTTTACTGAGACCCACAATACAATGAAAACCTCATGCTAACAAGCAGATCTATTGCTAGATAATACCATAGGCGGTGCACAAAAGCTGTGATTTCAAGTGTCCAGTCCAAAGTCAAGTTCAAACATCAGACCCAGGTATGTAATCATGGGTCATCAAAACTCAAAATTTCCCAAGGAGAACCCTATGTAAGGACATGGTAAGTGTATTAAGCTTTACCAAATAAAGCCTCACACTTTAAAGGAATAAAAAAGATATAATGAAGAATTATACATATCAACCCAACGTAGGACATCACATAGTACCCCAGAAGTCTGGACATTTTTAAACCAAATTAACATCTTGTTCGTCAGTCAGGGTTAGCCTTGATAATTCTACAGGGTGCATTTACAATTCTGAGAATTAAAAAAAATCCACAATTTTCATATATAAATGACATAAAAAGGGAGCAAAAGTAATAATTAAAGTACATTGCAGAGTTGTTTTAGTATTAATTCCATTAAAATCTCAAGCTAATTACAGCTGCAAATGGCAAATGTACACATTATGACAGTATTGGTCTTGTTACTGTTATAATTATTGTTATTACCTTTAGCGCTAATTGGGGTATAATAAAGACACGTTTGAGCAAACTGAGACCTCAGAGAACACAATTTAAAGTCATATATATAAAACTCAATTCCTCATAAAATGCCATCATGTGTAATAGAAAATGTTATATTTATTGTGCCTGCTTTTATTTGAATTGAACTCCCTGCTGCCAAAGAGGTTAGACTGCATCCTGCAGGATCAAAAAATTTGACCCTGCAACATTTTACACAGTGATTGCTTGATCAGTAGATGAGCTCATTTATGTATGTCCCTTATTTGCCACAGTAAATGAGATCAGATAAACAAAACCCCTGAGCCTTTTTAAGGAGTATGTCCTTCTACTGCAATTGCCAAACTTCCCCCACATCTTGCCGTATTTGGAATAATCAGACCTGTTATTGAAGTAGATACAGATAGCCTCAGTCATTATGTTAGCAACATATCCATTGTTTTGTATTTGTGTTAGTCAGTTATGGACAGATATGTGGCAGGTTTAGGCTCATGAAGCCTGTCCTATTCCCTACAGGGGCCCAATAAATAAGTGAACTATAAGGCAAAGTTGTTTTACTACATATAATTAAACGTTTTATATTACAATTTCAAGGTGCTTATTATCCTTTTAATTGCTGATATATTCCATGCACATTTTAAATAAAATCTGTATTCTTTAAATGGACAGTAACGTCAAATTGAAACTCATTATTCAGATAGAAGTAAATTGGAAGGTGGTCTCTTAAAATGTCTGCTCTGTTGTCTAATTTGCTTCGTTCTCTAGGTATCCTTTGTTGCAAATCGTACCTGGGTAGGCTCAGGAGCAGCAATAAACGACAGAGAGCTAGCTTCTGATTGGTGGCTGCTCATATATCAGTCTTGTCATTGGCTCACCTAATGTGTACGTCTAGCTCAGTAAGCGCTTTGCTGCTCCTTCAACAAAGAATACTGAGAATAAAGCAAATTTGATAACAGAAGTAAATGCAATGCTCTATTTGAAATATGAATTCAAAATGTGCAGTTTCATGTCCCTTTAAGTGTTAAATTGTTGCTTGAGGGTGAATTGATTATTAGGCTTCTTAGTTCTGAGGGATTTTTAAAGGGCCATAATTGTCCCAGAAAAAAATAAAAAATGAGTGCAGGGTTGATGGTATTAAAATGACTTGCGCTAAAGCCTGTAATTTGTCACCTATAATGGCCCTTTAACTGGGAGACAAAGAATTCTGCAGGACAAGAGCCGTTCTTGTTCCTATATTTGTACGTTTTATTGCATTGGCGGCATTTTGTTTTTTGTATAAATATTGTTTTTCCTTAAGTGCATTCTGCCATTAGCAGCCATGTGACCTGCTGTATAATTACATCAAATGCCATTATTTTGTTCCATATATAGCTGCAGATAGCAAATCTATGTTCTATGTTGTGGGATTATTTAGTTATTTGTCAGACGCGCGATGTTGAACCCTTGTGAAACACATCTGTTTTATTGTGTCCGCTGCTTACAGTTATGTGAGGTATTCCAACCCATTCTCTATATTATTTTATCTATTTGTAACTTAAATACATTTTATTTAGCTATACACAGTGTATTCACCGGATTGTTTAAACCTTTTATTCTTACTATTGGTGAATATCATTTGTATTATTAAGGTCTAAACTATTGACATAACCTTTTGGAGTGAGTATTGTATGATTGACTTATTTAGAAAATTGTACTGATATTTTTGTAGGGTATATTTCCTGTTGTTGCTGGACCACCGCCACCGATGAAACTTCCTCCCCCATATAAAGAACCGGGAGGGTCAAATTCATTGGACATTGATGAAGAGACTGATGACAGTGACGGTAAGTCTTGGTTTCTTTAACTATGTGCTTATTATAATTTATTGCTCTTGTTTGTGTTGCACATTTCAAACATACTTGTCATTTGACCTGATTTTACTGGGACAGTCTTGGTTTTTAGGCTCCTGTCCTGTGGCATCATTGTCCCAGGAGTCTTATTGTAATCATGAGATGTGGGCTTTGGCATAGGAGGAGACTTTGTGTAAGTAGACAGATAAGATGATATATAATCTCCCTAGAAGCTTAGTCTATTGTATGGGGTTGTGGTTTCAATTAGCAGAACCAGCTGTTTCACACACAAAATTATACATAAAGGAACAATTTCCTGCAGCTGTTATAGTAAGTCATTGGAAACACATTAAGGGAAACCAATTTTTTGGTACATTGTCTGTTTGCTATCATCATTCTGTGTAAAGTTAGCACACACTGCATTTAGAATTGTATACATCTGACAGTGTAGATCTCTGTATACATCTGACAGTGTAGCTCTCTGTATACATCTGACAGTGTAGATCTCTGTATACATCTGACAGTGTAGATCTCTGTATACATCTGACAGTGTAGCTCTCTGTATACATCTGACGGTGTAGCTCTCTGTATACATCTGACAGTGTAGATCTCTGTATACATCTGACAGTGTAGCTCTCTGTATACATCTGACAGTGTAGATCTCTGTATACATCTGACAGTGTAGATCTCTGTATACATCTGACAGTGTAGATCTCTGTATACATCTGACAGTGTAGCTCTCTGTATACATCTGACAGTGTAGATCTCTGTATACATCTGACAGTGTAGATCTCTGTATACATCTGACAGTGTAGCTCTCTGTATACATCTGACAGTGTAGATCTCTGTATACATCTGACAGTGTAGATCTCTATATACATCTGACGGTGTAGATCTCTGTATACATCTGACAGTGTAGCTCTCTGTATACATCTGACAGTGTAGATCTCTGTATACATCTGACAGTGTAGATCTCTGTATACATCTGACAGTGTAGATCTCTGTATACATCTGACAGTGTAGATCTCTGTATACATCTGACAGTGTAGCTCTCTGTATACATCTGACAGTGTAGATCTCTGTATACATCTGACAGTGTAGATCTCTGTATACATCTGACAGTGTAGATGTCTGTATACATCTGACAGTGTAGATCTCTGTATACATCTGACAGTGTAGATCTCTGTATACATCTGACAGTGTAGATCTCTGTATACATCTGACAGTGTAGATCTCTGTATACATCTGACAGTGTAGATCTCTGTATACATCTGACCGTGTAGATCTCTGTATACATCTGACAGTGTAGATCTCTGTATACATCTGACAGTGTAGCTCTCTGTATACATCTGACAGTGTAGCTCTCTGTATACATCTGACAGTGTAGCTCTCTGTATACATCTGACAGTGTAGATCTCTGTATACATCTGACAGTGTAGCTCTCTGTATACATCTGACAGTGTAGCTCTCTGTATACATCTGACAGTGTAGCTCTCTGTATACATCTGACAGTGTAGATCTCTGTATACATCTGACGGTGTAGATCTCTGTATACATCTGACAGTGTAGATCTCTGTATACATCTGACAGTGTAGCTCTCTGTATACATCTGACAGTGTAGATCTCTGTATACATCTGACAGTGTAGCTCTCTGTATACATCTGACAGTGTAGATCTCTGTATACATCTGACAGTGTAGCTCTCTGTATACATCTGACAGTGTAGATCTCTGTATACATCTGACAGTGTAGATCTCTGTATACATCTGACAGTGTAGATCTCTATACATCTGACAGTGTAGCTCTCTGTATACATCTGACGGTGTAGATCTCTGTATACATCTGACGGTGTAGATCTCTGTATACATCTGACAGTGTAGCTCTCTGTATACATCTGACAGTGTAGCTCTCTGTATACATCTGACAGTGTAGATCTCTGTATACATCTGACAGTGTAGCTCTCTGTATACATCTGACAGTGTAGCTCTCTGTATACATCTGACGGTGTAGATCTCTGTATACATCTGACAGTGTAGATCTCTGTATACATCTGACAGTGTAGATCTCTGTATACATCTGACAGTGTAGATCTCTGTATACATCTGACAGTGTAGCTCTCTGTATACATCTGACAGTGTAGCTCTCTGTATACATCTGACAGTGTAGATCTCTATACATCTGACAGTGTAGCTCTCTGTATACATCTGACGGTGTAGATCTCTGTATACATCTGACAGTGTAGCTCTCTGTATACATCTGACAGTGTAGCTCTCTGTATACATCTGACAGTGTAGATCTCTGTATACATCTGACGGTGTAGATCTCTGTATACATCTGACAGTGTAGATCTCTGTATACATCTGACGGTGTAGATCTCTGTATACATCTGACGGTGTAGATCTCTGTATACATCTGACAGTGTAGATCTCTGTATACATCTGACAGTGTAGATCTCTGTATACATCTGACAGTGTAGATCTCTGTATACATCTGACAGTGTAGATCTCTGTATACATCTGACAGTGTAGCTCTCTGTATACATCTGACAGTGTAGCTCTCTGTATACATCTGACAGTGTAGCTCTCTGTATACATCTGACAGTGTAGATCTCTGTATACATCTGACGGTGTAGATCTCTGTATACATCTGACAGTGTAGCTCTCTGTATACATCTGACAGTGTAGCTCTCTGTATACATCTGACAGTGTAGATCTCTGTATACATCTGACAGTGTAGATCTCTGTATACATCTGACAGTGTAGATCTCTGTATACATCTGACGGTGTAGATCTCTGTATACATCTGACGGTGTAGATCTCTGTATACATCTGACAGTGTAGATCTCTGTATACATCTGACGGTGTAGATCTCTGTATACATCTGACGGTGTAGCTCTCTGTATACATCTGACAGTGTAGATCTCTGTATACATCTGACAGTGTAGATCTCTGTATACATCTGACAGTGTAGATCTCTGTATACATCTGACAGTGTAGATCTCTGTATACATCTGACAGTGTAGATCTCTGTATACATCTGACGGTGTAGATCTCTGTATACATCTGACGGTGTAGATCTCTGTATACATCTGACGGTGTAGATCTCTGTATACATCTGACGGTGTAGATCTCTGTATACATCTGACAGTGTAGATCTCTGTATACATCTGACAGTGTAGCTCTCTGTATACATCTGGCAGTGTAGATCTCTGTATACATCTGACAGTGTAGCTCTCTGTATACATCTGACAGTGTAGCTCTCTGTATACATCTGACAGTGTAGCTCTCTGTATACATCTGACAGTGTAGCTCTCTGTATACACCTGACAGTGTAGCTCTCTGTATACATCTGACAGTGTAGATCTCTGTATACATCTGACGGTGTAGATCTCTGTATACATCTGACGGTGTAGATCTCTGTATACATCTGACGGTGTAGCTCTCTGTATACATCTGACAGTGTAGCTCTCTGTATACACCTGACAGTGTAGCTCTCTGTATACATCTGACAGTGTAGATCTCTGTATACATCTGACGGTGTAGATCTCTGTATACATCTGACAGTGTAGATCTCTGTATACATCTGACAGTGTAGCTCTCTGTATACATCTGACAGTGTAGATCTCTGTATACATCTGACAGTGTAGATCTCTGTATACATCTGACAGTGTAGATCTCTGTATACATCTGACAGTGTAGATCTCTGTATACATCTGACAGTGTAGATCTCTGTATACATCTGACAGTGTAGATCTCTGTATACATCTGACAGTGTAGATCTCTGTATACATCTGACAGTGTAGATCTCTGTATACATCTGACAGTGTAGATCTCTGTATACATCTGACGGTGTAGATCTCTGTATACATCTGACGGTGTAGATCTCTGTATACATCTGACGGTGTAGATCTCTGTATACATCTGACGGTGTAGATCTCTGTATACATCTGACAGTGTAGCTCTCTGTATACATCTGACAGTGTAGATCTCTGTATACATCTGACAGTGTAGATCTCTGTATACATCTGACAGTGTAGATCTCTGTATACATCTGACAGTGTAGATCTCTGTATACATCTGACAGTGTAGATCTCTGTATACATCTGACAGTGTAGCTCTCTGTATACATCTGACAGTGTAGATCTCTGTATACATCTGACAGTGTAGATCTCTGTATACATCTGACAGTGTAGATCTCTGTATACATCTGACAGTGTAGCTCTCTGTATACATCTGACAGTGTAGCTCTCTGTATACATCTGACAGTGTAGCTCTCTGTATACATCTGACAGTGTAGATCTCTGTATACATCTGACAGTGTAGCTCTCTGTATACATCTGACAGTGTAGCTCTCTGTATACATCTGACAGTGTAGCTCTCTGTATACACCTGACAGTGTAGATCTCTGTATACATCTGACAGTGTAGATCTCTGTATACATCTGACAGTGTAGATCTCTGTATACATCTGACAGTGTAGATCTCTGTATACATCTGACAGTGTAGATCTCTGTATACATCTGACAGTGTAGATCTCTGTATACATCTGACAGTGTAGCTCTCTGTATACATCTGACAGTGTAGCTCTCTGTATACATCTGACAGTGTAGCTCTCTGTATACATCTGACAGTGTAGATCTCTGTATACATCTGACAGTGTAGCTCTCTGTATACATCTGACAGTGTAGCTCTCTGTATACATCTGACAGTGTAGCTCTCTGTATACACCTGACAGTGTAGATCTCTGTATACATCTGACAGTGTAGATCTCTGTATACATCTGACAGTGTAGATCTCTGTATACATCTGACAGTGTAGCTCTCTGTATACATCTGACGGTGTAGATCTCTGTATACATCTGACGGTGTAGATCTCTGTATACATCTGACAGTGTAGATCTCTGTATACATCTGACAGTGTAGATCTCTGTATACATCTGACAGTGTAGATCTCTGTATACATCTGACAGTGTAGATCTCTGTATACATCTGACAGTGTAGCTCTCTGTATACATCTGACAGTGTAGCTCTCTGTATACATCTGACAGTGTAGATCTCTGTATACATCTGACAGTGTAGATCTCTGTATACATCTGACAGTGTAGATCTCTGTATACATCTCTTGGTGATAAAGTTTGCATCAATCATCATCTGCTTTACCAGGACATCTTTATATTTTGTTATAAACTTTTTAGATACTGTAACACTTTTAAAGCCTTTATACAAATATATATTGATATTTAATAGTCTCTTATACTGTATGGGCAACGAAGGTTATATGATTTACCTCTGTATTAAAGACAAGAGCTTTTTGTTAGTGTAGTCACTCATGACAAAGGCGGCTTGCCCTTAACATTATGCGGTTACTGTATAAAAATAAGGTGTATGTTTTATTAAAAGCTGTTGCTGTAGAATAACTTTATTTTCTGGGGTTGCAGGATCTGAAAATGAATGCTCTGACATTCATAAGAAAGTTTGAATTGAACTGGGTTGTAAAATGAGTGGCCGTGTTTATTACTTGTAACCATCCTGTCTTCTCTCTCTGATTCCCCAGCCTTGTGCAAAATCATTTTGTAAGAACTTTGAATACTGTTTGATCAGCACTTTATTTAAATCCTTTTAAAGGAACATATTAGTCAGTCAGTTGTATATATGAAAGCGCAGCAGTGAAACTAATAGGAACAGAATGGCTGTGTGCAACAGGATCTATGCTCTAATGCTCATTGGCTGATAGAGATAAGTCGCACAGAAAAAAAGTTAGTTTATTTAGCACAGGTATATGTTTAAAAAAAAATCAATGTAATTTCTTTAGGAATTCCATTTGATATATAATGGAAAACATTTTGTGCATCATGTCCCTTTAAAGGTATCTCCAAATGTAATACTGGTACTTTTCCTTTAAACTCTATAGCGCCATCTGGTGACATTCTGTATTCACCAAGAGAGTAGTGGTCCGTTAAAGGGACAGTGTAGTCCAAAATAAACTTTTATGATTCAGATAGAGAATGTCATTTTAAACAATTTTCCAATTTACTTTTTTTTATTCTCTTGGTATTCTTAGTTGAAAGCTAAACCTCGGAGGTTCATATGCAAATTTCTAAACCCTTGAAGACTGCCTCTTTTCTCAGGGCACCAGAGTAAGTGCTGTGTAAAAAGTTATACTCAGCTGCAGCCCAGCTGCAGGTAAAAAAAAAAATAATGAATAAATGAACAGCAGCCAATCAGCATCAACAGTGCTGAGGTCATAAACTCTTTTACTGTGATCTCATGAGATTTCACTTAACTCTTATGAGATTTCATTGTAAACTTTCTTACACTGAAAAGGGAAATAAGATGAGTGTGCACGAAAGCTCGCTCCTTGCGCTGTCCCAGGACAGACATACTGATTTGCTGCTTAGAAGTCATTTACAATGGGATGTGGCTACTGAGAAATTTTTGAGGTAAAATATCTTTCTTTTTTTACATAGAGATGTTCAGGAGATATTTTTTAGTCAGCTTTTTACAGCTATACTGCATCACTTTCAAGTGTTTAAACATTTGGGTATTATGGCCCTTTAACCTTTTAACACTGTTGCAGTGCCATCCTAACGACGGCGGGCTTTAGTGCCGTTAGGACGGAATAGAATGTCTGAGACGATTGGCTGTCTTAAAGCCAACAGCTCTTCCTGGATTGGATTGCGGTCTGGAGGGCGTGCCTAGCTTCATAGGGACACCCCCTGACCCGATCTCATCATTGAAATCTCACAATCACGTACACGATCGCGGGATTTCAATTGATGACCCCTGGTTTAATCCATCTGTACACAGAGTATTGTTTTAACCAATCTGTGGCAGTAACAGACAGAGCTACAGTTGATATAAAAAGTCTACACACCCCTGTTAAAATGTCAGGTTTCTGTGACGTAAAAAAATAAGACAAAGATAAATCATTTCAGAACTTTTTCCATCTTTAATGTGATCTATAAAACTGTACAACTCAATTGAAAAACAAACTGAAATCGTTTAGATGGAGGGAAGTAAACAAAAAATAAACTAAAATAATGTGGGGATGTAGCTGTGTTCAGAATTAAGCAATCACATGCAAAATCATGTTAAATAGGAGTCAGTCACACCTGTCATCATTTAAAGTGCCTCTGATTAACCCCAAATTAAGTTCAGCTGCTCTAGTAGGTCTTTCCTGACATTTTCTTAGTCGCATCCTACAGCAAAAGCCATGGTCCACAGAGAGCTTCCAAAGCATCAGAGGGATCTCATTGTTAAAAGGTATCAGTCAGTCAGAACGGTACAAAAGAATTTCCAAGGCATTAGATATACCATGGAACACAGTGAAGACAGTCATGATCAAGTGGAGAAAATATGGCACAACAGTGACATTACCAAGAACTGGACGTCCCTCCAAATTTGATAAAAAGACGAGAAGAAAACTGGTCTGGGAGGCTGCCAAGAGGCCTACAGCAACATTAAAGGAGCTACAGGAATATCTGGCAAGTACTGGCTGTGTGGTACATGTGACAACAATCGCCCATATTCTTCATATGTCTGGGCTATGGGGCAGAGTGGCAAGACGAAAGCCTTTTCTTACGAAGAAAAACATCCAAGACTGGCTAAATTTTGCAAAAACACATCTGAAGTCTCCCAAAAGCATGTGGGAAAAGGTGTTATGATCTGATAAAACCAAGGTTGAACTTTTTGGCCCTAATTCCAAAAGATATGTTTGGCACAAAAACAACACTGCATATCACCAAAATAACACCATACCTACAGTGAAGCATGGTGGTGTCAGCATCATGCTTTGGGGCTGTTTTTCTTAAGCTGGAAATGAGGCCTTAGTCAAGGTAGAGGGAATTATGAACAGTTCCAAATACCAGACAATATTGGCACAAAACCTTCAGGCTTCTGCTAGAAAGCTGAACATGAAGAGGAACTTCATCTTTCAGCATGACAACGACCCAAAGCATACATCCAAATCAACAAAGGAATGGCTTCACCAGAAGGAGATTAAAGTTTTGGAATGGCCCAGCCAGAGCCCAGACCTGAATCAGATCGAAAATCTGTGGGGTGATCTGAAGAGGGCTCTGCACAGGAGATGCCCTCACATTCTGACAGATTTGGAGTGGGCAAATCTTCCAAGTCAAAAATGTGCCATGCTGATAGACTCATACCCAAAAAGACTGAGTGCTGTAATAAAATCAAAAGGTGCTTCAGCAAAGTATTCGTTTAAGGGTGTTCACACTTATGCAACCATATTATTTTATTTTTCAGTTTGTTTTTCAATTGAGTTGTACAGTTTGTAGGTCACATTAAAGGTGGAAAAAGTTCTGAAATTATTTATCTTTGTCTCATTTTTTTTACGTCACAGAACCCTGACATCTCAACAGGAGCTGTGGTTTAACTTATAGGTGCCAGTAACACAGAGTAATGTTTTACCCAATCTGTGCCAGTAACACACAGAGCTATGGTTTAACTTATAGGTGCTAGTAACACAGAGTAATGTTTTAACCAATCTGTGCCAGTAACACACAGAGCTATGGTTTAACTTATAGGTGCTAGTAACACAGAGTAATGTTTTACCCAATCTGTGCCAGTAACACACAGAGCTATGGTTTAACTTATAGATGTTAGTAACACAAAGTAATGTTTTACCCAATCTGTGCCAGTAACACACAGCTGTGGTTTAACTTATAGATGCTAGTAACACAGAGTAATGTTTTACCCAATCTGTGCCAGTAACACACAGAGCTATAGTTTAACTTATAGGTGCTAGTAACACAGAGTAATGTTTTACCCAATCTGTGCCAGTAACACACAGAGCTGTGGTTTAACTTATAGATGCTAGTAACACAGAGTAATGTTTTACCCAATCTGTGCCAGTAACACACAGAGCTATAGTTTAACTTATAGGTGCTAGTAACACAGAGTAATGTTTTACCCAATCTGTGCCAGTAACACACAGAGCTGTGGTTTAACTTATAGATGCTTGTAACACAGAGTAATGTTTTACCCAATCTGTGCCAGTAACACACAGAGCTGTGGTTTAACTTATAGATGCTAGTAACACAGAGTAATGTTTTACCCAATCTGTGCCAGTAACACACAGAGCTGTGGTTTAACTTATAGATGCTAGTAACACATATTCCAGTGATTTAAACTATCTGTACAAGTAACACAGTTATTTTAACCTCCACGAAGCAGTGAAATATATTAATAAACATACAGTGAGCTAAAATCCGTAACGGAAAATGACATTTTTTAACAAATTAGCATCAGTATTTTTTTGCATTAGAATTTAAAAGAACTCATGTTTGTTTTTTCATAGTACACTTCTGATAAATAAATAATGATTTTGAGTTTCATATATATATATTTCTCCTGTTAAGTGTGGTCAGTCCACGGGTCATCATTACTTCTGGGATATTAACTCCTCCCCAACAGGAAGTGCAAGAGGATCACCCAGCAGAGCTGCTATATAGCTCCTCCCCTCTACGTCACACCCAGTCATTCTCTTGCACCCAACTAATAGATAGGATGTGTGAGAGGACTGTGGTGATTATACTTAGTTTTTATATCTTCAATCAAAAGTTTGTTATTTTAAAACAGCACCGGAGTGTGTTGTTCCCTCTCAAGTAGAATTTGAAGAAGAATCTACCTGAGTTTTTTTGTATGATTTTAGCCGGCGTAGTTAAGATCATCTTGCTGTTCTCGGCCATCTGAGGAGTGAGGTAAACTTCAGATCAGGGGACAGCGGGCAGGTTCACCTGCAAAGAGGTATGTAGCAGCATATTATTTTCTGAGGAGTGGAATTGACTGAGAAAATACTGCCAATACCGATATAATGTAAGTTCAGCCTTAAATGCAGTAGTAGCAACTGGTATCAGGCTGTCATGTATGTATATTTACACTTCAGTATTCTGGGGAATGGCACTTCACTGGGATAATACTGTATGCATAAGACTCTTAGCCTAACTTGCAGTGGGAACGACTAGCAACAGGCTTTCTAATGACATTTCATTTATTTGATGTTAAACGTTTTGCTGGCATGTTAAATCGTTTAATTATCTGAGGTACTGGGTGAAAAATTGTTTTGGGCACTGTTTTTTTCCACTTGGCGGTCGTTTTATTTAATTTAAGACAGTTTACTGATCTTCCTCACTGTTGTGTGTGAGGGGGAGGGGCCTATTTTGGCGCTTTTGCTACGCATCAGAAAATTCAGTCACAAGTCTGTTTTCTTCCCTGCATGATCCAGTTCGTCTCTACAGAGCTCAGGGGTCTTCAAAAGTTATTTTGAGGGAGGTAATCACTCACAGCAGACCTGTGAGATTGTGCTTGACTGTGATAAAAAACGTTATATTCTGTACATTTTTTCTGCTATTTAAGGGTTAGTTATCCATTACTAATGGGGGCAATCCTTTGCTAAATTGTGTTTTTACCGGAAAGAATTTGATGTTATAGTTTTTCCGGTTTATTGTTTTCTCAACTGTCATAACTTTTTTTCTGTGCTTCTTAAAGGCACAGTACGGTTTTCATATTATTTGTAAATTGCTTTGAAAAGTATTTCCAAGTTGCTAGTTTAATTGCTAGTGTGTTAAACATGTCTGACTCAGAGGAATATCTCTGTGCTATATGTGCTAAAGCCAAAGTGGAGCCCAATAGAAATTTATGTACTAATTGCATTGATGCTACTTTAAATAAAAGTCAATCTGTACAAATTGAACATCATTCACCAAACAACGAGGGGAGAGTTATGCCGACTAACTCGCCTCACGTGTCAGTACCTGCATCTCCCGCTCGGGAGGTGCGTGATATTGTAGCGCCGAGTACTTCAGGGCGGCCATTACAAATCACATTACAGGACATGGCTAATGTTATGACTGAAGTTTTGTCTAAATTACCAGAACTTAGAGGTAAGCGTGATCACTCTGGGGTGAGAACAGAGTGCGCTGATAATATTAGGGCCATGTCAGATACTGCGTCACAGTATGCAGAACATGAGGACGGAGAGCTTCATTCTGCAGGTGACGGTTCTGATCCCAATAGAGTGGATTCAGACATTTCTAATTTTAAGTTTAAGCTCGAAAACCTCCGTGTACTGTTAGGGGAGGTATTAGCAGCTCTGAATGATTGTAACACCGTTGCAATTCCAGAGAAATTATGTAGGCTGGATAGATACTATGCGGTACCGGCGAGTACTGACGTATTTCCTATACCTAAGAGGCTTACAGAGATAATTACTAAGGAGTGGGATAGGCCCGGTGTACCCTTTTCCCCCCCTCCTGTATTTAGAAAAATGTTTCCAATAGACGCCACCACACGGGACTTATGGCAGACGGTCCCTAAGGTGGAGGGAGCGGTTTCTACTCTGGCTAAGCGTACCACTATCCCGGTGGAGGATAGCTGTGCCTTTTCAGATCCAATGGATAAAAAATTAGAGGGTTACCTTAAGAAAATGTTTGTTCAACAAGGTTTTATATTGCAACCCCTTGCATGTATTGCGTCTGTCACAGCCGCGGCCGCTTTTTGGTCCGAGTCCCTGGAAGAGACTCTTGACTCAATAACTATAGATGAGATTTCAAACAAGCTTAAGACACTTAAGCTAGCTAATTCATTTATTTCGGATGCCGTAGTACATTTAACTAAACTTACGGCTAAGAATTCCGGATTCGCCATTCAGACACGCAGAGCACTGTGGCTAAAATCCTGGTCAGCTGACGTTACTTCTAAATCTAAATTACTTAACATACCTTTCAAAGGGCAGACCTTATTCGGGCCCGGGTTGAAAGAAATTATCGCTGACATTACAGGAGGTAAAGGCCATGCCCTGCCTCAAGACAGAGCCAAACCTAAGGCTAGACAGTCTAATTTTCGTTCCTTTCGTAATTTCAAGGCAGGAGCAGCATCAACTTCCTCTGCACCAAAACAGGAAGGAGCTGTTGCTCGCTACAGACAAGGCTGGAGACCTAACCAGTCCTGGAACAAGGGCAAGCAGGCCAGGAAACCTGCTGCTGCCCCTAAGACAGCATGAATTGAGGGCCCCCGATCCGGGAACGGATCTAGTGGGGGGCAGACTTTCCCTCTTCGCCCAGGCTTGGGCAAGAGATGTCCAGGATCCCTGGGCGTTAGAGATCATATCTCAGGGATATCTTCTGGACTTCAAATCCTCTCCCCCAAAAGGGAGATTTCATCTGTCAAGGTTGTCAACAAACCAAATAAAGAAAGAGGCGTTTCTACGCTGTGTACAAGATCTTTTACTAATGGGAGTGATCCATCCGGTTCCGCGGTCGGAACACGGACAGGGGTTTTACTCAAATCTGTTTGTGGTTCCCAAAAAAGAGGGAACCTTCAGGCCAATCTTGGATTTAAAGATCCTAAACAAATTCCTAAGAGTTCCATCGTTCAAAATGGAAACTATTCGGACAATCCTACCCATGATCCAAAAGGGTCAGTACATGACCACAGTGGATTTAAAGGATGCTTACCTTCACATACCGATTCACAAGGATCATTACCGGTATCTAAGGTTTGCCTTCCTAGACAGGCATTACCAGTTTGTAGCTCTTCCATTCGGATTGGCTACGGCTCCAAGAATCTTCACAAAGGTTCTAGGTGCTCTTCTGGCGGTACTAAGACCGCGAGGAATTTCGGTAGCTCCGTACCTAGACGACATTCTGATACAAGCTTCAAGCTTTCATACTGCCAAGTCTCATACAGAGTTAGTACTGGCATTTCTAAGGTCGCATGGATGGAAGGTGAACGAAAAGAAGAGTTCTCTCTTTCCACTCACAAGAGTTCCCTTCTTGGGGACTCTTATAGATTCTGTAGAAATGAAGATCTACCTGACAGAAGACAGGTTAACAAAGCTTCAAAATGCATGCCGTGTCCTTCATTCCATTCAACACCCGTCAGTGGCTCAATGCATGGAGGTGATCGGCTTAATGGTAGCGGCAATGGACATAGTACCCTTTGCACGCCTACATCTCAGACCGCTGCAATTGTGCATGCTAAGTCAGTGGAATGGGGATTACTCAGATTTGTCCCCTACTCTGAATCTGGATCAAGAGACCAGAAATTCTCTTCTATGGTGGCTTTCTCGGCCACATCTGTCCAGGGGGATGCCATTCAGCAGGCCAGATTGGACAATTGTAACAACAGACGCCAGCCTACTAGGTTGGGGCGCTGTCTGGAATTCTCTGAAGGCTCAGGGACCATGGACTCAGGAGGAGAGTCTCCTGCCAATAAACATTCTGGAATTGAGAGCAGTTCTCAATGCCTTTCTGGCTTGGCCCCAGTTAACAACTCTGGGGTTCATCAGGTTTCAGTCGGACAACATCACGACTGTAGCTTACATCAACCATCAAGGAGGGACAAGAAGCTCCCTAGCAATGATGGAAGTATCAAAGATAATTCGCTGGGCAGAGTCTCACTCTTGCCACCTGTCAGCAATCCACATCCCGGGAGTGGAGAACTGGGAGGCATATTTCCTAAGTCGTCAGACTTTTCATCCGGGGGAGTGGGAACTTCTTCCGGAGGTCTTTGCCCAAATACTTCGACGTTGGGGCAAACCAGAGATAGATCTCATGGCGTCTCGACAGAACGCCAAGCTTCCTTGTTACGGGTCCAGATCCAGGGATCCGGGAGCGGTTCTGGTAGATGCTTTGACAGCACCTTGGACCTTCGGGATGGCTTATGTGTTTCCACCCTTCCCGATGCTTCCTCGATTGATTGCCAGAATCAAACAGGAGAGAGCATCAGTGATTCTAATAGCGCCTGCGTGGCCACGCAGGACTTGGTATGCAGATCTAGTGGACATGTCATCCTGTCCACCTTGGTCTCTGCCTCTGAGAAAGGACCTTCTGATCCAGGGTCCCTTCAAACATCAAAATCTAATTTCTCTGAAGCTGACTGCTTGGAAATTGAACGCTTGATTTTATCAAAACGTGGTTTTTCTGAGTCAGTAATTGATACCTTAATACAGGCTAGGAAGCCTGTTACCAGAAAGATTTACCATAAAATATGGCGTAAATACTTATATTGGTGCGAATCCAAAAGTTACTCATGGAGTAAGGTTAGGATTCCTAGGATATTGTCCTTTCTACAAGAAGGTTTAGAAAAGGGTTTATCCGCTAGTTCCTTAAAGGGACAGATTTCAGCTCTGTCCATTCTTTTACACAAACGTCTGTCAGAGGTTCCAGACGTTCAGGCTTTTTGTCAGGCTTTGGCCAGGATTAAGCCTGTGTTTAAAACTGTTGCTCCACCATGGAGTTTGAACTTAGTTCTTAATGTTTTACAGGGTGTTCCGTTTGAACCCCTTCATTCCATTGATATCAAATTATTATCTTGGAAAGTTCTGTTTTTAATGGCTATTTCCTCGGCTCGAAGAGTCTCTGAGTTATCTGCCTTACATTGTGATTCTCCTTATCTGATTTTTCATTCAGACAAGGTAGTTCTGCGTACTAAACCTGGGTTCTTACCTAAGGTGGTCACTAACAGGAATATCAATCAAGAGATTGTTGTTCCATCTTTGTGTCCTAATCCTTCTTCGAAGAAGGAACGTCTTCTACACAATCTAGATGTAGTCCGTGCCCTGAAATTTTATTTACAGGCAACTAAAGATTTTCGACAAACGTCTTCCCTGTTTGTCGTTTATTCTGGTCAGAGGAGAGGTCAAAAAGCTTCTGCTACCTCTCTCTCTTTTTGGCTTCGTAGCATAATACGTTTAGCTTATGAGACTGCTGGGCAGCAGCCTCCTGAAAGAATTACAGCTCATTCTACTAGAGCTGTGGCTTCCACTTGGGCCTTTAAGAATGAGGCCTCTGTTGAACAGATTTGCAAGGCTGCAACTTGGTCTTCTCTTCATACTTTTTCCAAATTTTACAAATTTGGCACTTTTGCTTCTTCGGAGGCTGTTTTTGGGAGAAAGGTTCTTCAGGCAGTGGTTCCTTCCGTATAAAGAGCCTGCCTGTCCCTCCCGTCATCCGTGTACTTTAGCTTTGGTATTGGTATCCCAGAAGTAATGATGACCCGTGGACTGACCACACTTAACAGGAGAAAACATAATTTATGCTTACCTGATAAATTCCTTTCTCCTGTAGTGTGGTCAGTCCACGGCCCGCCCTGTTTTTTATGGCAGGTCTAAATTTTTAAATTATAATCCAGTCACCACTGCACCCTTTGGCTTCTCCTTTCTCGTTGGTTCTCGGTCGAATGACTGGGTGTGACGTAGAGGGGAGGAGCTATATAGCAGCTCTGCTGGGTGATCCTCTTGCACTTCCTGTTGGGGAGGAGTTAATATCCCAGAAGTAATGATGACCCGTGGACTGACCACACTACAGGAGAAAGGAATTTATCAGGTAAGCATAAATTATGTTTTTGTGTGTGTGTGTAAGTTAAAGGGACATTTTTTGTGCTGAAATTGCATAAATTGACTTGTTAGATCATGTGGTTTTTGCACTATTAACGCTCTAACTTCAGATAAAGTCCTGTTTCTGAGCCACAAAGCACTAATAAGCAAGAAACAGGCGGAGTCGGAGACGATGAGCCAATTGGCAGCAGAAGTGGAAAAATCCCGCCGATCACCAGCTCGGTAGTTGCAGTTCTTGCGGCTCCAAGTTTACCTTTAGCTATGTGTTTAACAAATTAAAGCACATCATTTTTGCACTAGAATGTCCCTAAAAAAAAAGAAAGAAAAGCTGCAACTATCAATTTGACTTAATTATATTAAGCCAACTAATTTTGTTATTGGATTTTTCTTTTTTTATTAAACTTTATTATTAAATCATGTGAACTGCCACACTTCATTTTTGTTTCTTTTATAATGGTTTTATTTTGTTTGAAACTTTTTATTTAAAACAAAGAAATCGCAGGTTAATCCTAACTTCACCATTAGGTGTCACTATAGTCAACAGTAATTACATTTTACACTCTAGTATAAAGATAGAGGTTGTTAGGAAACTATTGCTATTTATTTGTAGTTAAAAATATATTTGTAAAATATATTTATTTTTTCAGTTTGTCTGCAGAATGTACACACTTTATAATGCCAGTCATTAAATAGTGCACTATTTGTAGTGTGCGCCTTTGAAACTGAACTATTTCATTTACACATTTTGAAGTTTTATATTAAAGTAGTTCTGCTCTTCCAGATTGATAGACAATTTTCAATGATTTGTTTTGTCTGAAATTCACTTATTTATTTTTGACGAATATTTAACATATTTTTTCATTAACAAATATTTGTTCACCATTATTTCTTTCATGTAATTAACAAGAGTCCATGAGCTAGTGACGTATGGGATATACATTCCTACCAGGAGGGGCAAAGTTTCCCAAACCTTAAAATGCCTATAAATACACCCCTCACCACACCCACAAATCAGTTTTACAAACTTTGCCTCCAAGGGAGGTGGTGAAGTAAGTTTGTGCTAGATTCTACGTTGATATGCGCTCCGCAGCAAGTTGGAGCCCGGTTTTCCTCTCAGCGTGCAGTGAATGTCAGAGGGATGTGAGGAGAGTATTGCCTATTGAATGCAGTGATCTCCTTCTACGGGGTCTATTTCATAAGGTTCTCTGTTATCGGTCGTAGAGATTCATCTCTTACCTCCCTTTTCAGATCGACGATATACTCTTATATTTACCATTTCCTCTACTGATTCTCGTTTCAGTACTGGTTTGGCTTTCTACAAACATGTAGATGAGTGTCCTGGGGTAAGTAAGTCTTATTTTCTGTGACACTCTAAGCTATGGTTGGGCACTTTATTTATAAAGTTCTAAATATATGTATTCAAACATTTATTTGCCTTGACTCAGAATGTTCAACTTTCCTTATTTCCAGACAATCAGTTTCATATTTGGGATTATGCTTTAAATTATCATATTTTTTCTTACCTCAAAAATTTGACTTTTTTCCCTGTGGGCTGTTAGGCTCGCGGGGGCTGAAAATGCTTCATTTTATTGCGTCATTCTTGGCGCAGACTTTTTTGGCGCAAAAATTCTTTTCCGTTTCCGGCGTCATACGTGTCGCCGGAAGTTGCGTCATTTTTGACGTTATTTTGCGCCAAAAATTTCGGCGTTCCGGATGCGGCGTCATTTTTGGCGCCAAAAGCATTTAGGCGCCAAATAATGTGGGCGTCTTATTTGGCGCCAAAAAATATGGGCGTCGCTTTTGTCTCCACATTATTTCAGTCTCATTTTTCATTTGCTTCTGGTTGCTAGAAGCTTGATGTTTGGCATTTTTTTCCCATTCCTGAAACTGTCTTATAAGGAATTTGATCTATTTTGCTTTATATGTTGTTTTTTCTCTTACATATTGCAAGATGTCTCACGTTGCATCTGAGCCAGAAGATACTACAGGAAAACCACTGCCTGCTGGATCTACCAAAGCTAAGTGTATCTGCTGTAAACTTTTGGTAGCTATTCCTCCAGCTGTTGTTTGTAATAATTGTCATGACAAACTTGTTAAAGCAGATAATATTTCCTTTAGTGATGTACCATTGCCTGTTGCAGTTCCCTCAACATCTAAGGTGCAGAATGTTCCTGATAACATAAGAGATTTTGTTTCTGAATCCATAAAGAAGGCTTTGTCTGTTATTTCTCCTTCTAGTAAACGTAAAAAGTCTTTTAAATCTTCTCTCTCTACAGATGAATTTTTAAATGAACACCATCATTCTGATTCTTTGGACTCTTCTGGTTCAGAGGATTCTGTCTCAGAGATTGATGCTGATAAATCTTCATATTTATTTAAGGTGGAATTTATTCGCTCTTTACTTAAAGAAGTACTAATTGCTTTAGAAATAGAGGATTCTAGTCCTCTTGATACTAATTCTATACGTTTGGATAAGGTTTTTAAAGCTCCTGCGGTTATTCCAGAAGTCTTTCCTGTTCCTAATGCTATTTCTGCAGTAATTGCTAAGGAATGGGATAAATTGGGTAATTCATTTACTCCTTCTAAACGTTTTAAGCAATTATATCCTGTTCCGCCTGACAGGTTAGAATTTTGGGACAAAATCCCTAAAGTTGATGGGGCTATTTCTACCCTTGCTAAACGTACTACCATTCCTACGTCGGATGGTACCTCGTTTAAGGATCCTTTAGATAGAAAAATTGAATCTTTTCTAAGAAAAGCTTATCTATGTTCAGGTAATCTTCTTAGACCTGCTATATCATTGGCTGATGTTGCTGCAGCTTCAACTTTTTGGTTGGAAACTCTAGCGCAACAAGTAACAAATCGTGATTCTCATGATATTATTATTCTTCTCCAGCATGCTAATAATTTCATCTGTGATGCCATTTTTGATATTATTAGAGTTGATGTTAGATTTATGTCTCTGGCTATCTTAGCCAGAAGAGCTTTATGGCTTAAGACTTGGAATGCTGATATGGCTTCTAAATCAACTCTACTTTCCATTTCTTTCCAGGGAAACAAATTATTTGGTTCTCAGTTGGATTCTATTATTTCAACTGTTACTGGTGGGAAAGGAACTTTTTTACCACAGGATAAAAAGTCTAAAGGTAAAAACAGGGCTAACAATCGTTTTCGTTCCTTTCGTTTCAACAAAGAACAAAAGTCTGATCCTTCGTCCTCAGGAGCAGTTTCAGTTTGGAAACCATCTCCAGTCTGGAATAAATCCAAGCCTGCTAGAAAGGCAAAGCCTGCTTCTAAGTTCACATGAAGGTACGGCCCTCATTCCAGTTCAGCTGGTAGGGGGCAGGTTACGTTTTTTCAAAGAAATTTGGATCAATTCTGTTCACAATCTTTGGATTCAGAACATTGTTTCAGAAGGGTACAGAATTGGTTTCAAGATGAGACCTCCTGCAAAGAGATTTTTTCTTTCCCATGTCCCAGTAAATCCAGTGAAAGCTCAAGCATTTCTGAATTGTGTTTCAGATCTAGAGTTGGCTGGAGTAATTATGCCAGTTCCAGTTCCGGAACAGGGGATGGGGTTTTATTCAAATCTCTTCATTGTACCAAAGAAGGAGAATTCCTTCAGACCAGTTCTGGATCTAAAATTATTGAATCGTTATGTAAGGATACCAACGTTCAAGATGGTAACTGTAAGGACTATATTGCCTTTTGTTCAGCAAGGGAATTATATGTCCACAATAGATTTACAGGATGCATATCTGCATATTCCGATTCATCCAGATCATTATCAGTTCCTGAGATTCTCTTTTCTAGACAAGCATTACCAATTTGTGGCTCTACCGTTTGGCCTTGCTACAGCTCCAAGAATTTTCACAAAGATTCTCGGTGCCCTTCTGTCTGTAATCAGAGAACAGGGTATTGTGGTATTTCCTTATTTGGACGATATCTTGGTACTTGCTCCGTCTTTACATTTAGCAGAGTCTCATACGAATCGACTTGTGTTGTTTCTTCAAGATCATGGTTGGAGGATCAATTTACCAAAAAGTTCTTTGATTCCTCAAACAAGGGTAACCTTTCTGGGTTTCCAGATAGATTCAGTGTCCATGACTTTGTCTTTAACAGACAAGAGACGTCTAAAATTGATTACAGCCTGTCGAAACCTTCAGTCTCAATCATTCCCTTCGGTAGCCTTATGCATGGAAATTCTAGGTCTTATGACTGCTGCATCGGACGCGATCCCCTTTGCTCGTTTTCACATGCGACCTCTTCAGCTCTGTATGCTGAACCAATGGTGCAGGGATTACACGAAGATATATCAATTAATATCTTTAAAACCGATTGTTCGGCACTCTCTAACGTGGTGGACAGATCACCATCGTTTAATTCAGGGGGCTTCTTTTGTTCTTCCGACCTGGACTGTAATTTCAACAGATGCAAGTCTCACAGGTTGGGGAGCTGTGTGGGGATCTCTGACGGCACAAGGAGTTTGGGAATCTCAGGAGGTGAGATTACCGATCAATATCTTGGAACTCCGTGCAGTTTTCAGAGCTCTTCAGTTTTGGCCTCTTCTGAAGAGAGAATCGTTCATTTGTTTTCAGACAGACAATGTCACAACTGTGGCATACATCAATCATCAGGGAGGGACTCACAGTCCTCTGGCTATGAAAGAAGTATCTCAAATTTTGGTTTGGGCGGAATCCAGCTCCTGTCTAATCTCTGCGGTTCATATCCCAGGTGTAGACAATTGGGAAGCGGATTATCTCAGTCGCCAAACGTTGCATCCGGGCGAATGGTCTCTTCACCCAGAGGTATTTCTTCAGATTGTTCAAATGTGGGAACTTCCAGAAATAGATCTGATGGCGTCCCATCTAAACAAGAAACTTCCCAGGTATCTGTCCAGATCCCGGGATCCTCAGGCGGAGGCAGTGGATGCATTATCACTTCCTTGGAAGTATCATCCTGCCTATATCTTTCCGCCTCTAGTTCTTCTTCCAAGAGTAATCTCCAAGATTCTGAGGGAATGCTCGTTTGTTCTACTAATAGCTCCGGCATGGCCTCACAGGTTTTGGTATGCGGATCTTGTCCGGATGGCATCTTGCCAGCCATGGACTCTTCCGTTAAGACCAGACCTTCTGTCACAAGGTCCTTTTTTCCATCCGGATCTGAAATCCTTAAATTTAAAGGTATGGAGATTGAACGCTTGATTCTTGGTCATAGAGGTTTCTCTGACTCCGTGATTAATACTATGTTACAGGCTCGTAAATCTGTATCTCGAGAGATATATTATAGAGTCTGGAAGACTTATATTTCTTGGTGTCTTTCTCATCATTTTTCTTGGCATTCTTTTAGAATACCGAGAATTTTACAGTTTCTTCAGGATGGTTTAGATAAGGGTTTGTCCGCAAGTTCGTTGAAAGGACAAATCTCCGCTCTTTCTGTTCTTTTTCACAGAAAGATTGCTATTCTTCCTGATATTCATTGTTTTGTACAAGCTTTGGTTCGTATAAAACCTGTCATTAAGTCAATTTCTCCTCCTTGGAGTTTGAATTTGGTTCTGGGAGCTCTTCAAGCTCCTCCATTTGAACCTATGCATTCATTGGACATTAAATTACTTTCTTGGAAAGTTTTGTTCCTTTTGGCCATCTCTTCTGCTAGAAGAGTTTCTGAATTATCTGCTCTTTCGTGTGAGTCTCCTTTTCTGATTTTTCATCAGGATAAGGCGGTGTTGCGAACTTCTTTTGAATTTTTACCTAAAGTTGTGAATTTCAACAACATTAGTAGAGAAATTGTGGTTCCTTCATTATGTCCTAATCCTAAGAATTCTAAGGAGAAATCATTGCATTCTTTGGATGTTGTTAGAGCTTTGAAATATTATGTTGAAGCTACGAAATCTTTCCGTAAGACTTCTAGTCTATTTGTTATCTTTTCCGGTTCTAGGAAAGGCCAGAAAGCTTCTGCCATTTCTTTGGCATCTTGGTTGAAATCTTTAATTCATCTTGCCTATGTTGAGTCGGGTAAAATTCCGCCTCAAAGAATTACAGCTCATTCTACTAGGTCAGTATCTACTTCCTGGGCGTTTAGGAATGAAGCTTCGGTTGACCAGATCTGCAAAGCAGCAACTTGGTCCTCTTTGCATACTTTTACTAAATTCTACCATTTTGATGTATTTTCTTCTTCTGAAGCAGTTTTTGGTAGAAAAGTTCTTCAGGCAGCGGTTTCAGTTTGAATCTTCTGCTTATGTTTTTTGTTAAACTTTATTTTGGGTGTGGATTATTTTCAGCAGGAATTGGCTGTCTTTATTTTATCCCTCCCTCTCTAGTGACTCTTGTGTGGAAAGATCCACATCTTGGGTAGTCATTATCCCATACGTCACTAGCTCATGGACTCTTGTTAATTACATGAAAGAAAACATAATTTATGTAAGAACTTACCTGATAAATTCATTTCTTTCATATTAACAAGAGTCCATGAGGCCCACCCTTTTTTGTGGTGGTTATGATTTTTTTGTATAAAGCACAATTATTCCAATTCCTTATTTTATATGCTTCGCACTTTTTTTCTTATCACCCCACTTCTTGGCTATTCGTTAAACTGATTTGTGGGTGTGGTGAGGGGTGTATTTATAGGCATTTTAAGGTTTGGGAAACTTTGCCCCTCCTGGTAGGAATGTATATCCCATACGTCACTAGCTCATGGACTCTTGTTAATATGAAAGAAATGAATTTATCAGGTAAGTTCTTACATAAATTATGTTTTTCAATGGAGAGCAGAATATTTCAATTTTTGAATGGATAGCAACACATTTTGACCCAAAACTTACGTTAAACAATTAAAAATGAAAAGAATCGTTCATTTCATGCAAACAATATAGAACATATAAAAATGTATTTCATTAAAAATTTTATGTTACAGAGATGAAAAATCCCTTTAATATTAAATGTAGTAATTCTGTATGAGACTTACATTTTTGTTTGAACAGCTTCACATGCAGCCTACGACATGCAATAAAGTAAGTGTGTGTCAAGATGACAAGAACCACACAGTACTCCTGGGTCAGTTAGGCCTAAATGTATTAACTAAGACCACACACTTAGGGGCCTATTTAAGAAAGTGCGAGCGGACATGATCCGATATTGCGTATCATGTGCGCTGCACATCGATAAATGCCGACAGCATACACTCTCAGCATTTTATCATTGCACCAGCAGTTCTTGTGAACTGCTGGTGCAACGCCGCCCCCTGCAGATTCGAGGCCAATCGGCCTCTAGCAGGGGGTGTCAATCAACCCGATCGTATTGGATCGGGTTGATTTCCGGCGATGTCTGTCCGCCGCCTCAGAGCAAGCGGACAGGTTATGAAGCAGCGCTGCTTCATAGCTCCATACAGAGCTTGATAATAATGCCCCTATATCTCAAACTGGTTCTGATCAAAGCTAACTCAAGCACGGGGTTTTTTAGTCCGGCAAATGGGACGTCAGGATTGGGTAAGCAATTGCACGCATCACTATTAGTCCACTGACAGTTTTTGGCACTGTAAGCTTAGGAGCTGGCCCATTTTTGGTTCAGCACCTGGGTAACACTTGCTAAATGTAGCCTCCAAACAGCAAGCGCTACCCAGGTTGCTGAACCTAACATGGGCCGACTCCTAAGCTTACATTCCTGCTTTTCAAATAAGATTCTATAAGAATCCTTGTAAGTATTACACTCAGGGATTGTTTAAAGGGCAATTTTTACATTTTACATCTCATAAAGGGGAGTTTACTAATATTCTTTATGTAAAGGAGAGACGCTCTGTAAAATAAGCTGATTTGTCTCAGTGCTGGAGCGTTTTTTACAATTGGTCCTTAGCTTCTAGAGATGCATTAAGTGGGGAATTATGGGTATTACAGAAAATGTTCGATCTCTCCAAGTTCTCCAGACACATGTCTAGGTATCTCTTCTTCAAAGAATATCATGGGGACAAGGCAAATTTGATAATAGAAGTAAATTAGAAAGTTTATGTTATGCTCTCTCTAAATCACAAAAGAAAATGTTTGGGTTTCATATCCCTTTAATAGAAGGTTCACAGTATTATGCCTTCCATACAAAATGCTGAACTAAATAATTGCCGAACCATATTCTGCAAACCCCAGATCTCACCAGGGTAGAGCGTTCCTCTATTGATCGGTCTGTGATGATTACTCACCCTCATGGTCTATTACATAGAACACTTAAAGGGACATAAAATGCAACATTTATCTTTCAGGATTTAATTAGAGCATATGATTTTAAACAACCTTCCAATTTACTTCTATTATCAAATTTGTTTCTCTCTTTTAGTATCCTTTGATAAAAGAACAGCAATGTACTACAGGGAGCTAGCTAAACACAGGTGAGCCAATCAAAAGAGATGTATACGTGCAGCCACCAATCAGAAGCTAGATCCCAGTAGTGCTTTGCTGCTCTTGAGCCTACCTAGGTATGCTTTTCTAAAAAGGATATTTAGAGAATAAAGCAAATTAGATAATAGAAGTAAAATAAAAAGTGGTTTAAAATGACATGCTCTGTCTGAATCAGGAAAGAAAAAGATTAATATCCCTTTAAGATTCTTCAAACATTTACAGTGATTCTAATACAGTTTTTTCCCCTCCTAGTCAAGGGTGCAATTCTACACAGCTCTCTGGGCTTGTGAGATTCTATAACAAATCTTTCCAGTACTGTGAAGCTCCTGTCCTTATTCTATAAAGGCCGTTTTTACCATCAGAACAGTATGTCTTGCAAACGGGTGTTACCTGCTTTCAAGTACATTACAATAGGGCTCACAAAAAATACAAAATCTAGTGAGGGTGAGATGGGACATTCCATGGGAGTAGCTGAAATTTCTCTGCCATTTCTTGGGTCTTCTGTAAATATTTTCCCCTGCATTTCTTTCTGTTTTTAGTCACTAAGTAAAAGGTGGTGAGATTGTGTCAAAATACCCAAAACACGTATTGCCCTCATAAAAAATACCTACATATGAAAATATAAGCAATAGTAAGGTCCTATATGCAGAAAGCAGAGTAATCTGATTTGTTTTGGCTGCAGAACATGCGCTCCCTGCTAACTTCCCATACTAGCGAGCTTCATTACTTTCTATAGTAGACACCTCGCCACTCGCAGGTACAGACCCTTTTTTATAGAATTCGCTGAGGGCAACCCTGTGAGTATCAACGTGGTTTTTCACATCGAAACCTGGCAACGTTTTATAATCGGGCTTCAATTGAGATAGCACAAAGTCTTTTTTTCACAGAATGCAACCAAAGAAACTGCTTATAGCAGTCTTTATCAGTATGGACTTTAAGTTTCTAAAAACCTTCATACAGTAGGTAGGTTTTCAGTGTAAATTAAAACCTTGTTTCCTCTGTAATTTCGAGTCTGACTAAGAATCGTCCCAGCTTGACCAAAGGTGCTTCCTTCAGGGATCCTGTGGGTAGGTTTGCTGAAGTTCCTCCTAGTTTATTTTTCTCTGAACATCAACTGCTGCCACGTGTATCTTATACCATTAACATTAGGGTGTAGTCACTGAAGAACTTTACTGGATATAGTTATAGATAAGATTGTCTTTAATTAAAACAACATTGCAGAGTAATAATGACGTGCTGTGAGTTGTGCATTTTGTTATAAAACAGGTTTTTGCTGCTCTGTGATACCAATAAGGACCATGCAGGCACTAATTTACAATCCGTAATTTGAAGGGTTTACCTATTGACTAGTGTGTACTCAGGCTTAAATAATAAAAGGGAAAATGTTCTCTCTTCTCTGTTGTCTTGAGAATTAAACCTTTACACAGGAACCTTGGCGATTCTTCAGATTTAACTTTGGGTTTGCACAATTTATTAAACGAAAGTGTAAAGTGTTAATATTTGCATTACGTTGTCAGAAACCAGGTTAGAAAAACCTTCACAGATTTCCAACATGACTTGACTCATCATTTTATATGAAGATCTCTGTAGTTTCTCCATGTGGAGTATGGCTCTAAGGATTTTTATGGCTCATTATTTGAGCTAGAAGTGTCTGAGAATTTAATTCCCACTTTTTAAAGGAAACCTTACTTAGGGCCAGATTACAAGTGGAGCGCTATTTAACTCTCCCGCTCTAGTGTTAACTGCACTAGAAGTAAGGTTTTTGTGCTTGTTGGGTTGTGTTGATATTATGAGTTGACAGTAAACCCAACAAGCGCAAAAAGAATATTATTTTCACATTGGAATGTACAGTAAATACACAGTTAAACACGTTATTAAATATGAATATTGCAGAAATATGATTTTACATGTTTTCAGCTACTTAAAGGGACATAATACTCATATGCTAAATTACTTGAAACTGATGCAGTATAACTGTAAAAAGCTGACAGGAAAATCTCACCTGAGCATCTCTATGTAAAAAAGGAAGATATTTTACCTCACAATCTCCTCAACTCAGCAGAGTAAGTTCTGTGTAAAAAGTTATACTTCACCTACTCCCAGCTGCAGGTAAAAATAAAAAAAAATGAAGAAATGAACAGCAGCCAATCAGCATCAACAGTGCTGAGGTCATGAACTCTTACTGTGATCTCATGAGATTTGACTTAACTCTCATGAGATTTCATAGTAAGCTTCCTTTACCTGATTGGTGAAATAATATGAGAGTGCACGATGCTCATCCTTTCAGTTGTCCCAGGACAGACGCACTAAAATGCTTCTTAGAAATCCTTTACAATGGGAGGTGGCTACTGAGGAACTTTTGAGGTAAAATATCTTTCTTTTTTACATAGAGATGTTCAGGAGATATTTTCTAGTCAGCTTTTTACAGCTATGCTGCATCACTTTCAAGTGTTTAAACATTTGGGTATTATGGCCCTTTAACTGCAAAGGGCTCCAATGCACTTATATATACAGTATGTCTATATATGTGTGCACATGTATTTGTGTTTATATATATATATATATATATATATATATATATGTGTATGTATGTGTGTGTGTATATATATATATATATATATATATATATATATATATATATATATATATATATATATACAGGTGGCCCTCGTTTTACAACGGTTCAATTTACACCGTTTCAGAATAACAACCTTTTTTCCAGTCATGTGACTGCTATTGAAAAGCATTGAGAAGCAGTGCATTTATTAAAATAGCCAGTAGGTGGAGCTGTCCGCGCTTGTGTTGCAGCAAAGCCAAGCAAGCTGAAATGAATCAGTTTAACCAGACCTGAGCTATCGAGCAGATTTCAAAGGAACAAGATCTTCCTGTCTATAAATCAGTCCAGATTGGAATGCATAGAAAGAACTGTTTGCAGAAAAATGCAAGTGAAGTCTGTGTTGTGTGATTATTTTATTAGGTTTATAATGCTGTTTAGCAAATGTTTTTGTTCATTTAACTTAGTTTAATTATATATTCTGTGTTGTGTGATTATTTTATTAGGTTTATAATGCTGTTTAGCATTTAAAGTCTTCATTTCAAAGCTTTAAAAATAATGTATTAGTTGTTACTTATGACAATTTTGAGAGGGGCCTGGAACCTAACTCCCGCACTTCCCATTGACTTACATTATAAACTGGGTTTCAATTTACAACGGTTTTGATTTACAACCATTCCTCCTGGAACCTAACCCCGGCGTAAACTGAGGGCTACCTGTATATATATATATATATATATATATATATATATATATTTATATCTATATATGCAAATACATATAATCCAATGGTAAAAAGAAAAGGAGTCCCAAATGTATCTGAAAAATGTCATAACTTTTATTGCGAAATCCTTAAAATCAGCATATTGGTGTGAAAGTAAAACAGGATAGCACTAGACTGGCTGCCTAACGCGTTTCAGCTCCCTGAGCCGTATTCATACACATGTAAATAGATATATACACATATAAATACATATGTAGGCACACACATATATATATATATATATATATATATATATATATACATATATATATATATACACATCTATAGAGATATATTCATGTATGTATCTCTGTTAAAGCCCTATGTCTGCCTTTTTTTCTAACACCTGAGACCTCATATCTTTAAGCCCTTTTAACTTTTGTGTGCATTTATTTTTTTTTAATACTTTTTATTAGATGGTGTTATTATAAGTGTAACTGTACTTTCTAATGTATTTTTGTTGTGTTTTGTGCAACGTTTTTGTTTCTCAAAACAATTAACCAGACTTCTGAGGACACAGTAACCATTCTAGCGAATATTGCGGTTGCGTTTACTTTTAACTTGCAATACTAGCGGTAAGCCCCTTATCGCTCGCGCATAACTCAACTTGCAATTCATAAGTTGGTGCTGATACCAGTGCCGGAGTTTCAAGTAACAAGTTAAATGTAAAGCACAAGATTACTCTTTCATTAAAGGCTGCACACTTTAGATTTGGTGAGAAGTCTGTAGACCAGTAAGAGGTATTGAACAAGGAACAGATGTTGCTGTCCCTCGAGGTTATAAAAAAGGCAATTGTAGCAAAAGAAGCCTAAGGGCGTATTCTACACGAGGACAAATACACAAAAAAAGTTTAACAACCAATATGTATAAAAATGATATAGCTGAGAATAGATACCTCCAAACACAGATGGAATAAGGAGTTTAATATGTAATCCTGCAGTTAAAGTACAAAACTATTATACAAAGGAGTTTTCAACATATATAGCATAACCTTTTCCTTTGATTAAACAACAAAAATATTATATATATGTTCCCTGGCTGAAAGAAAAGTACACAAAGAAATAATGTTAGGTCATATATGCAAGTAGCTATGCAATAATGATAACTATGTGTTTAACTCCTGAAAAGGTGATACGCGCATAGATAGGTTTATCTTTCAACTAAGAATACCAAGAAAACAAAGCAAATTAAATGATAAAAGTAAATTAGAAAGTTGTTTAAAATTACATGACCTATCTGAATCATGAAAGTTTAGTTTTGACTAGATGGTCCCTTTAAAGCATTTTCTTATTGTGCTGCCGCTTGCCTGTACCTATGTGATGAATCCCTGCAGTGGTGTTAAAGAGACGGTCTACTTGAAAAATGTTATTGTGAAGAAATTAAGTCACAACAAAACAAATAATGCTATATAATGTAATTGAAAAGGATATGTGAAACTATAAAGTCCAAAATCCTAAAGGGATAAAAGCACAATAGTGTAATATCATCACAATCTTTTCCAGAAATGACGAAGAGTGCCACCTTAGTACTCACGTGAATCAGTCCTTACTATACAGTTCAGATGGGTTCCAAGTCTCAGATAAAGCCAGGCTATTGTGGTGTCACGCGTTTCACTATTGAAGCTCAGCTTTTTCAAGGATCCTCGTGTCGGATCTTCTGTGGGACTTACCCATCTAAACTGTTTAGCAAGGACCGTACTACAGCTATAAGCTACATCTGTCAGTGCAACAGACTATTCCTGTTCAGGTTATCCTTATAATTGGGCATTTGGTGTATGTAGTCCTTTGTATATTTTATTGTTTTAACATTTTATTATGTCAACACGTAAACATAAATGTGTGATTTGCATATTTGGTCCCGGTTGTGAATGGGATTTGCCGAGGAGCGACTACGTATGAGCCTGTAATCATACGATAAGCAGATCATACGGAGCAGGTTATGCTCGGTTTTACGCGGGTACTAGTTTTTGGAAAAACAACATGAAGAAGACATCAGGATTTGGGACTTTATAGTTTCACATATCCGTTTCAATCAGATATATATAGAAATATGTATTTATGAATAAATATAATATATTCTGCTATGTGAAGAACATTGGAATGTGATATATTCTTATTTCATGTCCGGTTAGCGCACTTGGTTAACCGTGATTGGGTTTGCTCACGAGTATAGGTGATATGTTTTTTCCACTTTTCTCGCTCCATTAAAGTCTATGGGAGAATTCGTTAACACGGTCGTGTTATTCCAACTTTGGCTTTTTGCGCACATCGGGTTAGCACTTGTGCAAAGTCTATTTACTTTCAACATGTAATACGAGCAGTATACGGCACACACAAAAGGCTAACTTCTAGCAGACTTAATGCATGAGCGTGAGCTATAAATAGTGCTCCACTCGTAATCTAGCCCTATGTGTTTAACATCTGAAAATAGGTTAAACAGGAAGGCTAAGTCCCGCTAAGAATTCCCACACTTTGCACCTCACAGGTGACGATTGGAAGGTTGTGTAACTGGCGCTTTTGATCAGCTTTGACTAGCTTCTCACGAGCAGGACTTATGCCTATATGTTTAGGGACCAATTATCTAAAGGTCTCTGGATTTGCAGGGTCTAATGAAAACTCTCTGGTGCTATGAAGATCCTGGAAAAAATTCTGTGAAAGCCGTTTTTATCTTAAGAACAGTGTTCCATGCAAAGGGGGGTTCCCTGCATTTAAAGGGACAGGAAACTCAAACATTTTCTATAATGATTTGGATAGAACATACAATTTCAAACAACGTTACAATTTGTTTATTATCAAATTTGCTTAATTCTCTTGTTATCCTTTGCTGAAGGAACAGCATTGCACTACTGGCAGCTTGCTGAACACATCTAGTTAGCCAATTACAAGAGACAAATGTGTGCAGGCACCAATCAGCAGCTAACTCCAACTACTGTAGGATATGTGTGTTTTCTTTTTCAACAAGAGATACCAAGAGAACAAAGCACATTTGAAACTAGAAATTAATATAAAAGTGTCTTAAAATGTTCTGCTCTGTCTGAATCATGCAATTTTACTTTTGACTTTCCTATCCCTTTAAGTAAATGAGAGTAATGCATACTTTACAAAAGGGATCACAAAAATCATAATTTAGCAATCATATCAACTGAATAAATGAGATATTGAAATATGAATATGCAGGAAAAATAGTACTTTTAAATTGTTCTAAAAAAATTGACAAGAAGCAAAGTATCTTATGAGCATAATAGAAATCATAATAAAACTACACCGCATATGCAAAAACACTGTTAAAAAGTACAAAATTCAAAGTGTTTGTTTTGTTTTTTCAATGTAAAATCGGTTTCCCCTCCTTTGATAATGGGGCGAACAGGAGTGTTCCATGGGCGTAGGTGACAGTTCTTAGCACAGTATCTAAGCATTTCCCCCCTGCATATCTGGTGTTTCTTACAATCTTTGTGCGAGATAAAACAGCAAATCACTTATGACACTAATAGAAAAACACATGTGCACTTACAACTGATAGTCTGGTTTGTATTGGCTGCAGTATTTCATTTTGAATGCGTGCTCCCTTCTAACTACGCTCACCCGCAAAGTTTCCCTTTCCAGCGAACTCCATTACTTTTTTTGGGAGGCAGCTTACAGTGACCGCCCCTTTTTATAGAATTCCCTGAGTGCAGCCCATGCAAGTGTCAGCGAGGCTTTTCATGTCCGAAAAATGTTAGATAATAGTTATTTAGGGTCAGTAATACAAAATAAAAAATGAACAATAAGTATTTTCTAACAATACAATATCCCTTTAATTCTGATTCTATCTCATATTATTATTAGTGTCTGTCACTGATCAGCAATACATTTAGACTGTGCCTTTATAGATATTGCACTATGGCTTCTTAATCACAAATGGACAAAGTTTTACAATACAGAGCACCTGATCAGTGATCACTAATGGGAATCGTCTCCTTTGTGTTACTTGAGACAATATTAAAAAAAAGCCTTTGCTTTATTGTGCCACATGCAGCTGCACTACATTTGCAATACAATGCACTGGAAATCTCTGTGGTAATAAAGGTGTCAGACTAAAGCTGAATCCTATGAATCACCTTGGTTTGCTGAAACGCACAGTGAAGTAAATGGTGCTGTGTAACAAACCCTGTTCTAGAATAGAGATTCTTATTCAGCTGTGGAGCATCAGTGGGTCAGATGCTGGTAATCAGCAATTTGCTTCTCGCCGTACTTTTATAGTCAGCGCTCATCTGCTAACTGATAGGTTTCCCAGCTTGTGCTGAGGTTTAAATGAAACCTAGCTCCTGCCTGCCCTGTACAAGACAAGAAGGGCCCAAGGTCATCAAACGGAGCCCAGCACAGCATCTACATTGGGATTGGATTTTTAACTTGGATGCTTAGCATCAATGCAGATACCCTGAAGTGCTTCACTTACAGAGATGGTGCAAGGGGGGTTTCCAGGTAAGACTTTTTATAAATCTTTCTGTGTAATAATGATTGATTTATATTTAAACTGTGTACAAACCGATCATTGTTAAACGCATTTACAGTATTGAGATGTAGCATTGTATAGAAAACTATTTCTAAACAGCCAGGAATGTTACAGCATTCATAATAAATCTGATAAAAAAATGAATATAGAGTGAATATTGTGATAAACAGTCTTTCTCTCGGACCAACACATCTTAGTCATTACGGCTAAGGTTTATAAACAGCTAGACGATTGTTACCTTGTAAAGACCTTTGTCTGTTGATGACGTTACTTGTTTTATAGATATTTGCTACGTTGTTACAATGCTTCAGGATTATGTATAAAGTTAGGTACAAAATACTGATGATGCAATAAAGAAATATTGTACTCAGTAATTTGTTTCAAAACCAGAAAATGTCATTTGGTGGCACTTCTTAAATTTGTGTGGAGTTTATGATGATAGCAAAATATTTCTAGTAGTGATATTGATTTATTGTCAAGCTCTTACAATAATAAAGATTAGTTCATCTGCACAGACTCAGCACCACATTATTTAATTACTTATCTGATTTGTTTTACTTCCTAGTAAATCACAAACTGTTACAGTGAGGTGCATTTAAATGTTAACATATTTTTTAGAACGACTGTGTTTGAATATAGGGTACCATTTGGTTTTTGTCTCGCTCCTCTTTAAATCATCTTGAACATGAGATCTATGTGCTGTGTTTGATTATAAGTAAAAGTCAATTAAAACGTTCTGTAACCTTTGACCGCTGTCCTTTACTTGTCCACTAGTCCTGAGCATTTGTACGTAATGAAGCAGATTAAGGCTCTGCAGTGTACAATTGTGCAGTCCACACTGGATTAACTGCCTGACATTTACATTGTAAGTGGGTGAACAGGACACTTATCACTTAGTCACTCCTTATAAAAAGAAATCAATTTCCTGGAGCTTTGCAGTGAAAGGAAATAACAATAAAGTGCTAGATGATTGGAATAAAATATTTTGTCTTTTGGATTCAGTTATTAAACTATAAATATGGCACCAATGTTTGTCCATCTACCATAGTTTGACCTGACAGCAACGTGACAGATAATGTCAGATTGTTCCAACTGCAAATTAGATAACAGTTGTGCTGTGCTATTAATGCAATCATTTATATTTCCTGCAAAGTGACATTCATCCTGCTGTTTGCTCGTGTCAGCAACTGAATTTTAATATGCTACTGTACTTTTGCATCAATAATTCACAGATCTATTTCATTTACTTTTAAATTTGCAAAATGCAGAAATGTATCATAAGCAGAAAAGTGCAGAATAATATTACATATCCCACAAATTGTAAAATATTCTAATACCTATATCATCTATCATTTACCTGTCTGTCTCTCTCTCTGTCTGTCTCTCTCTCTCTCTGTCTCTCTCTCTCTCTGTCTCTCTCTCTCTGTCTGTCTCTCTCTCTGTCTGTCTCTCTCTCTGTCTCTCTCTGTCTCTCTCTCTCTCTCTCTCTGTCTTTCTATCATCTGTCTGTCTATCTCTCTGTCTGTCTATCTCTCTGTCTGTCTATCTCTCTGTCTGTCTATCTCTCTGTCTGTCTATCTCTCTGTCTGTCTATCTCTCTGTCTGTCTCTCTCTGTCTGTCCCTCTCTCTCTGTCTGTCTATCATCTGTCTGTCTGTCTATCTCTCTGTCTGTCTATCTCTCCGTCTATTTATCATGAACAACCTCACTACCACAGAGGTGTATTATTCTGCTTAACAAATTGAAAAGCTTTGTAATACATGGAAACTGAATTTAGAAAATAATCCTGCCATTTCATAAGTGTCCTTGACTTGCTACATCTCTACAATGATCAATTTATACAGTGGCTATTGAAAAGAACCACCCTCCTTGAAAATAATCACATTTTGTTGCTTTGCAGCCTGAAATAATGACAGACACAGTTTTTGTTTATCCAGTTGTAATTACTCAGTGCAACTTATAACATCCAAGTAAAATAAAAAACACCAACATGTCAAGCAAAAATAAAGACAATTAAAAAACAGAATCGCTAAGTTGCAAAAAGGATCACCCCCTCCTAAAATTACTTGTAAACTAAATCAGGTGTAGCTAATCACCTTCTCAACGACACACCCAAAGACATTTGACCTTCAACTGAGATCAGCTGTGGGCATTTTGATTAGCTCAGCTTGAAAAGAGCTTTCCTGGAGCTTGTCAGTCACTGGTAGTGCAACTGAAGCAAACAATCAACTATGGGTGGCAAGGCACTGTCAATAGATCTCTGGGATAATGTTGTGGACAAGTACAAGTCAGTAGATGGATGCAAAAAAATATCAAAGGATTTATCAATGCCTAGAAGCACAGTGAAGTCTATTATTAAGAAGTGGAAGGTATTTGGTACAATACAGACCCTCTCTGGATCAGGACGTCGCTCCAAACTGGTTGAGGCTACCAAGAGGCCCACAGCAACTCTAAAGGAATTTATCAAAAAGAGTGGTCATTGTGTGCATGTGACAACATAATCACAAATTCTCCACAAATGTGGCTTTTATGGGAGGGTTGCAAGAAAAAAGCCACTCCTCAAGAAAAGCCACATGCAGTCACAACTGAGCTTTGTCATAACACACCTTAGGGGGATTCTGAGGCCACATGGAAAAAAGGTGTTCTGGTCAGATGAGACTAAAAATGAATTATTTGGCCTCAACACAAAACAATATGTCTGGAGGAAATCCAATACAGCTCACCATCCAACTAAAAACATACCTACAGTAAAGCATGGAGGTGATAATATCCTATTATGGGGTGTTTCTCTGCAGCAGGCACTGGATCACTTGTCCGGATAGAAGGAATGGGCAAAATACCATCAAATTATTGAGGGAAATCTGCTGCCTTCTGCCAGGAAGTTTTCAATGGGAAGGTGGTTTATTTTCCATCAAAAATGACCACTCATTGGTTGAAGGAGAAAAAGGTGAATGTCCTTGCATGGCCTAGTCAGAGCCCAGAATTAAACCCCATTGAATATCTGTGGCATGAAATGAAGTCCACAAACGGTCACCATCAAATGTAACGGAACTGGGGCAGTTCTGCAAAGAAGAGTGGGCAAATATTGCAGTCTAGATGTGCAAAGTTAGTAGAGACATATCCCAACAGACTAACGGCTGTAATTAAATCAAAAGGTGGTTCAACAAAATACTGACACAAGGGGGTGATCCTTTTTCCAACTCAGGGATTCTCTTTTTGAATTGTCTTTATTTTTGCCTGACATGTTGGTGTTATATCTTTCACTTGGATGTTATAAGTTGCACTGAGTAATTACAACTGGATAAACAAAAACTGTGTCTGTCTTTATTTCAGGCTGCAAAGCAACAAAATGTGATTATTTTCAAGGAAGGTGATTCTTTTACTATGTTTTAAGATCATACCTAACAAACCTTTGCCTAGAATGTAGATTACTGTAATTAAATTAATTTTGTATCTGTGTTTGGTTGACATATTTGACCATTTTTAAAATGTATTGTATAGTAAGTATTATAAATAAAAGAAACGTGTTCTTCCAAAGGACTGATAAATAAGTTGTAAATTAAAAGCGGTTTATTATCATCATCTGTCAAATAAGAACTTTCTTCGTACATTTAAAGGGATATGAAAGTCAAAATTAAACTTGCATGATTCAGATAGAGACGGTCATTTTAAGACACTTTTAAATTCACTTCTATTTTCAAATGTGCTTCGTTCTCTTAGTATCCCTTGTTAAAAAATTAATACGCGCATATCATACACTAGTGGGAGCCGCTGCTTATTGGTGCCTGCACACATTTGTCTCTTGTCATTGGCTAAATAGATATTTTCAGCTTCCTGTCAGTAGTGTAATGCTGTCCCTTCAGCAATGGATAACAAGAGAATAAAGACAATTTGATAATAGAATTAAATTGGAAAGTTGTTTAAAATTGCATGTTCTATCTGAATCATAAAATAAAATTTTGGGGTTTACTATCCCTTTAAATTCTCTGACACTTAGTTTTCCACTTAGTGTGTTTTCAATGACTTGTTATATTAGTTGGAGAATATAAAATGTATGGCAAATTGCACCTTTAGGTTTATTTTTGTATTAAAAATAACTTTTCCTTAATATAAGTAGAGTCCACGGCTTAATTCCTTACTTGTGGGAAATACTAAACATGGCCACCAGGAGGAGGCAAAGACACCCCAGCCAAAGGCTTAAATACTCCCCTCATCCCCCAGTCATTCTTTGCCTTTCGTCACAGGAAGTTGGCAGAGAAGTGTCAGAAGATACGGAGTAGTTCCTTATGGAGGGTATCTACCCTTTGGAATGGGACTGGAGTTTTAAGTAGTCTTGTTAGCCTCTCAGTGAGAGCATTGACGAATGTTAGAGTCTGGAGATGCAGGGAGAGTCTTTCTGCGAACCCATCCAGACTCGTATTAACAGCTCCTAAGCAATCAGTGTTGACGAGTTTCACTGCCTGCTTCCATCACTCAAGATTATGTCAGGAGCGATGCTACAAGACTGTCAAACTTTAAAGGCTGTGTTTCTGTTCCACGGCATAGATTCCGGTAAGATTGTTTCATTATTTATGCACATATGATAACGCAAGAAGACAGGATCACAGTGTGGCTTCTTTTATCTGTATGGGATTAAGGGTTAATATCTCTGAAAGGGGATTATTGAACAGGGGGATATTTTCACATAATGTACATATTGTGATTATGCTGCGACATGTGTAAGATGTGGCTCAGGCAGATGTTGGAATGTACAGGTTTTTTACTTTCGTCATGATAAGCTGCGCAGCCTTTTAGGCTTGGTGCGCTTTTAGATATAGCAAGGGCGGTCCTGCATGGCGCACGACGTGACCGGGTGTGGTCACTCTGATTCTTCTTCTTCCTGACCGTTCGGTTTTCCAGAGACAAAGTGGTTTCTCTCTTGGGCCTGGGTCATAGGAGGTGGTGAGTGCCCCAGCCATTGGGGGTATATAGGTGCTATTTATCTTTGTCCTTTTTTTATAAGCGCAAGCTATGGAGGACACTTTTGCGTTAGAGGGTACTCCCTCTTTATCTAAGTCTAATACCTGTCTATATTGTGAGGAGGCCACAGTGTATCCGCATGCTCAATTATGTTCCAAATACCTTGATAAAGTAATTTTATCTAAGAAAGCTAATATGTTTAGTACTACTGAGCCTTCCACCTCTGAGGAGTCTCCATCACATGAGGTGCGTACCTTACAGTCATCCCCTAATGCACATGCAGCTTCCCGTAGCATTCCAGACTTTACTGAACAGTTACAGATGGCAGTGTTTGCGGCCTTTAGATGAGTTTGTATTCAAAAGGATGTAGTCCTCATTTTTATCCCATACATTTGACAATTGGGGCTTTTCCATAAACAATACAGAAACTTGCTGAAAATAGCTGAGTACAGGTAGATTAAACATATCACAAAAAAAAAAAAAACAAAGATCTACATTGAGTGACCAAGTATTCGTTATAAAGGATTCGCCAATGTACCATTTTGCAAATGCAGGAACTTTGTTATGAACACACTGTATACCTATATAAGGAGGACTACAAATATTCAGTGTATATCCAAAAGTATAATATCCTTGGATATAGGGTTTATTTCATTTAATTGAGACTGTAGGTAAAATTAGGTAACTATGGGTTGATACTAAAACATTATTGCCCTTTCAGATATTAGGGAAAAATTGTGCTACCATATACAGTATATAAACTCTATCATAATTGATTCATCATACAGGGAGTGCAGAATTATTAGGCAAATGAGTATTTTGACCACATCATCCTCTTTATGCATGTTGTCTTACTCCAAGCTGTATAGGCTCGAAAGCCTACTACCAATTAAGCATATTAGGTGATGTGCATCTCTGTAATGAGAAGGGGTGTGGTCTAATGACATCAACACCCTATATCAGGTGTGCATAATTATTAGGCAACTTCCTTTCCTTTGGCAAAATGGGTCAAAAGAAGGACTTAACAGGCTCAGAAAAGTCAAAAATAGTGAGATATCTTGCAGAGGGATGCAGCACTCTTAAAAATTGCAAAGCTTCTGAAGCGTGATCATCAAACAATCAAGCGTTTCATTCAAAATAGTCAACAGGGTCGCAAGAAGCGTGTGGAAAAACCAAGGCGCAAAATAACTGCCCATGAACTGAGAAAAGTCAAGTGTGCAGCTGCCAAGATGCCACTTGCCACCAGTTTGGCCATATGTCAGAGCTGCAACATCACTGGAGTGCCCAAAAGCACAAGGTGTGCAATACTCAGAGACATGGCCAAGGTAAGAAAGGCTGAAAGACGACCACCACTGAACAAGACACACAAGCTGAAACGTCAAGACTGGGCCAAGAAATATCTCAAGACTGATTTTTATAAGGTTTTATGGACTGATGAAATGAGAGTGAGTCTTGATGGGCCAGATGGATGGGCCCGTGGCTGGATTGGTAAAGGGCAGAGAGCTCCAGTCCGACTCAGACACCAGCAAGGTGGAGGTGGAGTACTGGTTTGGGCTGGTATCATCAAAGATGAGCTTGTGGGGCCTTTTCGGGTTGAGGATGGAGTCAAGCTCAACTCCCAGTCCTACTGCCAGTTTCTGGAAGACACCTTCTTCAAGCAGTGGTACAGGAAGAAGTCTGCATCCTTCAAGAAAAACATGATTTTCATGCAGGACAATGCTCCATCACACGCGTCCAAGTACTCCACAGCGTGGCTGGCAAGAAAGGGTATAAAAGAAGAAAATCTAATGACATAGCCTCCTTGTTCACCTGATCTGAGCCCCATTGAGAACCTGTGGTCCATCATCAAATGTGAGATTTACAAGGAGGGAAAACAGTACACCTCTCTGAACAGTGTCTGGGAGGCTGTGGTTGCTGCTGCACGCAATGTTGATGGTGAACAGATCAAAACACTGACAGAATCCATGGATGGCAGGCTTTTGAGTGTCCTTGCAAAGAAAGGTGGCTATATTGGTCACTGATTTGTTTTTGTTTTGTTTTTGAATGTCAGAAATGTTTCACTGGTAAAAATAAATAATTGAAATGGGTATATATTTGTTTTTTGTTAAGTTGCCTAATAATTATGCACAGTAATAGTCACCTGCACACACAGATATCCCCCTAAAATAGCTAAAACTAAAAACAAACTAAAAACTACTTCCAAAAATATTCAGCTTTGAAATTAATGAGTTTTTTGGGTTCATTGAGAACATGGTTGTTGTTCAATAATAAAATTAATGCTCAAAAATACAACTTGCCTAATAATTCTGCACTCCCTGTATATGACATCTAAATTTCTAGAAGATTATGTCTTGCTGTTTTCCCCCCAGCGGTTCCGGCCACGAACCGCGCAGGGGAAGTTTAATTTTTTTTTATATATCCAGATGCCGTTCATATGTTGTAACGTCTGCCATTTCAATATTTAACATTTTCATCATATCAGTCAAATTGCTTTGTTACTACAGTAAAGAAGAACTTGTAAAGTATCCAACACATAAACCAAACATAAAAACTGAACCAAATAATGTAATTGTCTAAGCAATGTGTGAGACAGCATATGTTGAGAGTTCATCCGGCAGGTATCAGCCCCCCATGTCTATCTGTCCATAGCGGATAGTGTTGTGAGCAATTAGGAGTGCTTCCTGAGAACGCTTGCCAAGCTGTGTCAAACAGATCAGAGAATTAGCGGTCACTTTAATTTTTTGTGTGTCCGTATATACTTTGGGCATTTTTGTACCTTAAGTGTCATGTGGTTTGTATCCGATGAGGTGCTTCTATGTAATAGGCTTTTCGGCTAATCATTTGAGTCTATCCAGGGGTCTCCCCCGATCCCCTTTAGAGGCTCAATTTGTGCCATAATCTTGTCTGCCTGTAAGAGCACTGTGTGTTGTTAGGTACCAGATGCGGTAAAATTTATTGATAGGGTTTTCCCAAAAAATGTGCTGTGAAGGGGTCGGCTTGTTTGCCGGGTAGCATGGATAAGTTTAGCAGTAATTCCTTAATGCGATGTAATTCCTGGGTCTGGAAAGTGGTATTGGCAGATGGTGCGAGAGTATGACGAGTGCCGATTCTTGTTACTGTACTCGCCTTTGTTCTGTCGTCTTACCGCGCGTTGCGGGCCAGATCTATCTTGGCAGATGTTTGTGGGGTGATGCTTGCGCTCATCTTGTGTATCAACCAGTCTTATGGGGCTTTTTCCATCAATGCATCCATAAGCCTCTCAAGTTAAGCAAATTGTTTGTTAAGATACGCTGTTGGTTCCATATTCTCTGCGGCAGCCATTTTATATTGAGGTTTTTCTTTTCAGTGGTAGATAGTATGCTGGGTAGTTCCTTGATGGATGTGAATTGACAGGTTTAATATTTGAGTCTAGGGATGTCAGTACAGAGGCAATGCTTATTCCAATGTAGACAGAAAACCTCGATTGCTTGAGGGGGTGACGCTGCCTATATATGAGCCGCCGCTCAATGGTTATAGTTCTGCAAGGCTATATATCCCTGCAGAGAACAGGTTATGTAACTGCGCTGTGGGATCTCTCCTGCAGGGATATATAGCGGATTATAGAGTGCTCAACAGGAGCTCAGGAAAAATGCGACCATACAAGATTGCGGTTCGGACATGCCCCCGGTCTTTAGTGCTTTACCTCGCCCTGCTAAGTACAAGCGAAAGGTTAAATATTGCTAGCTTATTGGATTTATCGGATACTAGATTATCCACTGATAAAGACACCTCTGATACATCGGAGGATGTTCTTTCTGGTTCGGAATCTGCTGCCTCTAAACCTCCAGCTGCAGAGGAACCAGACTTTAGATTAAGGATTGAACACTTAAGCTTTCAGCTAAAGGAAGTGTTGGCTACTTTAGAGGTTCTAGAACCAGAATTACCTGAGGAACCCTGTATTCCTAAATTAGATAAGGTCTATGAGGACAGGGTTGAACCACAGACTTTCCCGGTTCCCGTAAAGATGTCGAACATTATTAAGAATGAATGGGAAAGACTTGGTTCTTCTTTTTCCCCTTCTTCTTTTCAGAAATTATTCCGGTTATGGACTCTCAATTAGAGTTGTGTGGTTCAGTTCCTAAGGTGGATGGTGCTATCTCCACGCTTGCTAAGCGCACTACTATCCCTCTTGAGGATAGTTCGCCATTTAAGGAGCCCATGGATAAGAAGCTGGAAACTCTGTTAAGAAAGATGTTTCAACATACAGGATATTTGTTTCAACTGGCAGTGGCTGTTGCTGCAGTTACTGGAGCGACGACCTACTGGTACGACTCCTTATCTGAATTGATCAAGGTGGAAGTTCCCCTCAACGCGATCCAGGAAAGAATTAAGGCCTTAAGGGTAGCTAATTATTTTACTTGTGAATGTTAATATGCAGATTATTCACCTGAATGCCAAGGCTTCAGATTTTTTTGTGCTAGCCCATAGGGCACTCTTGCTGAAGTCTTGGTCTACGGATATGACTTTGAAGTATAGACTTCTCTCCCTTCCATTTAAGGGTAAAATTCTCTTTGGTCCAGGCCTGGACTCAATCATATCAATGGTTACTGGAGGCAAGGGTGCCTTTTTACCGCAGGATAAGAAGAACAAACCTAAGGGACAAAGTCCTTATTTTCGCTCCTTTCATTCAGACAAATCCCTGTCTGTTCCCTCATTCAAGATGGAGACAATAAGGTCCATTCTTCCCTTAGTCTAGGAAGGTCAATTCATGACAACCATAGACCTGAAGGATGCCTACCTTCATGTCCCTATACACAAGGAACACTTCAGGTTCCTAAGATTTATGTTTCTGGATCAGCACTTCCAGTTTATTGCTCTTCCGTTTGGTCTAGCTACTGCTCCAAGAGTTTTTACGAAGGTTCTAGGGGCTCTGCTCGCAGTGGCCAGAACCAGAGGGATTGCAGTGGCGCCGTACTTAGACGATATTTTGGTTCAAGCACTGTCCTGTCATCTGGCAGAGGACCATTCGAAAGCCCTCCTTTCTCTTCTTCGATCTCATGGATGGAAGATAAACTTAGAAAATAGTTCTCTTATTCCCAGTACCAGGGTGGAGTTCCTGGTACGATAATAGACTCCATATCCATGAGGATATTTCTTACAGTCCAGAGACGTTACAAGCTAACTTCCAATTGTCTTGCCCTCCAGACCTCCTTCAGGCCATTTGTGGCTCGGTGTATGGAGGTAATTGAGCTCCTGGTGTCCTGCATGGACATCATCCCCTTTGCCTGATTCCATCTCAGACCTCTTCAGCTTTGCATGCTGAGACAGTGGAACAGCAAATAGTCATATCTGTCTCAACAGATTTCTCTGGACAGCAGGTTGAGAGAATCGCTCTCCTGGTGGCTCTGTCCAGATCACCTGTCCCAAGGGACATCCTTCTTGAGACCATCCTGGGAGATTGTGACTATGGATGCAAGTCTCACAGGATGGGAGCCAGGAAGGCACAGGGCCTGTGGACTCAAGAGGAATCCCTCCTTCCGATCAACATCTTGGAGCTTTGAGCAATCTTCAATGCTCTGAAGGCTTGGCCCCTTCTGGGTTCGGCCCAGTTTATCAGATTCCAATCGGACAACATAACCTTGGTGGCTTACATCAACCATCAGGTGCGAACAAGGAGCTCCCTAGGGGAAGTATCTCGGATTCTGGAATGGGTAGAGGCCCACAACTGATCACTGTCATCGATCCACATTCCGGGTGTGGACAACTGGGAAGCAGATTTCCTCAGCAGACAATTCTTTCATCAGGGGGAATGGTCTCTCCATCCCGAGGTGTTTGTAGAGATTTGCAACAGATGGGGGACACCGGAGATAGATGTCACGTCATCCCAGCTTAATTACAAGGTTCAGTCTGATCTACATTTTCCTGCCATTACCACTTCTACCTCGTGTAGTGGCCTGCATCAAGCAGGAGCGAGCATCAGTGATTCTAATTGCTTCATCGTGGCCTTGGAGGATGTGGTTCGCAGACCTGGTGGGGATGTCCTCATCTCCTTCATGGAGGTTACCTTGTCGCAGGGATCTGCTGGAACAAGGTCCTTTTGTTCATCAAAATCTAGATTCTCTGAGGCTGACTGCGTGGAGATTGAACGCTTAGTCCTAGCCAAGAGAGGTTTTCTGAGAGATTTATTGATACTCTCATTCATGCTCATAAGCCGGTTAATCGTCACATCTTTCATAAGGTGTGGAGGACCTACAGTACTTATTCTGGTGTGAAGAGCATGGATTTCCCTGGCATAGGGTCAGGGTTTCCAGGATTCTTTCTTTTCTCCAGGATGGTCTGGATAAGGGCCCTTCGGCTAGCTCCCTTAAGGGACAGATTTTGCCCCTATCTGTTTTACTGCACAAGAGGCTCGCTGAGCTTCCAGAGGCCCAGTCTTTTGTTCAGGCTCTGACTAGAATTAGGCCTGTGTTTCGATCTAGCTCTCCTTGGAGTTTAAATCTTGTTCTTAAGGTTTTGCAGGGGGCTTTGTTTAAGACTATGCACAGACTTGACATTAAATAACTATCTTGGGGAAGGTTCTCTTTCTACTGGTTATTGCTTTATCACGCAGAGTATCTGAGATGGCTGCCTTGCAATGTGAGCCCCCTTACCTAGTATTCAATGCTGATAAGGCTGTTCTTCATACTGGGTTAGGTTTTCTTCCTAAGGTTGTTTCAGATCGCAACATCAATCAGGAGATTGTTGTTTCTTCCTTGTGTCCTAACCCTTCTTCTTCGAAGGAGCGGTTACTTCATAATTTTAATGTGGTTCGGGCCTTGAAGTTCTATCTTCAAGCTACTAAGGAGTTTAGACAGACTTCTTCCTTGTTTGTTGTCTATTCTGGGAAGCGTAAGGGGAAGAAAGCCTCGTCCACTTCCTTATCTTTTTGGTTGAGGAGCATTATTCGCTTAGCATATGAAACAGTGGGACATAAGCCTCCTCAGAGGATTAAGGCTCATTCAACTAGAGCAGTGGCTTCCTCTTGGGCCTTCAAGAATGAGGCCTCTATGGAGCAGATTTGTAAGGTGGCTACCTGGTCCTCCTTACATACCTTTTAAAAATTTTACAAGTTTGACGTTTTTGCTTCGGCTGAAGCATATTTTGGGAGAAAGGTTTTGCAGGCTGTGGTGCCCTCAGATTAGGGTCCGCCTCTCCTTTTTTTTTTACCCTCTCGTTTCATTCAGTGTCCTCTAGAGCTTGGGTATATGTTTCCGACAAGTATACACAAATAGGGCACATTTCTGGGCTTAGTGTGACCCCCAGAAATCCAGGTCCCCAGCTATGTCTTCTAGGAGAGACAAAAAATTGAACAAATTGTCACAAGACTCACTAGGAGAGACAACCCTTTCTTCCCCACAAGACATAGGAAAAGGTGCAGAGGCACAATTAACTAATAATCAGATAGTGGAGCTAATATTGCCCCAGTTTGAAGGGATTAAAAAGGAGATCGTAGGTCTCACTGCAGAAGTCAGGCAATTTTCTAGCAGGTTGACAGAAGTTGAAACACGAGTGTCTGACTTGGAGGATATATATACTAATCAGGAGGATGTTAATCAGAAACTTTCAGACACTATTAAGCTTCTACAGTCTAAGATAGAAGACTTAGAAGATAGGTCAAGGAGAAACAACGTAAGGGTAGTTGGAGTTCCAGAAACTGCTGAGTATGTAGATCTTATACAATTTGCATCAGTTACCCTACCAAAACTGATAAATCTGCCAGTACAGGAAGGGAAAATAGCGGTAGAAAGAGCACACCGGATTGGGCCTTATAGAGCAGAGGCAGATAAAAGAAATCGCCCGAGAATGATTATGATCCGCTTTTTAAATTTCCAAGACAAGGTGTCAATATTAAGGCAGTACAGAAAGGCAGGTCCATTAATAATTGAAGGTCAAAAGGTACTTTTGTTCCAGGACTTTTCTGCAGATACGTCTGCAAAAAGGAAAGATATGTCTCCATATTGTTCTGAGTGTATAAAAGCAGGAATGAAAGCTATTCTAAAATATCCGGCCAAGCTAGTAATAGAAACTGATGAAGGATCGGTAGTTTTAAATACACCAAAAGAAGCCAAGGCTTTTTGCCTGAAAAAAAAACATACAGATATGAAAATAGTTCTCCTGAGCATTTTTTTAAGCTGAGTAGGAACATATATGGCTATGGGAATTGATGGATATGTGTGAAAGACTGGTAAAGTTGCTGTCTTGGACAGCTGAGGGAAGAGGCTGGTGTGATTCTAGTATGTTGTGTTGGGAGGGGCAGGGGGAGGGGCGTTTTGTTTCAGTTCCTTTTTCTCTTGTTAAGTGTGTTCAGTCCACGGGTCATCCATTACTTATGGGATATATTCTCCTCCCCAACAGGAAGTTGCAAGAGGATCACCCAAGCAGAGCTGCTATATAGCTCCTCCCCTCACATGTCATATCCAGTCATTCTCTTGCAACCCTCAACAAAGAAGGAGGTCGCGGGAGGAGTTGGAGTTTTTACTTAATTATTCTTCAATCAAAAGTTTGTTATTTTAAATGGCACCGGAGTGTGCTGTTTTTCTATCTCAGGCAGTATTTGGAAGAAGAAACTGCCTGCGTTTTCTATGATCTTAGCAGGCGTAACTAAGATCCACTGGCTGTTCTCGACATTCTGAGGAGTGGGGTAACTTCAGAACATGGGAATAGCATGCGGGGTCCCCCGCAAATGAGGTATGTGCAGTACAATATTTTCTGGGAATGGAATTGACTAAGAAAATACTGCTGTTACCAGTATGATGTAAGTACAGCCTTAAATGCAGTAGTAGTGACTGGTATCAGGCTGATAAATGTATGCACAGTAGAGTTATTTTCTAGGGACTAGAATTTGACTGGGAAAATACTGTTAATAATGAAATAATGCTTAAGCCTTATCTGCAGTGGTAGTGACTGGTTGCAGACTTAGTGATAACTTTGCATGACATTTAAAGTTTATTTTCAAAACGTTTACTGGCATGTTATTCGTTTTGTGAGGTACTTTGGTGATAAATCCTTTTGGGCATGAATTTTTTCTCTTTTTTTCCACATGGCTAACGTAATTTCTGCATAGAAACCGTTATATCAGGTCTCCCACTGTTGTAAATGAGCGGGAGGGGCCTCTTTTTAGCGCCTTGTTGCGCAGTTAAAATTCTAGCACAGTCTTCCTGCTTCTTCCTCCTTGATCCAGGACGTCTCTAGAGAGCTCAGGGGTCTTCAAAATTCGTTTTTGAGGGAGGTAATCAGTCACAGCAGACCTGTGACAGTGTGTTAGACTGTGATAAAAACGTTTAATATTAATTTGATATCCGTTTTTTTGGGTACTGAGGGGTTAATCATCCTGTTGCTAATGGGTGCAATCCTCTGCTAATTAATAAATTTAAAGAATTGTTGACTATAACTGAATTAGTTCTTTGTTACTCAACTGTGTTTTTTAAAAGCGCTGCAGCATTTTTTATATTGCTTGCAAACTTATTGAAAGTATTTTCCAAGCTTGCTAGCTTCATTGCTAGTCTGTTTAAACATGTCTGATACAGAGGAATCTGCTTGTTCATTATGTTTAAAAGCCGTTGTGGAGCCCAATAGAAATATGTGTACCAATTGTATTGATGTTACTTTGAAAAATCAATCTGTACCGATTAAAAAATTATCACCAGACAACGAGGGGGCAGTTATGCCGTCTAACTCTCCTCACGTATCAGTACCTTCGTCTCCCGCTCGGGAGGTGCGTGAGATTGAGGCGCCAAGTACATCAAGGCCCTTACAAATCACTTTACATGATATGGCTAATGTTATGAAAGAAGTATTATACAATATGCCCGAGTTAAGAGGCAAGCGCAACAGTTCTGGGTTAAGGACAGAGCGCGCCGATGACACGAGAGCCATGTCTGATACTGCGTCACAATTTGCAGAACATGAGGACGGAGAGCTTCATTCTGTGGGTGACGGTTCTGATTCGGGGAGACCGGATTCAGAAATTTCAAATTTTAAATTTAAGCTGCAGAACCTCCGCGTGGGGGAGGTGTTAGCGGCTCTGAATGATTGTGACACGGTGGCAATCCCAGAGAAATTATGTAAGCTGGATAAATACTACGCGGTGCCGGTGTGTACTGACGTTTTTCCTATACCAAAGAGGCTTACAGAGATTATTAGTAAGGAGTGGGATAGACCCGGTGTGCCTTTTTCCCCTCCTCCGATATTTAGAAAAATGTTCCCTATAGACGCCAACACACGAGACTTATGGCAGACGGTCCCTAAGGTGGAGGGAGCAGTTTCTACTTTAGCCAAGCGTACCACTATCCCGGTGGAGGATAGCTGTGCTTTCTCAGATCCAATGGATAAAAAAATTAGAGGGTTATCTTAAGAAAATGTTTGTTCAACAAGGTTTTATATTACAGCCTCTTGCATGCATTGCGCCTGTCACTGCTGCAGCGGCATTCTGGTTTGAGTCTCTGGAAGAGGCGATTCGCACAGCACCATTGGATGAGTCTCTGAGCAAGATTAGAACCCTTAAGCTGGCTAATGCGTTTGTTTCGGATGCCGTAGTGCATTTAACCAAACTTACGGCTAAAAATTCCGGATTCGCCATACAGGCGCGCAGAGCGCTTTGGCTTAAATCCTGGTCAGCAGATGTAACTTCTAAGTCTAAATTACTAAACATTCCTTTCAAAGGGCAGACCTTATTCGGGCCCGGCTTGAAGGAAATTATTGCTGACATTACTGGAGGTAAGGGCCACACCCTTCCTCAGGACAGGGCCAAATCGAAGGCCAAACAGTCTAATTTTCGTGCCTTTCGTAATTTCAAGGCAGGAGCAGCATCAACTTCCTCCGCTCCAAAACAGGAAGGAACTACTGCTCGTTACAGACAGGGTTGGAAAGGCAACCAGTCATGGAACAAGGGCAAACAGGCCAGAAAGCCTACTTCCGCCCCTAAGACAGCATGAAGTCAAGGCCCCCTTTCCGGAGACAGATCTAGGGGGGGGCAGACTCTCTCTCTTCGCCCAGGCTTGGGCAAGAGATGTACAGGATCCCTGGACGTTGGAGATTATATCTCAGGGATACCTTCTGGATTTCAAAACTTCTCCTCCACAAGGGAGGTTTCATCTGTCAAGGTTATCAACAAACCTAGTAAAGAAAGAGGCATTTCTACAATGTGTACAAGACCTCTTAGTGATGGGAGTGATCCACCCAGTTCCGCGGACGGAACAGGGGCAAGGGTTTTATTCAAATCTGTTTGTGGTTCCCAAGAAAGAGGGAACCTTCAGACCAATCTTAGATTTAAAAATCTTAAACAAATTCCTAAGGGTTCCATCGTTCAAGATGGAAACCATTCGGTCCATCCTACCCATGATCCAAGAGGGTCAATATATGACCACAGTGGATTTAAAGGATGCCTACCTTCACATACCGATTCACAAAGATCATTATCGGTACCTAAGGTTTGCCTTTCTAGACAGGCATTACCAGTTTGTAGCGCTTCCCTTCGGGTTAGCTACGGCCCCGAGAATTTTTACAAAGGTTCTGGGCTCTCTTCTGGCGGTACTAAGACCACAAGGCATAGCGGTGGCTCCGTACCTAGACGACATTCTGATACAAGCGTCAAGTTTTCAAAATGCAAAGTCTCATACAGAGATAGTTCTAGCATTTCTGAGGTCGCATGGGTGGAAAGTGAACGTGGAAAAGAGTTCTCTATTACCACTCACAAGGGTCCCTTTTCTAGGGACTCTTATAGATTCTGTAGAGATGAAGATTTACCTGACGGAGTCCAGGTTATCAAAGCTTCTCAATGCTTGCCGTGTCCTTCACTCCATTCCAAGCCCATCAGTAGCTCAGTGCATGGAAGTAATCGGCTTAATGGTCGCGGCAATGGACATAGTGCCATTTGCGCGCCTACATCTCAGACCGCTGCAACTATGTATGCTATGTCAATGGAATGGGGATTACTCAGATCTGTCCCCTTTGCTAAATCTGGACCAGGAGACCAGAGATTCTCTTCTCTGGTGGTTGTCACGGGTTCATCTGTCCAAAGGAATGACTTTTCGCAGACCAGATTGCACGATTGTAACAACAGATGCCAGCCTACTAGGCTGGGGAGCAGTCTGGAACTCCCTGAAGGCTCAGGGATCGTGGACTCAGGAGGAGAAACTCCTCCCAATAAACATTCTAGAATTAAGGGCAATATTCAATGCTCTTCTAGCTTGGCCTCAGTTGGCAACACTGCGGTTCATCAGATTTCAGTCGGACAACATCACGACTGTGGCTTACATCAATCATCAAGGGGGAACCAGGAGTTCCCTAGCGATGTTGGAAGTCTCGAAGATTATTCACTGGGCAGAGTCTCACTCTTGCCACCTGTCAGCGATCTACATCCCAGGCGTGGAGAACTGGGAGGCGGATTTTTTAAGTCGCCAGACTTTTCATCCGGGGGAGTGGGAACTTCACCCGGAGGTATTTGCCCAACTAATTCTTCGTTGGGGCAAACCGGATCTGGATCTCATGGCATCTCGCCAGAATGCCAAGCTTCCTTGTTACGGATCCAGGTCCAGGGACCCGGGAGCGACGCTGGTAGATGCACTAGCAGCCCCTTGGGTTTTCAACATAGCTTATGTGTTTCCACCTTTTCCGTTGCTACCTCGACTGATTGCCAGGATCAAACAGGAGAGAGCAATCGGTGATTCTGATAGTGCCTGCGTGGCCATGCAGGACCTGGTATGCAGACCTAGTGGACATGTCATCCTGTCCACCATGGTCTCTACCCCTGAGGCAGGACCTTCTAATTCAGGGTCCTTTCAACCATCCAAACCTAATTTCTCTGAGGCTGACTGCTTGGAAATTGAACGCTTGATTCTATCAAAGCGTGGGTTTTCGGATTCGGTTATTGATACATTAATACAGGCTCGGAAACCTGTTACCAGAAAAATTTACCACAAGATATGGCGTAAATATTTATATTGGTGTGAATCCAAGAGTTACTCATGGAGTAAGGTTAGGATTCCTAGGATATTGTCTTTTCTACAAGAGGGTTTAGAAAAGGGCTTATCCGCTAGTTCACTAAAGGGACAGATTTCTGCTCTGTCTATTCTTTTACACAAGCGTCTGGCAGAGAATCCAGACGTCCAGGCTTTTTGTCAGGCTTTGGCTAGGATTAAGCCTGTGTTTAAAGCTGTTGCTCCTCCGTGGAGCTTAAACTGGTTCTTAAAGTTCTTCAGGGTGTTCCGTTTGAACCCCTTCATTCCATTGATATTAAGCTTTTATCTTGGAAGGTTCTGTTTTTGATGGCTATTTCCTCGGCTCAAAGAGTTTCTGAGTTATCTGCCTTACATTGTGATTCTCCTTATCTGATCTTTCATTCAGACAAGGTAGTCCTGCGTACTAAACCTGGGTTTTTACCTAAGGTTGTTTCTAACAAGAATATCAATCAAAAGATTGTTGTTCCATCCTTATGTCCTAATCCTTCTTCAAAGAAGGAACGTCTTTTGCATAATCAAGACGTGGTCCGTGCTCTGAAGTTCTACTTACAGGCAAATAAAGATTTTCGACAAACTTCTTCCCTGTTTGTCGTTTACTCTGGACAGAGGAGAGGTCAAAAGGCTTCGGCTACCTCTCTCTCTTTTTGGCTTCGTAGCATAATACGCTTAGCCTATGAGACTGCTGGACAGCAGCCTCCTGAAAGAATTACAGCTCATTCCACTAGAGCTGTGGCTTCCACCTGGGCCTTTAAGAATGAGGCCTCTGTTAAACAGATTTGCAAGGCTGCAACTTGGTCTTCACTTCATACTTTTTCCAAATTTTACAAATTTGACACTTTTGCTTCTTCGGAGGCTGTTTTTGGGAGAAAGGTTCTACAGGCAGTGGTTCCTTCTGTTTAATGTTCCTGCCTTGTCCCTCCCATCATCCGTGTACTTTAGCTTTGGTATTGGTATCCCATAAGTAATGGATGACCCGTGGACTGAACACACTTAACAAGAGAAAACATAATTTATGCTTACCTAATAAATTTATTTCTCTTGTAGTGTGTTCAGTCCACGGCCCGCCCTGTCTATTTGAGGCAGGTTCTAAATTTTAGATTATAACTCCAGTCACCACTGCACCCTATAGTTTCTCCTTTCTCGTCTTGTTTCGGTCGAATGACTGGATATGACATGTGAGGGGAGGAGCTATATAGCAGCTCTGCTTGGGTGATCCTCTTGCAACTTCCTGTTGGGGAGGAGAATATATCCCATAAGTAATGGATGACCCGTGGACTGAACACACTACAAGAGAAATAAATTTATCAGGTAAGCGTAAATTATGTTTTTTGTTTTTTTTTGTTTTTTTTTTTCTCTGTGAGGTTAGTATCTGACGTAAAAATGTTAACAGGTTTGATTAAATGAGCATGAATTTAAGCTTTGTATCGTGGAATATAGGAGGAGTTACGTTCCCAATAAAACGCAAAAACATCTTAAAAACCCTTAAAAAACTCAACCCTGATATAGTTCTCCTACAGAAACTGCACCTAAAGGCAGCAGAGATTCCAAAATTAAGGGCAAAATGGGTGGCTGAAATCCTAGCCACTCCCTGTGTAGCAAGAAAGCGAGGGGTAGCCATTTTGATCAATAAAAATGTAACATATAATATAATTAGCGTCGATGCCGATCTAGCAGGTCGATATCTAATTTTGCAAATTAAGATTGATGCCAAAATTTGGACAATATGTAATGTATATGGGCCAAACAAATTTGATGGAGGATTCTGGAATAACATCCAAAATAAATTAATTCCATATTTAGGGCAAAACTTGATTTTAGCAGGGGATTTCAATATGACCCTATATCCAGAGTTAGACAGGTTATTGCTAAAGAAAAATAGAGGGACGTATACAAGAGAGGCGTGTTTTTTCAGAGAGCTGTGTAAAACCTTAAAGTTAAAAGATATATGGAGAGTTCAACATCCGGATATAAAAGAATATTCCTGTGAGTCTAAATCACATAAGAACTTCTCTAGGATAGATTTGTTTCTCATAGACGAAAGTATATTAAAATTAGATGTAGAGTCTGAAATATCTGAATTTACTATATCAGACCATGCCATTATATCACTAAAATTAAACTGTAATTTGCAAGAGGTACCAAATAGGAATACCTTTAGATTTCAAGGTTATATGATGAATAATTTGGGTTTCTGTAACTGGCTAACGCAAAGATGGCGAGAATATTCGATTTTAAATAACACATATAGGAATAAGACAGAAATTTTTTGGGAAGCAGGTAAAGCTGTTTTGAGAGGCGAAATTAAACAATACATGATAAGAATGAAGAAAAAGATGGCTAGTAGGGAATTGCAACTCGCAAATCAGTTAAAGAATGCATACCGAAAATATATTTTAAAGCCAGATAGACTATTATGGGATAAATACAGAACGGCTCGAGAAGAACGAGATTACTTTATGAATAAAAAATGGGCAATGGAAGACATCAAAAATAGGCACCACTGGCAGGGTCCGCAGGGAATATCAGCCAAAAATCTGACTAAAATTAGAAATTTCAGGAAAAACAAGAATATGATAATGTCAATAAGGCAGGACAATAATGTTTATACCAAATCGCATGACATCCGAGATGCTTTTTTAAAATACTATCAGAACATATATGCCTTAGGGGACCTAGATGTTAAAGCAAAAGAGACTTTCTGGGAAAAGATTAATCTTCCAAAAATTGATAGTGAGAAATTGGCGCAATTGAACCTACCAATTTACAATGAGGAAGTTAAGGGGGCCATTGATAGAATAAAGATTGGGAAAGCTCCAGGTCCGGATGGCCTCTCGGCAGAGTGGTATAGAATACTGAAAACAGATATAGTTGATATTTTAACAGAATTATTTAATCTATATTTTGTTCAAAACAGAATGAAATCTCTCTATTTCACCGATTCAGTAATCACACTGATTCATAAAAAGGGTAAACCACTAGAGGATATGGGTTCTTACAGACCCATATCCCTACTCAATAATGACTATAAGTTATTAATGAATATCATTGCTGAGAGGCTAAAAAAAGTGATTGGAGATATAATTCACCCTGATCAGACGGGTTTCATGCCAGGCAGGAATGTAGCGAGAAATATACGTAGGGTACTATTAACAATTGAACATTACTATAATAAATTTCACAATACAAGAAAATGAGATCATGCCTTAGTCACAATAGACGCGGAAAAGGCGTTTGATTCGATAATATGGGATCATCTGACGACCTCTCTATTGCAGTTTGGGTTCTCAGGCAATTTAGTAAATTTGGTGAATCTGATATATAAATCGCCAAGATCACAAGTAATAGTAAATGGGGGATATACACCATATATTACCATGCAAAAAGGCACTAGGCAGGGATGCCCATTATCCCCACTTCTTTTTAATATTGCGCTAGAGCCCTTGGCAATCCATCTCAGGGACAGATCAGAAGGTATCAAGGTAGGAGATCATAAGATAGTCATTTCATTATATGCGGATGATGTTATTTTATTTCTTAGCAACTCTAGGGTAAGTATCCCAATAAGTCTGGAGATTATTAATCAGTTTAGCAAATTTACAGGTTACAGAGTAAATATACAAAAGTCAGAAATATTATGGATTAACAAAAATAAAAATAGTTATAACAAACATCCATATAGGGAAGTAGCTCATATCAGATACTTGGGAATCATCCTGGGGAAAGAACCAGGCGAGTGGTATAAACTCAACTTCGCTGACTATTTTACTAAATTCCATGCTGAGCTACAGAGATGGAATATATATTTTCTTTCACTTTCAGCTAAAATCATGCTTATCAAGACAATTATTTTTCCACGTCTATTGTTTCTACTTCAAAATATACCACTATTCATTACAAGACAAGATATTATTAAATTTAATAAGGCATGTACCAAATTTATCTGGGGCAAGATGAAACCTCGGATCGCCCTAGACAGATTAACTGTACCTAAAAAATATGGAGGTATGGCTTTACCAAACCTACGCTACTATAATTGGATAGCAATGATAAAATATGGATTAGACTGGTTGCTTGAATCGCAATATATCACCTACTATGAGATTGAGACAGAATTAATAAGACCTTTCAACTTAAAATCGGCCCTTCATCACACATATGCAAAATTACCTGAGAATATTAAACAACTTTCAACAATTTCGAATATTATTTTGGCCTGGCAAAAATATTGTAATTTAATGGGCGTGGACTATAAAAGATCGAGATATTTACCGATTATTGGTACCCCGGATTTTTCTCCAGGACAAAATAATATAGTTTTTAGAGAATGGTACGAAAAAGGAATTCTATATTTTGTACAATTTTTGATAACAGGTACAAATAAGCTACAAACGTATGGTGAGATAGCAAAAAAATTTCAGCTACCTCAAAATAACTTTTATGCCTTCCTGCAAGCTAGAAGTTTCATGACAGCACTTGCTCATTCAAGTGAGTCAGGTTGGGACTTACAAGAGATGGAGGCGGGACTTATTTTGTATAAAGCAGGTATTAGATCATTAAGATATTGGTATAATATTCTATTTGATAGGCTAGGATCCAACCATATCAGGGTAATCACACAGAAGATGCAAAAATATGTCCCTAATGTTCAGGAAGAAGAGGTAGTGAAAAGCATTAGTTTAAGTATCTCAGCGACGACGGTAATTAGCTGGAGGGAGATGCATTAGAGAATCAATAACAATTATTATTTAACACAGGATAGGTTAAATAAATGGGCTAGTGCAGATCTGAATATTTCTTGCTATAAGTGTAGTGCAGGGAGAGCAGACCTATTGCATTGTTTATGGCTATGTCCCAAAATTAGACAATTTTGGGCTAAGGTAAATTATTGGTTAAATAAATATACGGGGTCACGGATTGAATTTACCCCATCTATAATCTTTTTTTTGTACCAAGGTCGCCTAGAACCAGGTGAGAGTCAATTAGTTAATACTGGTATAATGGCAGCTCGAAATCTAATAGCTAGGAACTGAATAGGAAGAAGTGCCCCTGTGTTAGGGGAATTTATTAAGCTAATGTATTTCCAGATGAGAGTAGAACTCTATGACAATAATTTAAGAAAGGAGACAAAGCTCAGGAAGTATTTTAACAAATGGTTAAAGGTACTTTTGCAATGGCCACTAGATAAACAAAGGCAATTTATTTCCCCTCTAAAAAATCTAGTACCCTTCCTAACCTTGATAGCAGAGGAGAGGTTATCTTACCAGTGGGGAGAGGTCAGGGAAGGAGCTAATTAAGCCAGGAAATTTTTTATTTATTTATTTATTTTTCTTTTTCTATAGGGGGTATGCGTGTGGGGTTGTGTGTGGGTGTATGGTAAAAATGTTAGAAAAACAGTAGTGTCTATAAAGAATGTCGGGCTTTTAGGAGCAATCAAGAGTATAAGAATGTTAAATAATTCGAAATGTTTCTTTTTGTTCTAACATGTACTCTATTTTTGTTTAAATTCCTATTATTGGCTCTGTGTGGTGCATAACAAAAAAATTATTGTTCTGACGTATTTTGCCTCTTTTTACGTGAAACTGTATCAATGGCCCTGCGTGGCGCAAAACAAGTAACATATTGTTGTTTGATGTTATGACATATTCTTGCGCGTACTTTCCACTACTGGTTATAAATAAATATTTAAAAAAAAAAAAAAAAGGAATGAGGCCGTGGACTCTCCTCATATTACGAAGGAAAACATAAATTATGCTTACCAGATAATTTCCTTTCCTTCTGTATGAAGCCCATTGTCTCCGTTGGGCGGACCTAAATTTTTGTTTTGTTCTTCTGGCACCATTTATACCCTGATATTTCTCCTACTGTTCTTTGTTCCCTCGGCAGAATGACTGGGGGATGAGGGGAGTGGGGGAGGTATTTAAGCCTTTGTGAAGGGAGTGGGGGAGGAATTTATGCCTTTGGCTGGGGTGTCTTTGCCTCCTCCTGGTTGCCAGGTTCTGTATTTCCCACAAGTAAGAAATGAAGCCGTGGACTCTCCTCATACAGAAGGAAAGGAATTTATCTGGTAAGCATAATTTATGGGTTTTTTTGCTAATTGAAAACAAAAGCCATTCAAATGGACTGTGCTTGCAGTGAGTGCAAACATGCTTATATTTTCCTTATATACACACACAATAACTGTCTTATCTTATCTCTGTCTTTATACACAAAGGCAATACCTGAAGCAGTTGAAAAGTTAACATTTTAGTGCTCATCTCTCCCACTCCCACTGGGAGTGTGATTTTTTATTTTTGACGTTTCTTGTTTATAAAGCTTTTGCATAGCCAATGAAGTTTTCCCGAACAGTTCAGTATATGTGTGGATACACCAAGTTATTTCAAATGGCAATTTAAAGGTATTTGTAAACAATTTAATACACCCAAGCATGTAAAATAGATAATCAGGAACACATTTATTTTAGCTAGTTAGAATAGTTATTAAATAGTTATTAACTATTTAATAACTACCTAGCTAAAAGAAATACAAAATTACCTGTAAAATAAATATAAATAATAAAATAGCTACAATGTAATTATTAATTATATTGTAGCTATATTAGGGTTTATTTTACAGGTAAGTATTTAGTTTTAAATAGGAATAATTTATTAAAGTATAGTGTAGTGTTAGGTGTAATTGTAACTTAGGTTAGTTTTTATTTTACAGGTAAATTTCTCTTTATTTTAGCTAGGTAGCTATTAAATAGTTAATAACTATTTAATAGCTATTGTACCTAGTTAAAATAAATTGAAAGATGCCTGTAAAATAAAAATAAATCCTAAAATAGCTACAATATAATTATTATTTATATTGTAGCTATATTAGGGTTTATTTTAAAGGTAAGTATTTAGTTTTAAATAGGATTAATTTAGTTAATAAGAGAAATATTATTTAGATGTATTTAATTAATATTTAAGTTAGGGGGGTGTTAGGGTTAGTGTTAAACTTAGGTTTAGGGGTTAATAATTTTATTACAATGGCGGCGGTGTAGGGGGGGCAGGATAGGAGTTAATAAATTTATTATAGGTGGCGACGGTGTAGGGGGGGCAGATAGGGGTTAATAAATTTAATATAGGTTGCGGCGGGGTCCGGGAGCGGCGGTTTAGGGATTAAACTATCTATTTAGTTGCGGCGAGGTCCAGGATCCGCAGGATAGGGGTTAATAACTTTATTATAGGTGGCGGCGGTATAGGGGGGGCAGGATAGGGGTTACTAGGTATAATGTAGGTGGCGGCGGTGTCTGGGAGCGGCGGTTTAGGGGTTAATACATTTATAAGAGTTGCGGCGGGGTCTAGGAGCGGTGGTTTAGGGGTTAATAACTTTATTGAGTTGCGGGGGGCTCCGGGGGCGCCGGTATAGGGGGTAGAACAGTGTAGTTAGTGTGGGTGCTTAGTGACAGGGGTATCAATAAAGCTGTCAAAAAAGCCGAAGAGCAGCGAGATCGGATGAGTGATAACTCTAACAGTCCGCTGCTCATCGCCCCGTACTTGGTGCGCAGCTTTTTGACAGCTTTTTTGATAACTTAGACGAAATTTTGATGGTCCACGGCGGCGATGGTAGGCGAGCTTAGGTGGGCGTATTGGACCGGCGAAGGCAGGTAAAGTAGACGGCTTGATAACTACCCCCCACTGTCTGCGATTATCATTGCACAAGCAATTCTCGTGAACTGCTTGTGCAATGCCGTCCCCTACACATTCGCGACCAATCGACCGCTAGCAGGTGGTGTCAATCATCCCGATCGTATCCGGTGGCGGACGAGTTAAGGAGCAGTGGTCTTAGGAGCAGGGGTAGATTGATAAATCTCCCCCTTTGTCTTTAACAACCAAAACACCTTAATAACCTTGTTAAGTGTATTAGTGTTTTATACAAGTCACTTTATTTTTTTACTTAATCCCCCCCCCCCCAGTATAAATTCCCTTTGAAAGTCTTCTTGTACTGCAGCATAATCTGTCTTGACTAAGTACCTTTCAGCTAAACAGTCTCTTCTTCTCTGTCATTTACTGTAATTATTTTTTATGTGTGCGTTAACCTTTCTGAATTTGTATGAGCCATTACCATAGCCAGATTGTATGTCTAGTAGAATCTGTGTATTACATTTATATGTGCTCGCCCATGGTTTAATCTGTATTAAATGTATATGTGCTCACCCATGGTTTAATCTGTATTAAAACACAGATCACATTTTGGTAGCTAAATTTTATTTAAAGGGACATGAAACCCAATGTTTTATGATTCAGATAGAACATACAATTTTAAAAAGCTTTACAATTCTCTTCTATTATAATTTTTGCTTCATTCTCTTGATATCCTTTATTGAATCAGCAGCAATGCATCACTGGGAGCTAGCTGATCACATTAAGCCAATGAAAAGAGGCGTATATGTGCAGCCAACCATCAGCAGCTAGCTCCCAGCTCCTTAGCCTACCTAGGTATGTTTTTTTCTCCAACATAGGTGTGTCCGGTCCACGGCGTCATCCTTACTTGTGGGATATTCTCTTCCCCAACAGGAAATGGCAAAGAGCCCAGCAAAGCTGGTCACATGATCCCTCCTAGGCTCCGCCTTCCCCAGTCATTCTCTTTGCCGTTGCACAGGCAACATCTCCACGGAGATGGCTCAGAGTTTTTTGGTGTTTAAATGTAGTTTTTATTCTTCTATCAAGAGTTTGTTATTTTAAAATAGTGCTGGTATGTACTATTTACTCTGAAACAGAAAAGAGATGAAGATTTCTGTTTGTAAGAGGAAAATTATTTTAGCAACCGTTACTAAAATCGATGGCTGTTTCCACACAGGACTGTTGAGAGGAATTAACTTCAGTTGGGGGAAACAGTGAGCAGGCTTTGGCTGCTTGAGGTATGACACATTTCTAACAAGACTTGGTAATGCTGGAAGCTGTCATTTTCCCTATGGGATCTGGTAAGCCATTTTCTTAATTTTCAATATAAGAATAAAAGGGCTTCACAAGGGCTTTAAAGACTGGTAGACATTTTTCTGGGCCAAAACGATTACTTTATAAGCATATTTAATGGTTTATATCTTTGGAGAGTTATTTTAATCTTGGGAATTTTGTTAAAAAAAGGGCAGGCACTGTATTGGACACCTTTTTCACTGGGGGCCTTTTCTAATCATAGGCAGAGCCTCATTTTCGCGCCACTAATGCGCAGTTGTTTTTGAGAAGCAAGGCATGCAGATGCATGTGTGAGGAGCTCAGATCCACTGAAAAAGCTTATTGAAGGCGTCATTTGGTATCGTATTCCCCTCTGGGCTTGGTTGGGTCTCAGCAAAGCAGATACCAGGGACTGTATAGGAGTTAAATGTAAAAACGGCTCCGGTTCCGTTATTTTAAGAGTTAAAGCTTTCAAATTTGGTGTGCAATACTTTTAAGGCTTTATGACACTGTGGTGAAATTTTGGTGAATTTTGAACATTTCCTTCATACTTTTGCGTATATTCAGTAAAAAAGTGTGTTCAGTTTAAAATTTAAAGAGACAGTAACGGTTTTATTTTAAAACGTTTTTTGTGCTTTGTTATCAAGTTTATGCCTATTAACATGTCTGAACTATCAGATAGACGATGTTCTGTATGTTCGGAAGCCAAGGTTCCTCTCCATTTAAATATATGTGATGAATGTGACAAACAAAGTAGGGACAATGATGCCACTGATAATAATGTTGCCCAAAATGATTCCTTAAGTGAGGGGAGTAAGCATGGTACTGCATCATCTCCTTCTATGTCTACACCAGTCTTGCCCACTCAGGAGGTCCCTAGTGCATCTAGTGCGCCAATCCTCCTTACTATGCAACAATTAACGGCTGTAATGGATAATTCTATTAAAAACATTTTAGCCAAAATGCCCACTTATCAGCGAAAGTGCGACTGCTCTGTTTTAGATACTGAAGAGCATGAGGACGCTGATGATAATGGTTCTGTCATGCCCTTACACCAGTCTGAAGGGGCTAGGGAGGTTTTGTCTGAGGAAGAAATTTCAGATTCAGGAAAAATTTCTCAACAAGCTGAACCTGACGTTATTACATTTAAATTTAAATTGGAACATCTCCGCGCTCTGCTTAAGGAGGTGTTATCTACTCTGGATGATTGTGACAATTTGGTCATTCCAGAGAAATTATGTAAGATGGACAGGTTCCTAGAGGTCCCGGTGCCCCCCGAAGCTTTTCCTATACCCAAGCGGGTGGCGGACATTGTAAATAAAGAATGGGAAAGGCCCGGCATACCTTTTGTCCCTCCCCCTATATTTAAGAAATTATTTCCTATGGTCGACCCCAGGAAGGACTTATGGCAGACAGTCCCCAAGGTCGAGGGGGCGGTTTCTACTCTAAACAAACGCACCACTTTCCCTATAGAGGATAGTTGTGCTTTCAAAATCCTATGGATAAAAAATTAGAGGGTTTGCTTAAAAAGATGTTTGTTCAGCAAGGTTACCTTCTACAACCAATTTCATGCATTGTTCCTGTCACTACAGCAGCATGTTTCTGGTTCGAGGAACTAGAAAAGTCGCTCAATCAAGCATCCTCTTATGAGGAGGTTATGGACAGAGTTCAAGCACTTAAGTTGGCTAACTCTTTTACCTTAGACGCCACTTTGCAATTAGCTAGATTAGCGGCGAAAAATTCAGGTTTTGCTATTGTGGCGCGCAGAGCGCTTTGGCTGAAGTCTTGGTCAGCGGATGTGTCCTCCAAGAACAGATTGCTAACATCCCTTTCAAGGGGAAAACGCTGTTTGGCCCTGACTTGAAAGAGATTATTTCAGACATCACTGGGGGAAAGGGCCACGCCCTTCCTCAGGATAGGTCTTTTAAGGCTAAAAATAAAACAAATTTTCGTCCCTTTCGCAGAAACGGACCAGCCTCAAATTCTACATCCTCTAAGCAAGAGGGTAATTCTTCTCAAACCAAGCCAGCCTGGAGACCGATGCAAGGCTGGAACAAAGGTAAGCAGGCCAAGAAGCCCACTACCGCTACCAAGACAGCATGAGATGCTGGCCCCCGATCCGGGACCGGATCTGGTGGGGGGCAGACTCTCTCTCTTCGCTCAGGCTTGGGCAAGAGATGTTCAGGATCCTTGGGCGCTAGAAATAGTTTCTCAAGGTTATCTCCTGGAATTCAAGGAACTACCCCCAAGGGGAAGGTTCCACAGGTCTCAATTGTCTTCAGACCAAATAAAAAGACAGGCATTCTTACATTGTGTAGAAGACCTGTTAAAAATGGGAGTGATTCATCCTGTTCCATTAGGAGAACAAGGGATGGGGTTTTACTCCAATCTGTTCATAGTTCCCAAAAAAGAGGGAACATTCAGGCCAATTTTGGATCTCAAGATCCTAAACAAATTTCTCAAGGTCCCATCGTTCAAGATGGAAACCATTCGTGTGGCACTTCCATTCTGACTAGCCACTGCTCCAAGAATTTTCACAAAGGTACTAGGGTCCCTTCTAGCGGTGCTAAGGCCAAGGGGCATTGCAGTAGTACCCTACTTGGACGACATACTGATTCAAGCGTCGTCTCTGCCACAAGCAAAGGCTCATACGGACATTGTCCTAGCCTTTCTCAGATCTCACGGGTGGAAAGTGAACGTAGAAAAAAAGTTCTCTATTCCCGTCAACAAGAGTTCCCTTCTTGGGAACAATAATAGACTCCTTGGAAATGAAGATTTTTCTGACAGAAGCCAGAAAATCAAAACTTCTAAGCTCTTGTCAAGTACTTCATTCTGTTCTTCTTCCTTCCATAGCGCAGTGCATGGAAGTAATAGGTTTGATGGTTGCGGCAATGGACATAGTTCCTTTTGCGCGAATTCATCTAAGACCATTACAACTGTGCATGCTCAGACAGTGGAATGGGGATTATACAGATTTGTCCCCGACGATCCAAGTAGATCAGAGGACCAGAGATTCACTCCGTTGGTGGCTGACCCTGGACAACCTGTCCCAAGGGATGAGCTTCAGAAGACCAGAGTGGGTCATTGTAACGACCGACGCCAGCCTGGTGGGCTGGGGCGCGGTCTGGAAACACCTGAAGGCTCAGGGTCTATGGTCTCGGGAAGAATCTCTTCTCCCGATAAACATTCTGGAACTGAGAGCGATATTCAATGCTCTCAAGGCTTGGCCTCAACTAGCAAAGGCCAAATTCATAAGGTTTCAATCAGACAACATGACGACTGTTGCATATATCAACCATCAGGGGGGAACAAGGAGTTCCCTGGCGATGGAAGAAGTGACCAAAGTAATTCAATGGGCGGAGCTTCACTCCTGTCACTTGTCTGCTATCCACATCCCAGGAGTGGAAAATTGGGAAGCGGATTTTCTGAGTCGTCAGACTTTTCATCCGGGGGAGTGGGAACTCCATCCGGAAATCTTTGCCCAAATAACTCAATTATGGGGCATTCCAGACATGGATCTGATGGCGTCTCGTCAGAACTTCAAGGTTCCTTGCTACGGGTCCAGATCCAGGGATCCCAAGGCGACTCTAGTAGATGCACTAGTAGCGCCCTGGACCTTCAACCTAGCTTATGTGTTCCCACCGTTTCCTCTCATTCCCAGGCTGGTAGCCAGGATCAATCAGGAGAGGGCTTCGGTGATCTTGATAGCTCCTGCGTGGCCACGCAGAACTTGGTTTGCAGACCTGGTGAATATGTCATCGGCTCCACCATGGAAGCTACCTTTGAGACGGGACCTTCTTGTTCAAGGTCCGTTCGAACATCCGAATCTGGCATCACTCCAACTGACTGCTTGGAGATTGAACGCTTGATTTTATCAAAGCGTGGGTTCTCAGATTCTGTCATTGATACTCTTATTCAGGCTAGAAAGCCTGTAACTAGAAAAATTTACCATAAAGTATGGAAGAAATATATCTGTTGGTGCGAATCGAAAGGATTCCCATGGAACAGGGTAAAAATTCCTAAGATTCTGTCCTTTCTACAAGAGGGTTTGGAGAAAGGATTATCTGCAAGTTCTTTGAAGGGACAGATTTCTGCTTTATCTGTTTTACTTCACAAGAAGCTGGCGGCTGTGCCAGATGTTCAGGCTTTTGTTCAGGCTCTGGTTAGAATCAAGCCTGTTTACAAACCTTTGACTCCTCCTTGGAGTCTCAATTTAGTTCTTTCAGTTCTTCAAAGGGTTCTGTTTGAACCCTTACATTCCGTAGATATTAAGTTATTATCTTGGAAAGTTTTGTTTTTGGTTGCAATTTCTTCTGCTAGAAGAGTTTCAGAGTTATCTGCTCTGCAGTGTTCTCCTCCTTATCTGGTGTTCCATGCAGATAAGGTGGTTTTGCGTACTAAACCTGGTTTTCTTCCGAAAGTTGTTTCTAACAAAAATATTAACCAGGAGATAGTTGTGCCTTCTTTGTGTCCGAATCCAGTTTCAAAGAAGGAACGTTTGTTGCACAATTTGGATGTTGTTCGTGCTCTAAAATTCTATTTAGAGGCTACAAAGGATTTCAGACAAACATCTTCCTTGTTTGTTGTTTATTCTGGTAAAAGGAGAGGTCAAAAAGCAACTTCTACCTCTCTCTCTTTTTGGCTTAAAAGCATCATCAGATTGGCTTATGAGACTGCCGGACGGCAGCCTCCTGAAAGAATCACAGCTCATTCCACTAGGGCTGTGGCTTCCACATGGGCCTTCAAGAACGAGGCTTCTGTTGATCAGATATGCAAGGCAGCGACTTGGTCTTCACTGCACACTTTTACCAAATTTTACAAATTTGATACTTTTGCTTCTTCTGAGGCTATTTTTGGGAGAAAGGTTTTGCAAACCGTGGTGCCTTCCATCTAGGTGACCTGATTTGCTCCCTCCCATCATCCGTGTCCTAAAGCTTTGGTATTGGTTCCCACAAGTAAGGATGACGCCGTGGACCAGACACACCTATGTTGGAGAAAACAGAATTTATGTTTACCTGATAAATTACTTTCTCCAACGGTGTGTCCGGTCCATGGCCCGCCCTGGTTTTTTAATCAGGTCTGATGATTTATTTTCTCTAACTACAGTCACCACGGTATCATATGATTTCTCCTATGCAAATATTCCTCCTTTACGTCGGTCGAATGACTGGGGAAGGCGGAGCCTAGGAGGGATCATGTGACCAGCTTTGCTGGGCTCTTTGCCATTTCCTGTTGGGGAAGAGAATATCCCACAAGTAAGGATGACGCCGTGGACCGGACACACCGTTGGAGAAAGTAATTTATCAGGTAAACATAAATTCTGTTTTTTTAACATAGAGGATACCAAGAGAATGAAGTAAATTAGGTAATAGAAGTATATTGGTTGGAAAGTTGTTTAAAATGTGGGGGTTTTGGTTCCTTTACTAAACTTGCTTGATATTACTACATATGGCTACATGAGGGGAATTCTAAGATATAATGGGAAGTAGCCTCTCTAATTGTCTCATTATTTTAATATTACAATATTAGGACAAAGGTGGGCAACTAGTTATGGGGGCTTTATGTGGTCCTTTTTTTGCTTATCCCATAACCCCTATTTTGTTTTCTTTAGCTCAATGGGATGTATCATTTTAGTAATGGCCTTACATAAAACATTTCTTCTTCATAAAATGTATTATTCATTTATAATTGTCCTTCCCGCCACCTCTAAACATTAAAAAAGTCTCCTCATTCTCACCTTGAAGGATTTTTATAGTTATTGCTATGCAGGACTCACATGAAGAAGTGGCTTCTCTCCAGCCAGCGCTCATATAAAACCTGCAAAGCAGAAAACAGAACTGATACAAATTGTAATCATTACCGAATGTGTTTATTGTATGTGGAAATTGTGTTCACACATAAAATACCACTTTTTTAGATTGTCATAATTCAAATGAGGGATCTGATGCCACACATGGGATTACTATAAGAATTGCAATCCCCTCTCTGCTAGGTGACCTGTGGAATGCTCTCCTCACTGCATATATATAAGGGTTCAGGCATTGCACTAACATATATAGCATTTTTACCATGAAGTTCCCTATTTCAAATGAGAGGTCAAATGCCCAGCTGACTATCAGACAACAATGGTCAACCCAATACCTATGGAATAAATTCATGGGTATGTAGTTAGAGCCTCCCCAAAAAGAAAGATGGAGACCCCTTATTTTTGTACTTTGCCTTCCCAGCTGCCTAGTTATTGTCATATTTGTATTAAAAGTGTGAAATACCTCATAGTATTGGTCTTTGAGTGTTTGGTGACTCTAAAAAATAAAAAAGTCAAAAACTTTTACTACCCAGTCTCCAGTTTTGCACAACCAACATTGTTATATTAATATACTTTCTCTTGTAAGGTGTATCCAGTCCACGGATTCATCCATTACTTGTGGGATATTCTCCTTCCCTACAGGAAGCTGCAAGAGGATCACCCACAGCAGAGCTGATTATATAGCTCCTCCCCTAACTGCCACCTCCCAGTAATTCTCTTGCAGCTCTCGACAAGGGAAGTAGCTAGAGAGATGTGGTGAATTAATGTAGTTTATCTTCAATCAAAAGTTTATTATTTTCAAATGGTACCGGAGTTGTACTATTTTGGCTTCAGGCAGAAATGTGAAGAAGAGTCTGCCTGAAGTTTTTTGATGATCTTAGCAGTTTGTAACTAAGGTCCACTGCTGTTCTCACACATAACTGAAGAGATGGGTAACTTCAGCTGGGGGAATAGCGTGCAGGGTTTCCTGCTCTGAGGTATGTGCCGTTTTAAATTTTCTAGAGAGATGATAAGCTAGAAAATGCTGACAGTACCTGATTTATTTAAGGTAAGCCTGATTACAGTGATTTAATAATGACTGGTATCATGCTTGCTGTAAAGGGTAATATTTTTGTTATTTACTCTTATTACTTAATAGATATAACTTTGCTTGATGTATATAAACGTTTACTACAAATGGTGATAAAACTTTATTCTGGGGCCCAGTTTTTCCACATGGCTGACTAGATGTTGGGAGGGGCCTATTTTCGCGTCTTAATTGCACAGTAGTTTTTGCAGCTTGAGACATCCAGCTTCCCTGAAGGAGTCCCCTGACATATAGGACCCCTCTACAGGGTTTTTGTGCCTTCCAAAGTCGTTGTATGGGCAGGTAGGAGCCACAGTAGAGCTGTGGCAGTTGGTTGTGACTGTTTAAAAATGGCTATATCGTTTTTTTGATCTGGTTTTGAAACTAAGGAGTTAATCATCCATTTGCAAGTGGGTGCAATGCTATTTCAGTCTATTATACACACTGTAAAAATTTCGTAGAATTTACTGCTTTTTTCACTGTTTGCATTTCATGTGATTGTTTTTTTCTCTTAAAGGCACAGTACCGTTTTTATTTTTTGCTTGTTCACAGTTATTAAAGTGTTTTCCAAGCTTGCTGGTCTCATTACTAGTCTGTTTAAACATGTCTGACATAGAGGAAACTCATTGTTCATTATGTTTAGAAGCCATTGTGGAACCCCCTCTTAGAATGTGTACCAAATGCACTGATTTTACTATAGATTATAAAGACCATATTCTGGCTTTAAACAATTTATCACCAGAAGAAATTGACAAGGAGGAAGTTATGCCGTCTAACTCTCCCCACATGTCAGAACCTATAACTCCCGCTCAGGGGACGCCAAGTACATCTAGCGCGCCCATTACATATACCTTACAAGATATGGCGGCAGTTATGAATCATACCCTTACAGAGGTATTATCTAAACTGCCAGGATTGCAAGGAAAGCTAGACAGCTCTGGGACTAGAATAAATACAGAGCTCTCTGACGCTTTAGTAGCTATGTCTGATACACCCTCACAATGTACTGAAGCTGAAGCAGGGGAGCTTCAATCTGTGGGTGATTTTTCTGATTCAGGGAAGATACTTCAACCTGATTCTGATATGTCTACATTTAAATTTAAGCTTGAACACCTCCGCATATTGTTTAGGGAGGTCTTAACAACTCTGGACGACTGTGACGCTATTGTAGTCCCAGAGAAATTATGTATATTGGATAAATACTATGCAGTACCTACTTACACTGATGTTTTTCCAATCCCTAAGAGGCTTTCTGAAATTATTACTAAGGAATGGGATAGACCAGGTGTACCGTTCTTTCCCCCTCCTGTTTTTAAAAAGATGTTTCCTATAGACGTCGCTACACGGGACTTGTGGCAGACGGTCCTTAAGGTGGAGGGAGCAGTTTCTACTCTAGCTAAGCGCACCACTATCCCTGTCGAGGACAGTTGTGCTTTCTTTCATGTAATTAACAAGAGTCCATGAGCTAGTGACGTATGGGATATACATTCCTACCAGGAGGGGCAAAGTTTCCCAAACCTTAAAATGCCTATAAATACACCCCTCACCACACCCACAAATCAGTTTTTACAAACTTTGCCTCCAAGGGAGGTGGTGAAGTAAGTTTGTGCTAGATTCTACGTTGATATGCGCTCCGCAGCAAGTTGGAGCCCGGTTTTCCTCTCAGCGTGCAGTGAATGTCAGAGGGATGTGAGGAGAGTATTGCCTATTGAATGCAGTGATCTCCTTCTACGGGGTCTATTTCATAAGGTTCTCTGTTATCGGTCGTAGAGATTCATCTCTTACCTCCCTTTTCAGATCGACGATATACTCTTATATTTACCATTTCCTCTACTGATTCTCGTTTCAGTACTGGTTTGGCTTTCTACAAACATGTAGATGAGTGTCCTGGGGTAAGTAAGTCTTATTTTCTGTGACACTCTAAGCTATGGTTGGGCACTTTATTTATAAAGTTCTAAATATATGTATTCAAACATTTATTTGCCTTGACTCAGAATGTTCAACTTTCCTTATTTCCAGACAGTCAGTTTCATATTTGGGATTATGCTTTAAATTATCATATTTTGTCTTACCTCAAAAATTTGACTTTTTTCCCTGTGGGCTGTTAGGCTCGCGGGGGCTGAAAATGCTTCATTTTATTGCGTCATTTTTGGCGCGGATTTTTTTGGCGCAAAAATTCATTTCCGTTTCCGGCGTCATACGTGTCGCCGGAAGTTGCGTTATTTTTTTGACGTTATTTTGCGCCAAAAATGTCGGCGTTCCGGATGTGGCGTCATTTTTGGCGCCAAAAGCATTTAGGCGCCAAATAATGTGGGCGTCTTATTTGGCGCCAAAAAATATGGGCGTCGCTTTTGTCTCCACATTATTTCAGTCTCATTTTCAGAGCTCTTCAGTTTTGGCCTCTTCTGAAGAGAGAATCGTTCATTTGTTTTCAGACAGACAATGTCACAACTGTGGCATACATCAATCATCAAGGAGGGTCTCACAGTCCTCTGGCTATGAAAGAAGTATCTCGAATTTTGGTTTGGGCGGAATCCAGCTCCTGTCTAATCTCTGCGGTTCATATCCCAGGTGTAGACAATTGGGAAGCGGATTATCTCAGTCGCCAAACGTTGCATCCGGGCGAATGGTCTCTTCACCCAGAGGTATTTCTTCAGATTGTTCAATTGTGGGGGCTCCCAGAGATAGATCTGATGGCCTCTCATCTAAACAAGAAACTTCCCAGGTATCTGTCCAGATCCCGGGATCCTCAGGCGGAGGCAGTGGATGCATTATCACTTCCTTGGAAGTATCATCCTGCCTATATCTTTCCGCCTCTAGTTCTTCTTCCAAGAGTAATCTCCAAGATTCTGAGGGAATGCTCGTTTGTTCTGCTAATAGCTCCGGCATGGCCTCACAGGTTTTGGTATGCGGATCTTGTCCGGATGGCATCTTGCCAGCCATGGACTCTTCCGTTAAGACCAGACCTTCTGTCACAAGGTCCTTTTTTCCATCCGGATCTGAAATCCTTAAATTTAAAGGTATGGAGATTGAACGCTTGATTCTTGGTCATAGAGGTTTCTCTGACTCCGTGATTAATACTATGTTACAGGCTCGTAAATCTGTATCTCGAGAGATATATTATAGAGTCTGGAAGACTTATATTTCATGGTGTCTTTCTCATCATTTTTCTTGGCATTCTTTTAGAATACCGAGAATTTTACAATTTCTTCAGGATGGTTTGGATAAGGGTTTGTCCGCAAGTTCTTTGAAAGGACAAATCTCTGCTCTTTCTGTTCTTTTTCACAGAAAGATTGCTATTCTTCCTGATATTCATTGTTTTGTGCAAGCTTTGGTTCGTATAAAACCTGTCATTAAGTCAATTTCTCCTCCTTGGAGTTTGAATTTGGTTCTGGGAGCTCTTCAAGCTCCTCCGTTTGAACCTATGCATTCATTGGACATTAAATTACTTTCTTGGAAAGTTTTGTTCCTTTTGGCCATCTCTTCTGCTAGAAGAGTTTCTGAATTATCTGCTCTTTCGTGTGAGTCTCCTTTTCTGATTTTTCATCAGGATAAGGCGGTGTTGCGAACTTCTTTTGAATTTTTACCTAAAGTTGTGAATTCCAACAACATTAGTAGAGAAATTGTGGTTCCTTCATTATGTCCTAATCCTAAGAATTCTAAGGAGAAATCATTGCATTCTTTGGATGTTGTTAGAGCTTTGAAATATTATGTTGAAGCTACGAAATCTTTCCGTAAGACTTCTAGTCTATTTGTTATCTTTTCTGGTTCTAGGAAAGGCCAGAAAGCTTCTGCCATTTCTTTGGCATCTTGGTTGAAATCTTTAATTCATCTTGCCTATGTTGAGTCGGGTAAAACTCCGCCTCAAAGAATTACAGCTCATTCTACTAGGTCAGTATCTACTTCCTGGGCGTTTAGGAATGAAGCTTCGGTTGACCAGATCTGCAAAGCAGCAACTTGGTCTTCTTTGCATACTTTTACTAAATTCTACCATTTTGATGTATTTTCTTCTTCTGAAGCAGTTTTTGGTAGAAAAGTTCTTCAGGCAGCGGTTTCAGTTTGAATCTTCTGCTTATGTTTTTTGTTAAACTTTATTTTGGGTGTGGATTATTTTCAGCAGGAATTGGCTGTCTTTATTTTATCCCTCCCTCTCTAGTGACTCTTGTGTGGAAAGATCCACATCTTGGGTAGTCATTATCCCATACGTCACTAGCTCATGGACTCTTGTTAATTACATGAAAGAAAACATAATTTATGTAAGAACTTACCTGATAAATTCATTTCTTTCATATTAACAAGAGTCCATGAGGCCCACCCTTTTTTGTGGTGGTTATGATTTTTTTGTATAAAGCACAATTATTCCAATTCCTTATTTTATATGCTTCGCACTTTTTCTTATCACCCCACTTCTTGGCTATTCGTTAAACTGATTTGTGGGTGTGGTGAGGGGTGTATTTATAGGCATTTTAAGGTTTGGGAAACTTTGCCCCTCCTGGTAGGAATGTATATCCCATACGTCACTAGCTCATGGACTCTTGTTAATATGAAAGAAATGAATTTATCAGGTAAGTTCTTACATAAATTATGTTTTTCTAGATCCAATGGATAAAAAATTAGAGGGTTACCTTAAGAAAATTTTTATTCAACAAGGTTTTATTCTCCAGCCTCTTGCATGCATTGCCTCAGTCACTGCTGCCGCGGCTTTCTGGTTTGAGTCCCTAGAGGAGGCTCTATAGGTTGAAACCCTGTTGGAAGATATTATTGACAAGCTTAGGGCCCTTAAGCTAGCAAATTCATTTGTTTCTGACGCCGATGTTCATTTAACCAAGCTAACGGCTAAAAATTCAGGTTTTGCTATTCAGGCGCGTAGGGCGCTATGGCTTAAATCCTGGTCAGCTGACGTGACTTCAAAGTCTAAACTTCTCAACATTCCCTTCAAAGGACAGACCCTATTCGAGGCCTGGACTGAAGGAGATCATTTCTGACATCACTGGAGGAAAAGGTCACGCCCTTCCTCAAGACAGGTCCAACAAATTAAGGACCAAACAGTCTAGTTTTCGGCCCTTTCGAAACTTCAAGAGTGGCGCAGCTTCAGCTTCCTCTAACACAAAACAAGAGGGAACTTTTGCCCAGTCTATGCCGGTCTGGAGACCTAACCAGGCTTGGAACAAGGGGAAACTGGCCAAAAAGCCTGCTGCTGCCTCTAGGACAGCATGAAGGAGCAGGCTTGGGCAAGAGATGTCCAGGATCCCTGGGCATTGGAAATTGTGTCCAAGGGTTATCTTCTGGAATTCAAAACCTCTCCCCCAAAAGGGAGATTTCATCTCTCACATTTATCTGCAAATCAGATAGAGAGAGGCATTCTTACATTGTGTTCAAGACCTCCTAGTTATGGGAGTGATCCAAATCTGTTTGTAGTTCCCAAGAAAGAGGGAACATTCAGACCAATCTTAGATCTCAAGATCTTAAACAAATTTCTCAGAGTCCCATCCTTCAAGATGGATACTATTCGAACCATCCTTCCTATGATCCAGGAGGGTCAATATATGACTACCGTAGACTTAAAGGATGCTTATCTTCACATCCCGATACACAAAGATCATCATCGTTTTCTCAGGTTTGCCTTTCTAGACAGGCACTACCAGTTTGTGGCTCTTCCCTTCCCGTTGGCCACGGCACCAAGAATCTTTACAAAGGTTCTAGGGTCCCTCCTAGCGGTCCTAAGGCCGCGGGGTATAGCAGTAGCCCCTTACTTAGACGACATTCTGATACAGGCGTCGACTTTTCAAATCGCCAGGTCCCATATGGACATTGTTCTGGCATTTCTGAGGTCCCATGGGTGGAAGGTGAACGAAGAAAAGAGTTCTCTATCACCTCTAACAAAGGTTTCATTCCTAGGGACTCTGATAGATTCGGTAGAAAGGAAGATTTACCTAACGAAGGCCAGATTGTCAAAACTTCTAGACTCTTGCCGTGTTCTCTATTCCACTTCTCATCCTTCAGTGGCTCAGTGTATGGAAGTAATCGGTTTAATGGTAGCGGCAATGGAAATAGTACCGTTTGCCTGCCTACATCTCAGACCGCTGCAACTTTGCATGCTCAGTCAGTGGAATGGGGATTACACAGATTTGTCCCCTCTACTAAATCTGGATCAAGAAACCAAGGATTCTCTTCTCTGGTGGCTATGTCAGGTCCATCTGTCCAAGGGGATGAGCTTCCGCAGGCCAGATTGGACTATAGTAACGACAGATGCCAGCCTTCTGGGCTGGGGTGCAGTCTGGAACTCCCTGAAGGCTCAGGGTTCGTGGACTCAGGAGGAGGCACTCCTTCCGATAAACATTCTGGAACTAAGAGCGATATTCAATGCTCTTCAGGCTTGGCCTCAGCTAGCTGCGGTCAGGTTCATCAGATTTCAGTCGGACAACATCACGACTGTAGCCTATATCAACCATCGGGGGGAACAAGGAGCCCCCTGGCAATGTTGGAGGTTTCAAAGATAATTCTATGGGCAGAGGTTCACTCTTGCCATCTCTCAGCTATCCATATCCCAGGAGTAGAGAACTGGGAGGCGGATTTTCTAAGTCGGCAGACTTTTCATCCAGGGGAGTGGGAGCTCCATCCGGAGGTATTTGCCCAGCTGATTCAACTATGGGGCAAACCAGAACTGAATCTCATGGCGTCTCGTCAGAACGCCAAACTTCCTTGTTACGGGTCCAGGTCAAGGGATCCCCAGGCAGCGCTGATAGATGCTCTAGCAGCGCCTTGGTCCTTCAGCCTGGCTTATGTGTTTCCACCATTTCCTCTGCTCCCTTGTCTGATTGCCAAGATCAAGCAGGAGAGATCTTCGGTGATTTTGATAGCTCCTGCGTGGCCACGTAGGACTTGGTATGCAGATCTGGTGGACATGTCATCCTTTCCACTCCACCATGGACTCTGCCGCTGAGGCAGGACCTTCTACTTCAAGGTCCCTTCAAACATCCAAATCTAATTTCTCTGCGTCTGACTGCTTGGAGATTGAACGCTTGATTTTATCAAAGCGTGGTTTTTCCGAGTCGGTCATTGATACCTTAATTCAGGCTCGAAAGCCTGTCACCAGGAAAATCTATCATAAGATATGGTGTAAATATCTTCATTGGTGTGAATCCAAGGGTTACTCATGGAGTAAAGTCAGGATTCCCAGGATATTATCTTTTCTCCAAGAAGGATTGGAGAAGGGATTGTCAGCTAGTTCCTTAAAGGGACAGATTTCTGCTCCGTCTATTCTTTTGCACAAGCGTCTGGCGGATGTTCCAGATGTTCAGGCCTTTTGTCAGGCTTTAGTTAGAATCAAGCCTGTGTTTAAACCTGTTGCTCCGCCATGGAGTTTAAATTTAGTTCTTAAAGTTCTTCAAGGGGTTCCATTTGAACCTCTGCATTCCATAGATATCAAGCTTTTATCTTGGAAAGTTCTGTTTTTGGTAGCTATCTCTTCAGCTCGAAGAGTTTCAGAGTTATCTGCCTTGCAGTGTGATTTCCCCTTATCTGATCTTCCATGCAGATAAGGTAGTTTTGCGTACCAAACCTGGGTTTCTTCCTAAGGTGGTATATAATAAGAATATCAATCAGGATATTGTTGTTCAGTCACTGTGTCCTAATCCTTCTTCAAAGAAGGAACGTCTATTACACAATCTTGATGTGGTTCGTGCTTTAAAGTTTTATTTACAAGCTACTAAAGATTTTCGTCAAACATCTGCATTGTTTGTTGTCTACTCTGGACAGAGGAAAGGCCAAAAGGCTTCAGCAACTTCTCTTTCTTTTTGGTTAAGAAGTATAATCCGCTTAGCTTATGAGACTGCTGGCCAGCAGCCTCCTGAAAGAATTACAGCTCATTCCACTAGAGTGGTGGCTTCCACAAGGGCTTTTAAAAATGAGGCTTCTGTTGAACAGATTTGTAAGGCGGCGACTTGGTCTTCGCTTCATAATTTTTCTAAATTCTACAAATTTGATACTTCTGCTTCTTCGGAGGCTATTTTTGATACTTCTGCTTCTTCTGAGGCTATTTTTGGGAGAAAGGTCTTACAGGCAGTGGTGCCTTCCGTTTAAGCGCCTGCCTTGTCCCTCCCTTCATCCGTGCCCTATAGCTTTGGTATTGGTATCCCACAAGTAATGGATGAATCCGTGGACTGGATACACCTTACAAGAGAAAACAAAATTTATGCTTACCTGATAAATTTATTTCTCTTGTGGTGTATCCAGTCCACGGCCCGTCCTGTCATTTTAAGGCAGGTGTTTTTTATTTTTAAACTACAGTCACCACTGCACCCTATAGTTTCTCCTTTCTCTTGCTTGTCTTCGGTCGAATGACTGGGAGGTGGCAGTTAGGGGAGGAGCTATATAGACAGCTCTGCTGTGGGTGATCCTCTTGCAGCTTCCTGTTGGGAAGGAGAATATCCCACAAGTAATGGATGAATCAGTGGACTGGATACACCACAAGAGAAATAAATTTATCAGGTAAGCATAAATTTTGTTTTTTAACCTCTAGGTTTGCCTGTTTCTAAGCCCCTGAAGGCTGCCTTTTATTTCAGTGCTTTTTATTAGCTTTTTAAATCCTGCACAACAGTTAGATATTGCTATTTTGTTGTTGTGTTGGTGTCCGGTCTCACGGATCCTTGTTTAGTTGAGCTAATAACAATTTGCAGGTATTTAAATAAATAGGACTGTTGGGTAATTGTAATAATATGTTACATTTTGTGAACATATCTATGAATGATCTTTGGTGTTGCAAGAATTTTATTTATTTTGTTCTTTTAATTAGTGTTTGCTACATTTTCATCACTCCCCAGTGAGATCATAATTTTGGTTACTTTTAAAATATCTATAGTAAAAATTGTATTCTCATTTGCTACATAAATTGCAAGTTGGTATCTACTCAAGTTTAAAGGGGCAGTCTACCATAGAATTGTTATTGTTTTAAAAGATAGATAACCCCTTTATTACCCATTCCCCAGTTTTGCATAACCAATACAGTTATATTAATACACTTTTTACCCCCTGATCACATGACTGTGACTGTTTATTATCTATTGTCTTGCAGTTAGCATTGTTTTGTGCTAGATCTTAAATAACCCCCTGTGCCTGAACACAGTGTTATCTATATGGCCTACGTGTACTTTCTGTCTCTTTGTGTTGAAAAGAGATTTAAAAAGCATGTGATAAGAGGCAGCCCTCAAAGGCTTAGAAATTAGTATATGAGTCTGCCTAGGTTTAGTTTAAACTAAGAATACCAAGAGAAAAAAGCTAATTTGATGATAAAAGTATTGGAAAGTTGATTAAAATTAAAAGTTCTATCTGAATAATGAAAGTTTAATTTATACTAGACTGTCCCTTTAATTACTAATGTTTTATGAAAAACTTGCTCTCTCTCTCCCCTCTCTTTTGCTCTCTCTCTCTCCCCCTCTCTTTTGTGTTCTCTCCCCCCCTTTCTTTTGCGCTCTCTCCCCTCTCTTTTGCGCTCTCTCCCCCTCTCTTTTGCGCGCTCTCTCCCCCTCTCTTTTGCGCTCTCTCTCCCCCTCTCTTTTGCGCGCTCTCTCCCCCTCTCTTTTGCGCGCTCTCTCCCCCTCTCTTTTGCGCGCTCTCTCCCCCTCTCTTTTGCGCTCTCTCCCCCTCTCTTTTGCGCTCTCTCCCCCTCTCTTTTGCGCTCTCTCCCCCCCTCTTTTGCGCTCTCCCCCCTTCTCTTTTGCTGTCTCTCTCCCCCTTCTCTTTTGCTGTCTCTCTCCCCCCCTCTCTTTTGCTGTCTCTCTCCCCCCTCTCTTTTGCTGTCTCTCTGCCCCCTCTCTTTTGCTGTCTCTCTGCCCCCTCTCTTTTGCTGTCTCTCTCCCCCCTCTCTTTTGCTGTCTCTCTCCCCCCTCTCTTTTGCTGTCTCTCTCCCCCCTCTCTTTTGCTGTCTCTCTCCCCCCTCTCTTTTGCTGTCTCTCTCCTCCCTCTCTTTTGCTGTCTCTCTCCCCCTCTTTTGCTGTCTCTCTCCCCCTCTCTCTTTTGCTGTCTCTCTCCCCCTCTCTTTTGCTGTCTCTCTCCCCCTCTCTCTTTTGCTGTCTCACTCCCCCTCTCTCTATTCCCCCTCTTCTGTTCTCTCTATCCCCCCTCTTTAGAGCTCTCTGTCTCTCGGCAGCCCCGGCATCTGGCCCCATCCCTGTGTCACGCCCAGCCACGCCCACGCAGCGCCCGGCCACGCCACGCCCATGCAGCACCCGTTCGGTCACGCCCACACCGCACCCGCCGGTCATGCCCATGTCGCACCTGCCCGGCCACACCCATGTCGCACCTGCCAGGCCACGCCCACTCAGCACCCGCCGGTCACACCCACTCAGCACCAGCCCGGCCACGCCCACTCCGCACCCGCCCGGCCACGCACACTCCACCACACGACGCCAGGTCAGTTAGGCCAGGTGTGTTTGTCCTTGCGCGCAGTCTTTACTGCGCATGACAGCTGTGGACAAACACACTTGGCCTTTTATTATATAGGATATAGATATGGAATTTCCTCTTTTGGTGTTTTGGGAAAATTAATTTATGTTAAAGTGACAGTTTACTCAAACTTATATTTGCATGATATGGCAATGTTAAACAACTTTCAAATTTACTTTTATTAAACAAATTTGCGGTGTTCTCTTGGTAATCTTTGTTAAAATCTAAACGTAGGTAAGCTCATGAACTGAGTTCTAAGCCCTTGAAGTACGCCTGTTATCTCAGTGCATTTTTACAGTTTTTCACAGTTAGTGCTAGTTTGTGTGTCATATAACATTATTAAGGCATTTAATTATGAAATCACACAAGATCACAATAAAGCAAAGTTGACTCCGCACTGATGATGCTAATTATCTGCAAGTTTGTCTCTTTCTTCAGCATGCACTCTATTATCTTTTGTAAAGCCTGGGACAAGGGTCCAGACTGAACGTTTAAAGGGATAAAAAAGATCAAAATTGAAATGTTCATGAATTAATTTCAGTTTTGAATAAAAGCATTTTTGCAATATTCGTCCATTAGCAAAAATGCTTTAGGAAACTGTATTACTGTTTCAGGAGCAAATGCACTTATGCTTAGGTGTAGCAGATCAGGATTCAAACATTGTGCCTGCTTCATTTTGTCAGTGGAGACTTTGTGTCACACAAGCAACTGCTGGCTCTCTGAGAACGTCTGTTGCACGGGGCACTCACAGCATATGTGCGTATGTCACTGAAACAACAGTAATAACATTTACTTGATGCCTTTTAACAGAAGAATATTGCATAAATGCTTATATTTAGAATTTAAAGGGACATGAATCCCAAACATTTTCTTTCATGATTCAGATAGATCATACAATTTTAAAAAACTTTCCAATTTACTTATCAACTTTGCTTCATTCACTTGGTATCTTTTATTTAAGAAGCAACAACATTCTACTGGGAGCTAGCTGAACACATCAAGTGAGCCAATGACAAGGGACATATACGTGCATCCACCAATCACCAGCTTGCTTATAATAGTACGTTGCTGCTCCTGAGCCTACCTTGGTATGTTTTTCAACAAAAGATATCAAGACAAAGAAGCAAATTAGAGAATAGAACTAAATTGGAAAGCTCAGCTGTATTTGAGGGCTGTAAAGAGGTTTTTTCCCCACAAATCGTTCCTAAAGGGCAGGTAGGCGCCACAGCAGAGCTGTGGCAAGGTGCTGAACGTTATTTTACCGGTTTTCAAGTTTTTTCAATCCGGTTTTTACATTAAGGGGTTAATTGTTTATTTGCATAGTTGTGCAAAGTTATTAAGGCTTTATGATGCTACTGTAAAAATGTCATTGAGTTTACTGCTTTTTTACACTGTTTTGCAGAGTTTGTGCAGCTTTTTTTCTCTTAAAGGCACAGTACCGTTTTTGTTTAAAGTGTTATTTCTCCAACATTGGTGTGTCCGGTCCACGGCGTCATCCTTACTTGTGGGAATATCTCTTCCCCAACAGGAAATGGCAAAGAGTCCCAGCAAAGCTGGCCATATAGTCCCTCCTAGGCTCCGCCCACCCCAGTCATTCTCTTTGCCGTTACACAGGCAACATCTCCACGGAGATGGTTAAGAGTATGTGGTGTTTAGTTGTAGTTTTTTTATTCTACTATCAAGAGTTTGTTATTTTAAAATAGTGCTGGTATGTACTATTTACTCTGAAACAGAAAAGGATGAAGATTTCTGTTTGTAAGAGGAAGATGATTTTAGCAGACAGTAACTAAAATCGATTGCTGTTTCCACATAGGACTGTTGAGATGAAGTAACTTCAGTTGGGGGAAACAGCAGACTTTTCTGCTTAAGGTATGACTAGCCATATTTCTAACAAGACTGTGTAATGCTGGAAGGCTGTCATTTCCCCTCATGGGGACCGGTAAGCCATTTTCTTAGTCTCAAACAGAATAAAGGGCTTAATATGGGCTATAAAACTGGTAGACACTTTTATGGGCTAAATCGATTGCTTTATTTGGACATTTTATACATGTTTATGCTGATAATTCACACATAAACTTGGGGAACGTTTTTTAACTTCAGGCACTATGTTAGACACCTTTTCCAGTCAGGAAGGGCCTTCCCAGTTGTAGGCTGAGCCTCATTTTCGCGCTATTACTGCGCAGTTGTTTTTGAGAGCAAGACATGCAGATGCATGTGTGAGGACCTGAAAGTAGTTGGAAAAGTTCCTAAAAGGCGTCATTTGGTATCGTATTCCCCTCTGGGCTTGGTAAAGTCACAGCAAAGAGCTGTAGCTTGGACTGTATAGGGGTTAAATCTGTAACCGACTCCGGTTTCGTTATTTTAAGGGTTAAAGCTCTGAAAATTGGTGTGCAATACTTTTAATGCTTTAAGACACTGTGGTGAAATTTTGGTAAATTGTGAACAATTCCTTCATATTTTTTCACATATTCAGTAATAAAGTGTGCTCTGTTTAAAATTTAAAGAGACAGTAACGGTTTTGTTTTAAAACGGTTTTTGTGCCTTATTGACAAGTTTAAGCCTGTTTAACATGTCTGTGCCTTCAGATAAGCTATGTTCTATATGTATGAAAGCCAATGTGTCTCCCCCTTCAAAATTGTGTGATAATTGTGCCATAGCGTCCAAACAAAGTATGGACAGTACTGCCACAGATAATGAAATTGCCCAAGATGATTCCTCAGATGAAGGGAGTAGACATGGTTCTACATCATCTCCTTCTGTGTCTACGCCAGTTTTGCCCACGCAGGAGGCCCCTAGTATTTCTAGCGCGCCAATGCTTATTACCATGCAACAATTGACGGCTGTAATGGATAACTCCATAGCAAATATTTTATCCAAAATGCCTGCATATCAGAGAAAGCGCGATTGCTCTGTTTTAAACACTGAAGAGCAGGAGGGCGCTGATGATAATTGTTCTGTCATACCCTCACACCAATCTGAAGGGGCCATGAGGGAGGTTTTGTCAGATGGGGAAATTTCAGATTCAGGAAAAATTTCTCAACAGGCTGAACCTGATGTTGTGACATTTAAATTTAAATTAGAACATCTCCGCGCACTGCTTAAGGAGGTATTATCTACTCTGGATGATTGTGACAACTTGGTCATTCCAGAAAAATTATGCAAGATGGACAAGTTCCTAGAGGTTCCGGTGCACCCCGACGCTTTTCCTATACCCAAGCGGGTGGCGGACATAGTGAATAAGGAGTGGGAGAAGCCCGGCATACCTTTTTGTTCCCCCTCCTATATTTAAGAAATTATTTCCTATGGTCGACCCCAGAAAGGACTTATGGCAGACAGTCCCTAAGGTCGAGGGGGCAGTTTCTACTCTAAACAAGTGCACTACTATTCCTATCGAGGATAGTTGTGCTTTCAAAGATCCTATGGATAAAAAATTGGAAGGTTTGCTTAAAAAGATTTTTGTACAGCAAGGTTACCTTCTACAACCCATTTCGTGCATTGTTCCTGTCATTACAGCAGCGTGGTTCTGGTTCGAGGAACTAGAAAAGTCGCTCAGTAGAGAGACTCCATATGAGGAGGTTATGGACAGAGTTCATGCACTTAAGTTGGCTAACACTTTTATTTTAGATGCCGCTTTGCAATTAGCTAGATTAGCAGCGTAAAATTCAGGGTTTGCAATTGTGGCGCGCAGAGCGCTTTGGCTAAAGTCTTGGTCAGCGGATGTATCATCCAAGACAAAATTGCTTAACATCCCCTTCAAGGGTAAAACTCTCTTTGGACCAGAATTGAAAGAGATTATCTCAGACATCACTGGGGGAAAGGGTCACGCCCTCCCACAAGATAGGCCTTTCAAGGCCAAGAATAAGTCTAATTTTCGTTCCTTTCGTAATTTCAGGAACGGACCGGCCTCTAATTCTGCATCCTCTAAGCAAGAGGGTAATGCCTCACAGTACAAAACAGCCTGGAAACCGATGCAAGGCTGGAACAAGGGTAAGCAGACCAAGAAGCCTGCTACCGCTAACAAAACAGCATGAAGGAGTAGCCCCCAATCCGGGACCGGATCTAGTGGGGGGCAGACTCTCTCTCTTTGCTCAGGCTTGGGCAAGAGATGTTCAGGATCCCTGGGCGCTAGAAATAGTTTCTCAGGGTTATCTTCTGGAATTCAAGGAACTACCCCCAAGGGGAAGGTTCCACATGTCTCACTTATCCTCAAACCAAATAAAGAGACAGGCGTTCTTACATTGTGTAAAAGACCTGTTAAAGATGGGAGTGATACACCCAGTTCCAATGACGGAACAAGGAATGGGATTTTACTCAAATCTGTTCGTGGTTCCCAAAAAAGAGGGAACCTTCAGACCAATTCTGGATTTAAAGATCCTAAACAAATTTCTCAGGGTACCATCGTTCAAAATGGAAACCATTCGAACAATTCTACCCACTATCCAGGAAGGTCAATTTATGACTACCCTGGATCTAAAGGATGCGTACCTACATATTCCTATCCACAAAGAACATCATCAGTTCCTAAGGTTCGCCTTTCTGGACAAACATTACCAGTTTGTGGCCCTCTCATTCAGATTAGCCACTGCTCCAAGGATTTTCACAAAGGTACTCGGGTCCCTTCTAGCGGTTCTAAGACCGAGGGGCATTGCAGTAGTACCATACTTGGACAACATTCTAATACAAGCGTCGTCCCTTTCAAGATCAAAGGCTCATACAGACATCGTTCTGGCCTTTCTCAGATCTCACGGATGGAAGGTGAACATAGAAAAAAGTTCTCTGTCTCAGTCAACGAGAGTTCCCTTCTTGGGAACAATAATAGATTCCTTAGAAATGAGGATCTTTCTGACAGATGTCAGAAAGTCAAAACTTCTAAGCGCTTGTCAAGTTCTTCATTCTGTTCCACGTCCTTCCATAGCTCAGTGCATGGAAGTAGTAGGGTTGATGGTTGCAGCAATGGACATAGTTCCTTTTGCGTGAATTCATCTAAGACCATTACAACTGTGCATGCTGAAACAGTGGAATGGGGACTATACAAACTTGTCTCCAGTGATTCAAGTAGATCAGAAGACCAGAGATTCACTCCGTTGGTGGATATCCCTGGACCACCTATCCCAGGGAATGAGCTTCCGCAGACCAGAGTGGGTCATTGTCACGACCGACGCCAGTCTAGTGGGCTGGGGTGCGGTCTGGGAATCCCTGAAAGCTCAGGGACTATGGTCTCGGGAAGAGTCTCTTCTCCCGATAAACATTCTGGAACTAAGAGCGATATTCAATGCTCTCAGGGCTTGGCCTCAGCTTGCAAAGGCCAGATTCATAAGATTCCAATCAGACAACATGACGACTGTTGCGTATATCAATCATCAGGGGGGAACAAGGAGTTCCCTGGCGATGAAAGAAGTAACCAAAATAATACAATGGGCGGAGAATCACTCCTGCCATCTATCTGCGATCCACATCCCAGGTGTGGAAAACTGGGAAGCGGATTATCTGAGTCGCCAGACATTCCATCCGGGGGAGTGGGAACTCCACCCGGAGATTTTTGCCCAATTGACTCAATTATGGGGTATTCCAGACATGGATCTGATGGCGTCTCGTCAGAACTTCAAGGTTCCTTGCTACGGGTCCAGATCCAGGGATCCCAAGGCCACTCTAGTGGATGCACTAGTAGCGCCTTGGACCTTCAACCTAGCTTATGTGTTTCCACCGTTTCCTCTCATTCCCAGGCTGGTAGCCAGGATCAAACAGGAGAGGGCCTCAGTGATCTTGATAGCCCCTGCGTGGCCACGCAGGACTTAGTATGCAGACCTGGTGAATATGTCATCGGTTCCACCATGGAAGCTACCTTTGAGACAGGACCTTCTTGTTCAGGGTCCATTCGAACATCCAAATCTGGTCTCCCTCCAGCTGACGGCTTGGAGATTGAACGCTTGATTCTATCAAAGCGTGGGTTTTCAGATTCTGTGATTGATACTCTGGTTCAGGCCAGAAAACCGGTAACTAGAAAGATTTACCATAAAATATGGAAAAGATATATCTGCTGGTGTGAATCCAAGGGATTCCCTTGGAATAAGATAAAAATTCCTAAGATTCTTTCCTTTCTGCAAGAAGGTTTGGATAAAGGATTATCTGCGAGTTCTCTAAAGGGACACATTTCTGCTTTATCTGTCTTACTACATAAACGACTGGCAGCTATGCCAGATGTTCAAGCATTTGTTCAGGCTCTGGTTAGGATCAAGCCTGTTTACAGACCTTTGACTCCTCCCTGGAGTTTAAATTTAGTTCTTTCAGTTCTTCAAGGGATTCCGTTTGAACCTCTACATTCCATAGATATTAAGTTGTTATCTTGGAAAGTTTTGTTTTTGGTTGCTATTTCTTCTGCTAGAAGAGTTTCAGAGTTATCTGCTCTTCAGTGTTCTCCGCCCTATCTGGTGTTCCATGCAGATAAGGTGGTTTTGCGTACTAAGCCTGGTTTTCTTCCAAAGGTTGTTTCTAACAAAAATATTAACCAGGAGATAGTTGTACCTTCTTTGTGTCCGAATCCAGTTTCAAAGAAGGAACGTTTGTTACACAATTTGGACGTAGTCCGTGCTCTAAAATTCTATTTAGAAGCTACAAAAGATTTCAGACAAACATCTTCTCTGTTTGTCGTCTATTCTGGTAAAAGGAGAGGTCAAAAAGCGACTTCTACCTCTCTTTCCTTTTGGCTTAAAAGCATCATCCGATTGGCTTACGAGACTGCCGGACGGCAGCCTCCTGAAAGAATCACAGCTCACTCCACTAGGGCTGTGGCTTCCACATGGGCCTTCAAGAACGAGGCTTCTGTTGATCAGATATGTAAGGCAGCGACTTGGTCTTCACTGCACACCTTTGCCAAATTTTACAAATTTGATACTTTTGCTTCTTCGGAGGCTATTTTTGGGAGAAAGGTTTTGCAAGCCGTGGTGCCTTCCGTTTAGGTAACCTGATTTGCTCCCTCCCTTCATCCGTGTCCTAAAGCTTTGGTATTGGTTCCCACAAGTAAGGATGACGCCGTGGACCAGACACACCAATGTTGGAGAAAACAGAATTTATGCTTGCCTGATAAATTACTTTCTCCAACGGTGTGTCCGGTCCACGGCCCGCCCTGGTTTTTTAATCAGGTCTGATGAATTATTTTCTCTAACTACAGTCACCACGGTACCATATGGTTTCTCCTATATTTTTCCTCCTGTCCGTCGGTCGAATGACTGGGGTGGGCGGAGCCTAGGAGGGACTATATGGCCAGCTTTGCTGGGACTCTTTGCCATTTCCTGTTGGGGAAGAGATATTCCCACAAGTAAGGATGACGCCGTGGACCAGACACACCGTTGGAGAAAGTAATTTATCAGGTAAGCATAAATTCTGTTTTTCTTTGATTAAAGTGTTTTCCAAGCTTGTTTGTTTCATTACTAGCCTGTTTAATATGTCTGACACCAAGGAAAATCCTTGTTCTATGTGTTTAGAAGCCATTGTGGGAACCCCCTCTTAGAATGTGTCCCACTTGCACTAATATGTCTATAAATTATAAAGAGCATATTTTAGCACTTAAAAATATTGCAATAGATGATTCTCAGTTAGAAGGAAATGAGGGTTTAGCATCTAGCTCTCCCCAAGTGTCACAACCAGTAACGCCCGCACAAGTGACGCCAAGTACCTCTAATGAATCAAATTCATTTACTTTACAAGACATGGCCACAGTTATGAATAAAACCCTCACAGAGGTTTTCTCTAAACTGCCTGGTTTACAAGGAAAGCGTGACAGCTCTGGGTTAAGAACAAATGCTGAGCCTCCTGACGCTTTAGTAGCCGTATCCGATATACCCTCACAATGTCCTGAAGTAGGGGTAAGGGATTTGTTATCTGAGGGAGAGATTTCTGATTCAGGAAAGACGCTCCCTCAGACAGATTCTGATATTACGGCCTTTAAATTTAAGCTTGAACACCTCCGCTTATTGCTCAAGGAGGTATTAGCTACTCAAGACGATTGTGACCCTATACTCCAACCTATTGCATGCATTGTTCCTGTAACTACTGCAGCTGCTTTCTGGTTTGAGGCTCTAGAAGAGGCTCTCCAGGTGGAGATTCAATTAGAGGATATTATGGATAGAATTAAGGCCCTTAAGTTGGCTAATTCTTTCATTACAGATGCCGCTTTCCAAATGGCTAAATTAGCGGCAAAGAATTCAGGTTTTGCCATTTTAGCACGCAGGGCGTTATGGCTTAAGTCCTGGTCTGCTGATGTGTCATCAAAATCTAAGTTGTTAAACATCCCTTTCAAAGGAAAGACCATATTCGGGCCTACACTGAAAAAAATTATTTCAGACATCACTGGAGGGAAAGGCCATGCCCTCCCTCAGGACCAAACAAAATAATTTCCGTTCCTTTCGGAACTTCAAAGGTCCCGCTTCAGCTTCCCCTGCAGCAAAGAAAGAGGGGAATTCTGTCCAATCCAAGTCAGTCTGGAGACCTAACCAGGCTTGGAACAAAGGTAAACTCTCTTATCTCTATAATTTGTGATCTTTCCCTGTGTTTTTTGCCTGTATGACCCCTAGCACCCTCCCTTAACTTTTTTTGCAGACCAATCTAACACTAATTTATCTCTCCCCAGCTGAATTATAAAGTACTTACAGCAAGTCTTTAAAGAACATTCACAGACCCACATTTCAGCTGACACTGCCCTCTGCTTCAGGTAGTCAAAGGAAGATATGTAGAGTCTAACCCTGTTCCCCCAGCAAATTCCATTCCTAGCCTTCCAGCTAAAAAAGGCCTCTCCTTTGTGCACTGTAATATACGCAGCTTATTTCCAAAAATCGATGCACTGCAAGCTTGGTGTTTACAATGCAAGCCAAAAATCATTGTGATCTCTGAATCATGGCTAACTGCAAAAATACCTGACTCTGCCATTTCAATACATGGGTATTCATGCCATAGAATTGACAGAGCAAAGAGAGGAGGCGGCATTGTAATTTATGTTGACAACTCCACAAAGTTCACCCCCATACAAAAATCTAGCTCTCCTGCCACCTTTGATTTCCTTTCTGGCAAAATTGAGATCCCGTGCAGTAAATCAATCATTGTTGCAGGAATCTACCGCCCACCTAGCTCCCCTGTGCATTCCATTTCGGACATAGCACAGCTCCTTAGTGAATCCATAATTCAAAACCCAAAAAGTGAAATTTTGGTTTTTGGAGATTTTAACATCGATTGGCTGAATCCAAAAAATAACAGTTGTCACTCGCTGTTTAAATCTTTGCAGCTAACTCAATTAATCTCCTCCCCAACTCACATAAACATCAAAAGCCATAATTATACCCTGCTCGACTGGATTCTCTCCACTTCTCCCGACCGAATCCAGGAGGCAGGTGTTCTCCCTAACAATTTCAGTGACCACTGCTTAGTGTACTGTGTGCGCAAAATAAAGGCTACTAAATCCTCTCCCAAGGTTAAAATCACCAGGTCCTTCAAAAAATTTCATCTTCAATAATTTCTAAATGACATCAAGAACCTCCCCTGGCACAGATTATACCTAATCCCAGATCTAGACTCTGCAGTTGAATTCTTTCAGTCTGAACTCCTACAAGTTTGGAATTTACATGCACCGCTGCGTAAGGTGAGAGTAAAAGGAGCACACTTGAATTGGATCACAGCTGACCTCATTCAAATGTACCAATTTCGGGATTCATTGTGGTCAAAGTTCAAGCATACTAGCTCTATGAATGATCACTGTGTATATAGACAATGGCGAAATATATGTACTAAACAAACAAAATTGGCTAAGGCACAATATTTCTGTGAAAATCTGCACAATAATATATCTAACCCTAGAAAGTTTTGAAAACTCATAAATAACTTACAAAATCCACCAATCCACTCCCAACCCTCCACTGTCAATGTGGATAACCAAAACCTGCAACTCCCCTTAGAAGTAGCAAATGCCTTTAACAATTATTTTGTCGAATGCTCCACCACCCTGATTGACAAACGAATAAATGGCACGCATCCTGAAGCTACAAATGTGGATCAAGCCCCACTAAAACAGCAAAGACCCAATATAGAAAAGTTCAATTTAGACCTGTACCCTTCAATGTCATTAAGAAACACCTCAATATTCTAAAAATGAAAAAACAGTCAGGACCTGATCAAATCCCAGCAATGCTGTTGAAGCTCAGTGCGCCGGCAATTGCTAAGCCTGTCACAACCCTAATTAACTATCCTTGGCGTCTGAATACATACCCAAACTCTGGAAAACTGCAAGAGTAGTGCCTATTCATAAAAGTGGGGAGTTAACCTTGGTTTCTAACTATCGTCCTATATTATTGCTCCCTGTATTGTCAAAAATCTTAGAAAAATGCGTCCATACGCAATTATGCGAGTATTATCAACTTTCTAACTATCTGACCCCTGATCAATCAGGTTTTAGACCGAATCACTCCACTACAACTGCCCTCCTAAAAGTTTGCAACGACATCCAAACTGGCATGGAACAAGGAGACCTAACTGGAGCTATTTTCCTTGATTTTGCAAAGGCTTTTGACACAGTGGACCATGACTTACTACTTCTCAAACTAAAAAACTCTGGTATTGCTGATCGCCCGTTAACCTGGTTTAAATCATATGTATCGGATCGATCACAATATGTCTCTGTTTCTAACAGTGACTCCCTCCCTCTCCCAGTCATATGTGGTGTTCCCCAAGGTTCCATTCTCGGCCCCCTACTATTCACATTATTTATAAATGATTTGCCTAATGTCTGCAAATCCTCAACTGTACACATTTACGCAGACAACACAGTAATCTATGCAAACAAATCTGATCTGCCGCAGCTTGAAGCAGTGCTCCAAGACCAGTTCACAGAGGTAGAAAAGTGGATCTCGAAAAACAAACTCTTCCTAAACACTGACAAAACTGTCACAATGATGTTTGGAACGGGACCTAAAATACAAAAATTACAAAATTCCCATCTTCGCATCAAAACAAAATCCAATTGCACGCTGACCGCAGTCCACTCTTTTAAATATTTAGGTATGTTGTTAGACCCCAATCTATCTTTTGGACTCCACATAGAAAAACTTGCCTCTAAACTTTATCCAAAACTAGGTGCCCTGTACAGAAACAAATCTTGCCTCAGCCCTACAGTAAAGGAAAAGATTGTACAGCAAATGCTGATACCTATCTTGGATTATGGGGAAATAGTATATGCACCTGCTCCACAAACTCACCTTAATAAACTAAATACATTATATAACTCGTTCTGCCGCTTTGTGCTACAATGTAACTACAGGGCCCACCATTGTGACATGCTAAAAGAACTAAACTGGCTGTCACTGGAATCCAGACGCACCCTCCATCTTTCCTGCCTTGTCTTTAAGAGCCTTTCTGGGAAGCTCCCACCCTACCTGAGCAGAATGCTCTCCCCTGCTATTCCCACCTCCTATAACCTCCGATCCAATAACAGCACATTATTTAGCTTGCCTCAATACAAAAAGAAAGCAGCTTGATCCTCCTTTTCCTACAGAGCGCCACAATTATGGAATGACCTCCCTCACACTTTAAAAACTTCCCCAAGCCTAAAATCCTTTAAGAGATCCCTCTATACATATCTCAAAACAGAATGCTCCTGTCATGGTTGATTAAATATTTCGTACCTGCTCTATGTTAAATGTTTGCATATATTGTGTATTATTATTGTTTTTGTATTTTATTGTACCGTATTGTATCAATGCAATGTTTTGTGATCCCAGGACATACTTAAAAACGAGAGAAATCTCAATGTATCCTTCCTGGTAAAATATTTTATAAATAAATAAATAAACAGGCCAAGAAGCCTGCTGCTGCCTCTAAGACAGCATGAAGGGGTAGCCCCTGATCCGGGACCGGATCTAGTAGGGGGCAGACTCTCTCTCTTCGCTCAGGCTTGGGCAAGAGATGTTCACGATTCCTGGGCTTTAGAAATTGTGTCCCAAGGATATCTTCTGGACTTCAAAGATTCTCCCCCAAGGGGGAGATTTCACATTTCTCAGTTGTCTGCAAACCAGACAAAGAGAGAGGTGTTCTTACGCTGTGTAGAAGACCTACATACCATGGGAGTGATCCGCCCAGTTCCAAGAGCGGAACAAGGGCTAGGTTTTTACTCTAACCTGTTTGTGGTTCCCAAAAAAGAGGGAACTTTCAGACCGATCTTGGATCTCAAAATTCTAAACAAATTCCTCAGAGTACCATCTTTCAAGATGGAGACTATTCGGACTATTCTTCCTCTGATCCAGGAGGGTCAAAATATGACTACCGTGGATTTAAAGGATGCGTATCTACACATCCCTATTCACAGAGATCATCATCAATTCCTCAGATTCGCCTTTCTGGACAGGCATTACCAGTTTGTGGCCCTTCCTTTCGGGTTGGCCACGGCTCCCAGAATTTTCACAAAGGTGCTAGGGTCCCTTTTGGCGGTTCTAAGACCGCGGGGTATAGCAGTGGCGCCTTATCTAGACGACATCTTAATTCAGGCGTTGACTCTCCAGCTAGCCAAGTCTCACACGGACATCGTGTTGGCTTTTCTGAGATCTCACGGATGGAAGGTGAACAGAAAAAAGAGTTCTCTCGTCCCTCTCACAATAGTTTCCCTCCTAAGGACTCTGATAGACTCGGTAGAAATGAAAATATTTCTGACGGAGGTCAGAAAATCAAAACTTTTAATCACTTGCCGAGCTCTTCATTACATTCCTCGTCCGTCAGTGGCTCAGTGTATGGAGGTAATCGGACTCATGGTAGCGGCAATGGACATAGTTCCTTATGCCCGCCTACACCTCAGACCACTGCAACTATGCATGCTCAAACAGTGGAATGGGGATTATGCAGATTTATCTCCTCAACTGCATCTGGACCAAGAGACCAGAGATTCTCTTCTCTGGTGGTTGTCTCAGGACCACCTGTCTCAGGGAATGTGTTTCTGCAGGCCAGAGTGGCTCATAGTAACGACAGATGCCAGCCTGCTAGGCTGGGGTGCAGTCTGGAAATCCCTGAAAGCACAGGGCTTATGGTCTCGGGAGGAATCTCTCCACCCGATAAACATTCTAGAACTTAGAGCGATATTCAATGCGCTTCAGGCGTGGCCTCAGCTAGATGCGGCCAAATTCATCAGATTTCAGTCGGACAACATCACGACTGTAGCCTATATCAATCATCATGGAGGAACACTGAGTTCTCTAGCGATGATGGAGGTAACCAAAATAATCCGATGGGTGGAGGATCACTCTTGCCATCTCTCAGTAATCCATATCCCAGGGGTAGAGAACTGGGAGGCGGATTTCCTAAGTCGTCAGACTTTTCATCCGGGGGAGTGGGAGCTCCATCCAGAGGTCCTTGTTACGGGTCCAGGTCCCGGGATCCCCAGGCGGTACTGATAGATGCTCTAGCTGTGCCCTGGTCCTTCAATCTGGTTTATGAATTTCCACCGTTTCCTCTCCTCCCACATCTGGTTGCCAGAATCAAGCAGGAGAGAGCTTTGGTGATTCTGATAGTGCCTGCATGGCCACGCAGGACTTGGTATGCAGACCTGGTGGACATGTCATCTGTTCCACCGTGGACTCTGCCAATGAGGCAGGACCTTCTAATCCAAGGTCCATTCAAGCATCCAAATCTAACTTCTCTGCGTCTGACTGCTTGGAGATTGAACGCCTGATTCTATCAAAGCGTGGTTTCTCTGAGTCTGTCAAATCTATCATAAGATTTGGCGCAGATATCTTTGTTGGTGTGAATCCAAGGGTTACTCATGGAGTAAGATTAGGATTCCTAGAATTTTGTCCTTTCTCCAAGAAGGATTGGAGAAGGGATTATCAGTTAGTTCCTTAAAAAGGACAAATATCTGCTTTGTCTATTCTTTTACACAAACGTCTGGCAGATGTCCCAGACGTTCAAGCATTTAGTCAGGCCTTTGTCAGGATCAAGCCTGTATTTAAACCTGTTGCTCCACCATGGAGCCTAAATTTGGTTCTTAATGTTCTTCAAGGGGTTCCGTTTGAACCTATGCATTCCATAGATATCAAGCTTCTATCTTGGAAAGTTTTTTTTTTAGTTTCTGAGTTATCTGCTTTACAGTGTGACTCACCTTACCTAGTTTTCCATGCAGATAAGGTGGTTTTGCGTACCAAACCTGGGTTTCTTCCTAAGGTTGTTTCTAATAGGAATATCAATTAGGAGATTGTTGTTCCTTCTCTGTGTCCTAATCCTTCATCAAAGAAGGAATGTCTGTTGCTCAATCTTGATGTGGTTCGTGCTTTAAAGTTCTACTTACAAGCAACTAAAGATTTCCGTCAAACTTCTTCATTGTTTGTTGTTTATTCTGGTAAACGGAGAGGTCAAAAGGCTATGGCTACCTCTCTTTCCTTTTGGCTGAAAAGCTTCATCCGTTTGGCTTATGAGACTGCTGGCCAGCAGCCTCCTGAAAGAATTACTGCTCATTCTACTAGAGCAGTGGCCTCCACATGGGCTTTTAAAAAACTTGGTCTTCGCTTCATACTTTTTCCAAATTTTCCAAATTTGATACTTTTGCTTCTTCGGAGGCTATTTTTGGGAGAAAGGTTCTACAAGCAGTGGTGCCTTCCGTTTAAGGTACCTGTCTTGTCCCTCCCTTCATCCGTGTCCTAAAGCTTTGGTATTGGTATCCCATAAGTATGGATGAATCCGTGGACTCGATACATCTTACAAGAGAAAACAAAATTTATGCTTACCTGATAAATTTCTTTCGCTTGTGATGTATCGAGTCCACGGCCCGCCCTGTCTATTTAAGACAGGCATATATATTTTTATTTAAAAAACTTCAGTCACCACTGCACCCTATGGTTTCTCCTTTTTCTTCCTAGCCTTCGGTCAAATGACTGGGGGGTGGAGCTAAGGGAGGACCTATATGGACAGCTCTTCTGTGGGTGCTCTCTCTGCCACTTCCTGTAGGGAAGGAGAATATCCCATAAGTATGGATGAATCCGTGGACTCGATACATCACAAGAGAAAGAAATTTATCCGGTAAGCATAAATTCTTTTTTTTTAAACTTTTCTTTAGGAGTATTCCCTTTAGACTGTTTGCTGATAATCACATGGTCATTGGTCAGACACTAAAATATCTATCTTCTAACTATCTTCTTAGTCACCATCTTTTCTTTCTGTACTACCAGGAGTGGGTGTCAAGTTTTTTAAAGACCAAGGTCCCCTTGTTCTTCTCATGCAACCTCTCCTGGGGTAGGCTGACAGGAGAGGTTGGGGAGCCAGTATCTATGTCTAGCAATCACTTTGTGTAATGTCACTCCATTGTCTTTTTGGTCCAGCTGAGTAATATTATGGCTTGTGCATTTACTGGCTGTAGCAGACAGTAAGAGATGTGCAAAACTTATTTATCACTGTAACTGAAATTGTCTGTGCATTTAAATCAATTAGGTTTATTTTAAATGAAGGGTAATATCAGCAATGAGTTACTAAGGGTTTTAATGGGTGTCTACTTAGTTTTATTCTAGACACTAAAAACAATATGGGAAGCTTTATGGTTTAATTTAGACCTTTTCGGCAATACGGCTAAGTGTTTCTTGTTTTTTATTACTGCTCAGAACAGGAGCATTTGTTTTACAAAGAACAAAAAACTGTGCCCTCAGTTAGATGCAGCAAATGAAAGAATATTTGTATATAAAGTTTGATGTGCTCCCTGGGTAACACTCATGTAATATCTAGATAGGAGTAGAGAATGTGCATAAAGGTACAGTAAACTTAAAATTAAACTTTTATGATTCAGCAATTTTAGCAACTTTCCTATTTTTTTATTTTATCATTAAATGTGCACTTTTTATAATAGAAATAAACTGGAAAGTGGTTTACAATTGCATGTTCTATCTAAACCATGAAAGTTTATTTTTGACTTTACTGTCCGTTTAAGAGTACTGTGCTGTGGCCCTCTGAGCCTTGGGTTGGACTGCTTACTGATGAGGGTTGTTTGAAAGAGTATTCTTTACTTGAAGAGCTGTATTAAGCTCACTTTATTAAAGCCTTATAAGGGTTAAAAAAGCTATTGTGAAACCCTTTAGCAAACGTCTTTTAGTAGTTTAATATATTAATATATAGCAAAATAACTGCTGAGAATACAGTATGTGCTTCTGCACTTCAAATGGCATTTTATTAAAACAAAAGCAATGTTTAGGCTATTTTATATCCGTCTTATGGGAGCTAACCCAGTGTGCTCTTAAAAAGGGACACTAAAGCCACATTTTGTCTTTAATGATTCAGATAGAGCAGCAATTTTAAGCAAAATTCTAATTTTTTTCTTCTTAAATGGAAAGAGTCTACAGCTGCATTCATTACTTTTGGGAAATAAGAACCTGGCCACTAGGAGGAGGCAAAGTCATCCCAGCCAAAGGCTTAAATACTACTCCCACTCCTCTAATCCCCCAGTCATTCTTTGCCTTTCGTCCCAGGAGGTTGGCAGAGAAGTGTCAGAATTTATTTTTATAGAGGGTAGTACTCTTTGGCATGGGACAGGAGTTTTAAGTAGTCCTGTCAGTCTCTCAGTGAGGGCTTGGATGAGTCCAGAGATGCAGGAAGAGTCTTTCCTGACTCATGTTAACAGCTCCTCAAGCAATCAGCATTGTAGAACTTTACTCTGCTGTCTGCTTTCTTCTCTTAAGTCCATGGCGGAGGCAATGCTACTATCCGTCACACTTGAAGGGCTGTGTTCCTGTTCCACAGAGTAGATTCCGGTAAGATCGTTTCATTTTACTTTCTTTATGAATGTACTGTAATACAAATGTGTTCCCGAGAGGCTACCTACCACCTTGCGGGTCTAACTTAACATAAGGGTCTCAGTGAGTCTCTTTTAGTATCTTGGAATCAAGGGTTAATATCTCCTGAGGGGGTTATTGAACAGGGGGGTTTATAATCATGTTTGTTATGTGATTCAACCTGCTTATGTGTGGTGTTTACGAGGCTCGTGGTTGGCACATTGAGGCCTTTGGAAGTGACGCAACCTTATGGACTATACGGTTCACCTTGTGGTCAGGTATGATTATGCGCCGTCTTCCATTTCCGCATTCCCAACCATGTTGCGAAGGAGAAATTCTAATCCGCAGGGGTCTGGTCATAGGAGGTGGTGAGTGCCCCAGCCATTGTGGGTGTTAGGTGCCATTTTTGTTTTACTTCTTTAGTCCATATTTGCATATCCTCTATCCAGTTATGGAGGATTCTGATGCTGAGACTGTTCAAATTTCAGATTCAGTTATGGAGGATTCTGATACTGAGACAGTTTTAATTTCAGATTCAGATTCTGCGTCCGGTGAAGAAACCGTATTGACCTCGTTGACACATGTCAACCAGTTTTGTTCTGTATGCCATATTGAGAGCGCCTTGTTCCTCTGGCTCGGGGAATCAAGGGACAGCTGAGCCATCCGCCTCTGGGTAACCCAGTTTATGATTATTCCTCCATGCAGGGCAGCGTGTTCCACCCGGAGGTTGCAGCACGTTTTTGCTTCCATATATTTTTGGTGATTATTCGTCTGCTGAGTCCAGACATTTATGCGCATTTGTGCTCATGCCCTATTGTCCCGGGTCTACCACCTTCGGGAGGGCCTGTACAGTTTCCTGCGGGTGTAACTGTCCCTGAGTGTTGTGCCTTCGTTATAGAGTGGCGCGCCTTTGCGTCTTACTCAGGCATGTTTTTCAGTTATTAAATGATCCTATCCTTCTCGGATATGGGAATTTTCAGTCTGCTTTGAATGGTGCACCTCATTAGACATATGGGGATGATGTAATCACCTGACTGTTCTTTCTTGAGATCCTTCCCAGGTTTTTGGAAGATTAGGGCTCCGTTTGGCTGGTCCTGCGGTAGGCCTGTTTTCATATTGGGTGTTAACCTATGGGTTGCCTTATAGTTTCTTTTTATTTGATTAGGATGTCTTTTAATTTGTTTATTATTTTCCTTCTGGAATCTAAAACTGGGATCAATACTCTGTTCCTTCTGTGGAAGTGTTTTTGGGGAAATGTTAGTCCTATGTTTGTCTGTTTTCCCTTCTTCCCCTCTGAGAGAGGATTTTTTTTGCAGCTTGATGGTTAGGACCCGGATGCAGGCTGGTCCTGTTGGGTTCGGTTCTGTCTTGTGGCTGTTCAGACACGTGGCGCCGTTCTGATTGGCTGGTCCGGTCGAGGTGCAGAGTGCTCATGTTATCATTTTATTTTACATTCAACTAAGCATGCAGTGGTTCTCAACCAAAGTGACCTCAAGGCCCGGTAAATTTTAGCTGGACATGTCCAGGGCCCGGTAGTTTTATTTTATATATATATATATATATATATATATATATATACACAGGGATTTGTCCTATCAGTAACTAAGCAGTTCAGTGTGGGTTTAGTGGGGGCCCTGGAGTGTGGGGGTCCTGCCGAGGGTCTGTCGCTGTGAGGGCCATGGAGTGTGAGGTCTGGCCCTGGAGGTTGGGGGCCCTTTCTTTGGCCCTTAATGTTGGGGGTCCTGGCTCTGGAGGTTGATGGGCCTGTTGGGGTTAGGGCAGGGAGGCTACCATGTTAATTTGCATAAATTTGAATACATTTGGGTCAGTGTGAGACAGTTTTCCTGGGGCCTTGATTGGTCTCAGTCTGCCCCTTGTGTGCAGTGGGGGCATGACAGGTCAGGGCCCACCAGCAGGGCTATCACGGCCCGGTACTGGGCCACGGCCCGGCTGTTGAGAAACCAGGTTCTAGAGGACACATGGGTCTACAAGACATGAAGGATTGTCTCAGTCCTTATAGCCTTCAATTTGGATGACTGGGTCAGTGGCGTTTCCGCTGCATAATTTTCTATTGTCATTGAACTTGGTCCTCAGCAGTAGTTTGAAGAGTAGTTCGGCTGCATTGTAGCGGTTAGGTTGCAGAATGTAACCAGCTGCAGCTATTGCACATCGACTGTGTACTGTCTAGCTGTTTTTCTGAGACTTTTTGGTCTTTCTTTGTGGTCTCCATGTTAGGTCTCCTTTTAGGGGCCTGGAAGATGTTTGTTCCCTGTTAGGGACACTGGGCATGGTCTCCTTGGATTTGCTTGAGGTTCCTCCCGGAACTGGGGTTGGCTTGCGCCCCTTTCTCCTTATGATCATTCACTTGTACGGTGATGTGGAGACTAGCCTTTGCTCAAGTGGTTTTGACCTTGAGGTATCCCCTTGCCTTATTGTCCTGAGGCTGTTAGTGAGTCTAGAAGCTCTAGCGTCATCGTACGACTTTTACCGCCTTGGCTCCTTGGAGAGTGGGACTTCGGCAAGGGGTGGTCTCTTCCTTAGGTCGGGACTTGCGAGTTTTTCTCGTTATCCGGGTTGATCTGGATATTGCATTAGTATCCCCTGTGGTTATTCAGACGGGGTGTTAAGTTTGCGGGTATTGTTTGTCTAAACAGTTGGGGATTCGGACCTGTTCTCCCTGGGGCTTCCGGTTGCTGGGTTTTATTCAGCATTTTCCCTTGTGGATCCCATTGTGGGTTGTTACCGGACCTTTAGGCTCCAGGGTTGGTTCGGGGTTCCCCAGTTCCTGGAAACTTGGGCTATGTCCTTTTACTCGGATTACTTGACCTGGTCTTGGTTTGCCAGGTTTTCTAAGTGTAGTTGCTCGTTGGGCTTGTGTTGCACCTTAGGTGGTTTCCCTTGGTCAGCTTGCTGTAGTATCCATTGAATTCACTGTTCTGCAGGTGAATGGACTTGCAGTGTCACTGCTGCTACTATTGCACATTGGTTGCGTGTTAGCAGGCTTGTTTTTAGGGGAATCACTTTCAACAGGGCTTTTGAGTTTGGGATTGATCTCTCCTTAACTTGTGGCTTGTGGAAGGTGCTGCCTTTTAGCCCTTTCCCCTTCTTGGGTGAGAGCTTAGTCTCCTTTTTATGGAGATGTGGTCTGTGAGTTTCCCTAGCTGCGAGGGATTTTCTCTCTGGGTTACGTTCCATCTGGAGTCTTGCTAGCTCCGTGTCAAGACTAAGTTGGACCTTTTTGCTAGATTCTTTGGGTATACGGTCCTGTTGTCTGTTTTAAGAAGTCGAGTTGCACCCATGCTCTGTTGAATTGGCTGTGGTCATTCTTCCGCTCGTATTTGAGCTGGTTTTGGGGATCTTCTGTTCCCCTGTTTCAGACCTGCCGTTGCTGGGGCTGGCCTGGCTGGGAGTGGGTTCTGAGAGACGTTGTCATCTCCAGGATCTAGGTGGGCATAGTAGCTAGCTAGCTCCCTAAGCTTACAAGCAGAGGGTCTAGGATTGCTCCCCCTCGGGTTCGGGGTGTCACTTCTCTTTCTTGGGGGACCTCGTGGAGGTTATGATTCCCCTTTTTTGGAAGACCTGTGGGTAGGTCTGGTGGCTTGGATTGCCTAGAGTGTGCCCTCTGTCTGGGAGTTGTCTTTTGCAATCTGTTCTTTTGCTGGCCGCTTTTAATCTCAGCAAGTATTCTATGTGTCATCCTGAGGATGGGGGCGTGTTCTTGACTCAAGATTTTTTGTCTGGGTCCGTTACACTTTTTTTTGTAGCGGAATACTTCAGTGTTTTAAGTTCGGACTATGTGAGGACTCTGTCTTCTATTGTCTTTTGGTGCTTTTGTACGATGTTTGAGAGAAAGTTTTCTCTGTTTCTATGCCGGTCCTATACCTCCGGTTCCCCTGGTCTAGGCGTAGTCTCCCCTTGTCTGTCTGGACCCATTTGGGCCCTTGTGAGCTGAGCTTGCTCTGGGGGGTTTTCCTTTTATGGATCTTGTGACCTTTCTTTTTTTTCCTTCGGTTCTTCCTGGCCCTCTCCCTTTGGGAGTTTAGGCTGGTGTTCCCTTCTTTAGTGAGGGGTAAGTGGTAAGGGACCGACTGTTGGGCGATGGTGTCTTCTGGAGGCCTGTTGGCTCAGTTGAGTCCGATTTTGCGGTCTCTGGATAGACTCTGGACTACCTGTGGGTCAGTGTCCTCGGGGCTTTTCCTTTCAAAGTACTCTCGGCTTCGGACGAAGCTGGGGTTTTTGTAGGCACGGGTCTCAGGCTTGGTGCCCTCAGAATGGACCGCCTGTTGTACCCTCCCGTCTTGGCATTCAGTGTCCTCTATAGCTTGGGTATTGTTTTCCCTAAAGTAATGAATACAGCTGTGGATTCTTTCCATTTAAGAAGAAAAACATAAATTATGCTCACCCGTAATTTTTTTTGTGGGGCGTCCTTATTTTATTCTTCTGGCACCTTTCACCCTGATATTTCTTCTACTGTTCTTTGTTCCTCGGCAGAATGACTGTGGTATGAAGGGAGTGGGAGGAGTATTTAAGCCTTTGGCTGGGTTGTCTTTGCCTTCTCCTGGGGACCAGGTTCTTATTTCCCAAAAGTAATGAATACCGCTGTGGACTCTTTCCATCGGAAGAATAGAAAATTATCAGGTAAGCATAATTTATGTTATAACTATTATAAAAATTTTCTTTGTTCTATTGGTATCTTTATTTAAAAAGCAGTAATGTAAAGCTTAATAGCCCGTCCATTTTTGGTTGAGAACCTGGGCTATGCTTGCTTATTGGTTTGCTAAATGTAGCCACCAGTAAGTAAGAGCTATCCAGGGTGCTGAACCTAAAATGGGTCAGCAAATATGCTTAACATTCCTGCTTTTTAAATAAAGATAGCAAGAAAACAAATAAATATTGATAATAGGTGTAAAATAGAAAGTTGCTTAAAATTGCTGTTCTATCCGAATCATGAAAGAAAAAATGTGGGTTTAGTATGCCTTTAACATGCTGTAATGTAATGCACATGTGATTGGGTCCTAACTGGCTGCAACAAACATATGCCTGGTGAAAGTAATTAAAGAGACAAGTGCTCAGATAAACCCAGCATGAGCCTTAAAGGGACATAAAGGGGTAACAATAAAATGCTGTAATATGCTGCTCCACAGTTGATTTTCAACTATGTGTTTAACCACTTTTCAAGGTGTTAAGCACAAACACACAGTTTTCTGAAGTAGTGCAATAATAAAGTTATAATTCATTGCAGCATTTTGTTATTGCTATTTTATGTCTCTCCTGCATATTTTGTTACAAATACATAGAAATATAATATATTTGTATTTCCTTTCTTAAAAAAATACCTAAATATAAATAACTTGTGTAACCATTAAAGTATTTGGATATTTGAAAGGGCTCGGAGGTTATTTGTAGACGCGAAGCGTTGATCTCAGCATATTTACACAGGTGGAACAGTGAGTGTATTCTTGGGTCTCTTCAGATATTACAATGTCAGTGGATTTGGCAATAGAAACTCTCATTGACAGCCTGACCTATAACTGACCCAAGTCCTGGACTCTACAGCTGTACTAGGAGGAATTCCTATGTTGTGACGGCATATTTACATACCTGGCTTCTACTTATATACTGTAAAGGGGGAGGAATTCAACCCAGAACCCTTTGCAAGCTAAGGCCTAAGTGAGATTGCTTTAGTAATAAAGCATTAAAGGCGGTGGAGGCTCCTCCAGTTGTGCACAATCGCACGTGAACCCCCCAGGGGGCAAGGAGAAAAAAAAATGGGGCAAAAAAAATAAAAATAAATCAGCCAAAAAAAAAATTTTTAATATTTTTTTTTTATTTTTATTTTTTTTATTAGTGTGTGTGTGTTTTTTGTTATTTTTGTTAGCCACTAGCTGCCTCAGCACCGGGTACAGTGAAGTCAGTGCCAGTACGGTACCACACACACCACACCATGATAACCCCATAGTCTGTCTAAGTCTTGAAGCAGGAGGGAGCTAGGACCCAGGTGGACCGACGCTGACGTCACCAACGTAGAGAGTGAGACCGCATCAGTCAGTGAGTCACTAGCGTCTCCTCCTCTCTGAGTCTCTGTCACTCACAGTCACTGATCGCACGTGCGATCAAGCAAAACCCTATCCTGCACAGTGATCTCTATGTATCACTGTGCAGGCGTTGCTCCTCCCAGCCCGGCACTGGTAATTGAGCCCTATTCGCACAGGCTGAAGTGTGCGAGCTGACTTCAGCCTGTGCTCTGGCTCCTCCCAGTCTGCCTGTCATGGGTGAGTCTCGCCTCTGATACGCTACTAGCGTCACATGACCGCCCCCACAAGCCTCCTCCCCCTCAATGGCGCGAAAATCTCATAGAGGAGATAGCCGTTGAGCGGATAGGAGCCTTGTTTGCTGAGCTCTGAGTCTGTTTTGTTCACAACTTGAGTTGCCTCAAAAAAACGATTTAGGCAGCCCTTGCTGGCTGCAGACGTGGTGTTGCTGACAGTGAGTCCAGGACTCCTGACAGAAAAGTTTCTTTACTAAGTTTAACTGTTATATATAATAATTTAGCAGCGAATACTATAGTTTAAGTTAGCTTAAGCTGCCTTAGTTACAGTGGGTGGGCAGTGGGCCTTATTTTGTTTCAGGCCTGCAGCTGCTGAGCCTGAGCTTATTAGTTTAGTTTAAAATTTTAAACTAACTGTATATTAGTTAGTTAACTAAAATTACTAAATTAAATTTACGCAACAGAGTTGAGATTACTATTAGAGACTAGAGAGTCAGTGAGACAGACACCAGTGTGTGTGAGAAAAAAAAGTTCATTTAGTGTTTTAACTTAACATTTAGAGTACTTAGGTAGAGTGGGAGTGGCTTTAGTCAGTAAGTTTAGTGGAGTAATTTGGGAATAATAAAATAATTTTTTTTGTCAGCAGATTAGAAGTGTTGCAAAAAATATATATATTTTTTTTTAATTTTTTTTTTACAAATACAGAAAGCAGTTAACTGCTGTGCTGTACTACTAGTTGACCGTTGACGGCTGTCACGGTTGTTTACCATTAAACATTAATACATTTAATTTAAGTATTTTAGCAGATTAATTAGCAGATTGCAATTAGAAGTTTTGAAAAAAAAAGAACAAAGTTTTTTTTCACAATAAAAGCAGTTAACTGCTGTGCTGCTTTTGATACTTCTAGTTGTTGACCGTTGACGGCTGTCACGGTGGTTTACCATTAAACATTAATACATTTAATTTAAGTATTTTAGCAGATTAATTAGCAGATTGCAATTAGAAGTTTTGAAAAAAAAGAACAAAGTTTTTTTTTCACAATAAAAGCAGTTAACTGCTGTGCTGCTTTTGATACTACTAGTTGTTGACCGTTGACGGCTGTCACGGTGGTTTACCATTAAACATTAATACATTTAATTTAAGTATTTTAGCAGATTAATTAGCAGATTGCAATTAGAAGTTTTTAAAAAAAAGAACAAAGTTTTTTTTTTTCACAATAAAAGCAGTTAACTGCTGTGCTGCTGCTGATACTAAAATTAGGCAGTAAACCGGCATATTTAACATTTTATATTTTATATATAGTGAGCTATATTATTATAATTATTACCGTATAAGATATTACCTATTAGTTGTAGTTGATATTTTCTAACAGCTGCCTGCAATATATTTTATAACAACCAGCACCGCAAAACTTTACCTACTAGTGTTGTAGATTTTCTAACAGCTGCAGAGCTACATAAAGTACCTACAAGTTATATATTACATAACAACCGCCAAACTATTAAACTATTACTGCAAGTTGAGTTGTATATTTTCTAATAGCTGCAGAGCTACCTACCTACAAGTTATATATTACATAACAACCGCCAAACTATTAAACTATTACTGCAAGTTGAGTTGTATATTTTCTAATAGCTGCAGAGCTACCTACCTACAAGTTATATATTACATAACAACCACAAAACTATTAAACTTTTAATATATTTTCTAACAGCTGCAGAGCTACCTACCTACAAGTTATATATTACACAACAACCGCCAAACTATTAAACTATTACTTCAAGTTGAGTTGTATATTTTCTAATAGCTGCAGAGCTACCTACCTACAAGTTATATATTACATAACAACCACAAAACTATTAAACTTTTAATATATTTTCTAACAGCTGCAGAGCTACCTACCTACAAGTTATATATTACATAACAACCGCCAAACTATTAAACTATTACTTCAAGTTGAGTTGTATATTTTCTAACAGTTGCAGAGCTACCTACCTACAAGTTATATATTAGATAAGAGCAAAGGACTGTTCTGTGTGTGTAAACTAACAGTTAAGATGGCACTTAGTAAAATTAGTGTGTCTGAGCTAAAGCAATTACATTTTTCAACGTTGCCCATTGAAAGAAAAATGGAAATTAAAATGCTCAGGCCAACACTTATGCTTAACCTTACCCAGGTGACAAAATGTAAAACTAGAGATTACAAAAGAGAATTCAAACCCGAGGTATATGATAAATATCCATGGATTTGTGGTTGTGAATTATCTAACAGACTCTTTTGTTTTTATTGTCTCCTGTTTGCAAAACAAAGTGGGGATTCAAGCTGGGTGAGTTATGGGGTCGCCGATTTATCACATTTAAGTCAAAAAACCAATAAACATAATTGCTCCCAATCACATTTAAACTCCACATTAGAGTTTAATTTGCTAGGAAGGGTTGATATTCGGCAACAACTTGACAGTGCATATCGTTTGAATATTAAAAGACATAATGAGCAAGTAACCAAAAATCGTTATGTTCTTTCCAAAATAATTAATTGTATTTTATTTTGCGGCGCGTTTGAGCTTGCACTTCGAGGACATGACGAACGCGATGATTCATTAAATCCAGGCATTTTCAGAGGTCTTATAAACTTCTCAGCAGAGCTTGATGCATCTCTAAAAGAACATCTCGCTAGTGCCACTGTTTTTAAAGGAACGTCAAAAGAAATTCAAAACGATTTATTAGACTGTATGCTTACTGTTTGCCAGAACCAAATAAAGAAGGAAATCTCAAATGCAAGTTTTGTAGCAGTGATAGCAGATGAAACTACTGATGTTTCATCTGCCTTCCAATTGGTTGTTGTTTTTAGATACATTATAGGTAATGGACAACCGGTTGAGAGATTCTGGGAATTCACTAATCCAGCTGGACATGATGCAGAATCTTTAGCTACGTGTATTCAAGCTACTTTGGAAAAAGTTATAGACAACCCAGAGAAACTGATATCGCAGAGTTACGACGGTGCAAGCGTGATGAGTGGTCAGCATGCAGGTGTTCAGGCTATAATTAAACATACCTACAAGAAAGCACATTTTGTGCATTGCTATGCACATCAGCTCAATTTAATTGTCAGCCAAGCAAGCAGTCAAAATCAACAAGTTCGAGTATTTTTTTCAAATCTAAGTGACATTACTAACTTTTTTAGTAACTCGCCACAAAGGATAGCTATTCTAGATGAAACTGTTAGAAGAAGGATACCTCATGGTTCAGCCACCAGGTGGAATTTCATGAGTCGAACCATCAATACAGTTTTTGAAAACAGGGAACAGTTAATTGAATGCATGGAAAAAATAGAGTCAACATCGAAAAAAGAAATAGCTATAAATCAAGCAGGGGCTATTCGGCGTATGTTACAAGACTCGGTTTTCGTGTTTTGGCTTACAGTTTTTCACAATATTATGCCACGTGTAGATGTGTTATACAACCAACTTCAGAAAACACAAACAGATGCGGCACTTATTCGAAAACATATTAACACTTTCCAGCAGACAATGGAAAACGAAAGGAATAGAATGGACACAGTGACCATGACGATATCAGAAACAGAGGAAACATCTAGGAAAAGGAAGAGAGAAAATATTCACATTGCTCAGACTGTGGCAGCTAAAGAGATATGCAATGTTATCACAAATCGAGTAAAAGATAGATTTTCTTTTATAACTCACTACTCGGCTGTTTCTCTCCTCCAAGCGGAAAAATTTGCGGATTCCGAGAAATGTTTTCCAAATCAGCTTCTTGAACAAACATCAGCGGTTTATCACACATTACAGAAAGATCGCCTGAAAACTGAACTAGGAGTAATTTACAGAAGACCAGATTTCCGAAATATGAATGGTGCCATCAGTCTTCTACAGTTTGTAATAGAAAATAACTTGGACAGCACTTTCTCGGAGACCTACAAACTGTTGCAAATTATTTCGACTATTCCCGTGACAACTGCTGAGGCTGAGAGATGTTTCTCAACTTTAAAACGAGTTAAGACATTTCTAAGGAGCACCATGACTGAGGAAAGACTGACTGCTCTAGCCATGCTCACAATTGAAAAACAATTGATCAATGACATGCCTACATTCACCGAAAATGTTATTGATTTATTTGCCTCAAAAAAAGACAGGCGGATTGACTTAATTTACAAAAATTGTACTTAGGTTATCAACATTCTGTTTTAATCTTTACCGTTGAAGTTAATTATTAAGCACTAGTGTAATAGAAATAATCTTCTTTTGTAGAAAGTAAAATGTGGGTGTATTTATCTTAATGTTGCCAAGGCCTTTGGCTGCATTGCCTAATATCGAACACTGTGGGCTGGGGCAACAGTAATTGAAATGTGGTTGTATTTCTCTATAAAGTGGAAGGTTCTTTAAATCCAGGAATATATATGTTTTCATAAATGTACATTCAACATTCTTATTATTTTGCAGCTTTAATTAATTATTTGGTTAATATATATATATATATATATATATATATATATATATATATATATATATATATATATATATATATATGTTATTATATAATTTAACTGAGCACCATCATGTATATTTTAAGACTAGACATGGGCAGGTAGTGTAGGCTCCTCCATTTGTGCACTGTCGCACGTGAACATGGCTGTACTGAAGAGTATGCATTCATAGATTTAAGATGTCTGTGTCCACTATGAGGAACACAGTGAGCAATGCATGGTTAGGATATGGAAGACCACAGGCACAGTTCTTGTTAAGGCCAGAAGTGGCAGGGCAAGTAAAATATCAGAGAGGGCCAGAGGCAAAGGCAAAGGATGGTGAGAACGGTCAAAAACAGCCCACAGACCACCTCCAAAGACCTGTACTACTGGGAATATTGTTGAGGGTCTCATGGATTCCACTCAATATCAGCAGATACTTGAGAATAATGTTGAGGAATCAGTCACAAACTTCAGTTGAAGTTACCCCCAGGCCGGGGCTGGATATTTCAAGAAGACGATGACTAAAAACACTGCTGGTTCAAATGGGTGGGGCCATTTGAGGGGCTTGACTTTCACAAAGGGTGTGGCTTTTAAAATGGGTGTGGCTTGTTAAAGGGGCTTGGGTTTTAAAAAAGGGGCGTGTTTTTCAAAGGGGCGTGACTTTCTAATAGGGGGAGGGTCTTGTGCACCCCCATCCTAAAAATTCACCAGCCGCCACTGATTAAAGGAGCCTAAAACTCAAAATGAAAATTGGCATGAATGCATTTCAGTTTGTAATTGATACAATACACATTTATTGCTGCATTATACATCGATGCTACTGGAGATTTTACAAACAAGTGATAATAAGAAGCTGAAATGCTAATGTACTTATTGTTTCAGTTATAGCTTTTGCTGTGGATGGTTAACCTTTTCGCAATGGCTGTGTATGACTTGAGATTGCGGCGGCATATGTACATATGCCTAATGGAAACTAAAAGCTCTCACTGGAGCCGCCTGTTTGCTAATACATGTGTAAATGTAAAATGCATTAATGTGCCTTTCGTTTTTTTGTATTTCCCTGTAACAATCTCAGAGAAGGATTTTCAATAGTGGAACATTTCCTAGAGCCACACAACAGTCACAAGCCAGGTAGGTTGGGAATTAAAGGGACAGTCAAGTCAAAATTAAACTGTCACGATTCAGATAGAGCACACAATTTTAAACAACTTTCCAATTCACTTCCATTACCTAATTCTGCACAATCTTTTTATAGGCACACTTTCTGAGGCACTAGCTCCTACTGAGCATGTCCAAGATTCACAGAATATACCTATAAGTATTTTGTGATTGGCTGATGGCTGTCACTTGATGCAGTGGGAGGGAACATAGGGCTAAGTTTAAACTTTGTCAGAAAGAGAAATCTACTGCTCAGAAATTTAAAGTGATTTTGCATTGTATTTTTATTATGCATTTACTGATTTTGATATTATCCTGTGTTTAGTGGTCCTTTAAAGTTTCAATCATTTAAAAACTTTCCACTGCAGTTTCCTGATTTATTTTGCCTTTTTTACAGTAATGTAACTCTGAAACCTGTAGTATTTCCACTCCCCACAGAGAGGGTGCACAGTGATTTTTTCATATCTGCATAGGCTCATTTACATCCAACACTAATTGGCCACACCAAAGAATGGGAGATGCACAACATTAAAGGTCCTTTTTTAAGGGGTGCATCCTAGGCCTGCAGTATATTGCATATTTTAAGTGCAAATAAAACTGTATTTTTTAAATAAAACACTTAGGGCTAGATTACCACTGAGTAATACCAGCGCATGCATTCCATTGCTGGGAAGCATTACGCTCATGAGACAACGCTTCTGTCAGTATATTTATAAGAATCTCAGTAGTGCTCTCCAAATAATATGTCAGTCTATGGCAGGGTTATAATACAATATATTTAATAATTATCCTTTAAAAATAAACCCTCAATCAATATGCATCTACTAGAAACCATAAAATTAATATAAATACCTGAATTCTTTTTATTAGTTAATATCTATGAACACATTGGAATATATTTGTAGGGATCAGAATGTGAGTCAATATTATACACGTTTAAAAACTATTAAAATACGCTATACTTCTTACAAAGCTCATAAAGTTTACCTTTAGAACTGGCCTTATTCACAATAGCCTTTCATTCAGAGTTGCATTTAACATATCACAATGAGACTTAAGATAGCAGCTACTAACATTCAAGTAATATACTCAGCTATTTAACCACACTTTATTCTAATACATTTCTAATTTAAAACATCAGAAATTGTATATATTATTTGTGTCAATAACCAAACTCTGAGTTATAACTCTATATTTGCACAGATAAAACAATTTAGCATCAAGGATATATATTTCAATAATACATAGACTATGAATATGAGCTAAAATGTAAACTGCTCTTTAAATTTATTTACGACAGCAATCTTTTAATACATTATCAAGATGAACACCAATCGATATCCAGTATTTCTTAATAGGAACAATCTCACCTCAGAATACAAAAATTGGGGGTATCCGCATATGGAGTATAAGAGTAGCTGTGTGCTTTAATAATAACTACAGTAGTTATTCCTTCAGGATTAGCCAGCAGCAGCCTTTAGCAGCCTCTATGCTTGGGGTTAAATCATCTGATCTCACCCCTCCCCTTTTTTGATCATTACCCATCATTGGTGAGGATTGGAAATGCCCAAACGGAAGCTTGTCTCGGATTGGCCCTTTGCAACTGAACATGGATTGGTTCATCTGGGAATGTTGTCAGGGAGATGTATCCCTGCAACAACCAATGGTCTCTTTGCTGTAATACCTGCATCAAAACACTGGATTCTGTCCATCGGGGGCAGCATGACAACAACACAGCAATAAGTTTCACCATCCAACATTTTTTAACAATTCAATATTTCTATGAAGTGGTTATTCATCAGACCATAACTTCCTGCATCAATCACTCACAATATTAATTATAGATGGGGCAGCATCATATAATTTTTCTGATTATTTTAGTATGAAACATCATGTGTCTTTAACATTACATTATATTAAAGTAATGTATATTGCTAACTATTCAAGATTGATAGCATTTAAAATCCTGATATTGCATTCATGTAAATACAGCATGTTTCACATTTCTAACAAATTCTGAATACATGAATCTTGCCTATGGTCCATCTGAAATAAAAATAAGTGTTATTAATCATTTATTTTTAGGTCCACAAATATCTATTTTCATATTCTTAAAAACACAGAGGCTAAGACATTTTATGCTTTAAAAAAAAAATTATATATATATATATACATACATACATACATACATTTTTATGCAGTGTTCAAAATTATATAAAATCCAGCAAATTATAGATTGCTACATAGTTATTCATCCAGATATCCCATTCATCAGTTGTTCCTATAATTTTCATTAGATTTCTGCTTATCTAGTTTATCAATCTCAGCAAATATTTATCTAACATGAATGCTATCTGTCACTGCTTCTTAGGTCCATAATTTCCCATATTCAATGTTTTTCTGTTCGAAAACATTACCATTCTCTTTAAAAGGGACAGAAAAGTCAAACTGAAACTTGTCATTCAGACAGAGCGTGTTATTCTAAACAACTATTATCTAATTTGCTTAGCTCTCTTGATATCCTTTGTTAAAATCATACCTAAGCATCGTCAGGAGCAGTAATGCCCTGCTGAAAGCTAGCTTTTTATTGGTGGTTGTACATATATGCCTTTTGTCATTGGCTCACCATATGTATTCAGCTAGCTCCCAGTAGTACATTGCTGCTGCTTCAGCAAAGGATACCAAGAGACTGAAGCAAATTTAATAAAAGAAGTAAAATGGTAAATTCCTTAACATTGTATTTTCTGTCTCTATCCATCATGAAAGAAAAAAATGTTGGTTTCATGTTCCTTTAAGAAGATTATGTTTGTATCATTAGTCAGATGAAAATGGGTCCTTCCAACAAAACTGAAGAGAAAAACTGGTCAAGGCCAAAATAAACTTTGATGATTCAGATAGGGCAGTCATTTTAAACAATTTTCCAATTTACTTTTATCACCAATTTTGCTTTGTTCTCTTGGTATTCTTAGTTGAAAGCTTAACCTAGGAGGTTCATATGCAAATTTCTTAAACCTTGAAGGCCACCTCTTTTCAGAATGCATTTTAACAGTTTTTCACCACTAGAGGGTGTTAGTTCATGCATTTCATATAGATAACACTGTGCTCGTGCATGTGAAGTTATCTGGGAGCAGGCACTGATTAGCTAAACTGCAAGTCTGTCAAAAGAACTTAAATAAAGGGGCAGTTTGCAGAGGCTTAGATACACGATAATCACAGAGGTTAAAAGTATATTAATATAACTTTGTTGGTTATGCAAAACTGGGGAATGGGTAATAAAGGGATTATCTATCTTTTAAAACAATAAAAATTCTGGTGTAGACTGTCCCTTTAACTGGCCAAAGCAGTTATCTGTGATAAACCCAGGAAGGTGGTGTAGATGATAGGGACCTGTGTATTACAAGCAGTAGTATTGCAGACTAAGGCCATGCCTTCCCACTACTGGAAATTAGATAATAGCCTTAAAGGGATATGGAAGTCAAATTTAAACTTTAAAGATTAAGAAAGAGTTGTTCAGTATTCTGTAGCACTGCAAATATAGAGTTACAATGTTACATAATAATATAATTAGGTTTTACAACTTGACTATCCAATAATCAAGAAGTTTTAAAGGGACAGTAAACACCAAAAATTGTATTGTTTAAAAAGATACATAATTCCTTTATTTCCCCAGTTTTGCATAACCAGCACTGTTATTACACTTTTTACCTCTGTGATTACCTTGTATCTAAGCTTCTGCAGAATCCCCCTTATTTCAGTTCTTTTGACAGACTTGCATTTCAGGCAATTGGTGCTGACTCTTAAATAACTTTTCACAGACGTAAGCACAATGTTATCTATATGGCACACCTGAAATAATACCCCCTAGCTGTTAAAAACTGGCAAATGCATTTAGATAAGAGGTGGCCTTTAATGGCTTAGAAATTAGTATTTGAGCCTAGATAGGTTTAGCTTTCAACTAAGAATACCAAGACAACAAACCAAATTTGATGATGAAAGTAAATTGGTTGTTTAAAATCACATGCCCTATCTGAATCCTGAAAGTTTAATTTGAACTTTACTGTCCCTTTAACCTTAGCTTCAATAACTCTGTAATGCAAGTTGCACTATGTAAACAAAGCTGATTGCCTGTATAACTAGCAATATACTGATTTACATCTATGCAACTGAAGCAGTAATTAGCAAGCTTTTGTTTGTTTTTAGAACTATTGATATTGGCCCTATATACCTCACTATTACATTGGTATGGAGAACAAAGCACATATCACCTGCTACACATGCTGTAAGTGCTCCAGCCCTAAACACATATCACCTGCCTCTGTATACCAGCTCATGCTGTAACTGTAAGTGCTCCAGCCCTAAACACATATCACCTGCCTCTGTATGCAGCACATGCTGTAACTGTAAGTGCTCCTGCACTAAACACATATCACCTGCCTCTGTATGCAGCACATGCTGTAACTGTAAGTGCTCCAGCCCTAAACACATATCACCTGCCTCTGTATGCAGCACATGCTGTAAGTGCTCCAGCCCTAAACACATATCACCTGCCTCTGTATGCAGCACATGATGTAACTGTAAGTGCTCCAGCCCTAAACACATATCCCCTACCTCTGTATGTAGCACATGCTGTAACTGTAAGTGCTCCAGCCCTAAACACATATCGCCTGCCTCTGTATGCAGCACATGCTATAACTGTAAGTGCTCCAGCCCTAAACACATATCACCTGCCTCTGTATGCAGCACATGCTGTAACTGTAAGTGCTCCAGCCCTAAACACATATCACCTGCCTCTGTATGCAGCACATGCTGTAACTGTAAGTGCTCCAGCCCTAAACACATATCACCTGCCTCTGTATACCAGCACATGATGTAACTATAAGTGCTCCAGCCCTAAACACATATCCCCTGCCTCTGTATGCAGCACATGCTGTAACTGTAAGTGCTCCAGCCCTAAACACATATCACCTGCCTCTGTATGCAGCACATGCTGTAACTGTAAGTGCTCCAGCCCTAAACACATATCACCTGCCTCTGTATGCAGCACATGCTGTAACTGTAAGTGCTCCTGCCCTAAACACATATCACCTGCCTCTGTATGCAGCACATGCTGTAACTGTAAGTGCTCCTGCCCTAAACACATATCACCTGCCTCTGTATGCAGCACATGCTGTAACTGTAAGTGCTCCTGCCCTAAACACATATCACCTGCCTCTGTATGCAGCACATGCTGTAACTGTAAGTGTTCCAGCCCTAAACACATATCACCTGCCTCTGTATGTAGCACATGCTGTAACTGTAAGTGCTCCAGCCCTAAACACATATCACCTGCCTCTGTATGTAGCACATGCTGTAACTGTAAGTGCTCCAGCCCTAAACACATATCACCTGCTTCTGTATACCAGCACATGATGTAACTGTAAGTGCTCCAGCCCTAAACACATATCCCCTGCCTCTGTATGCAGCACATGCTGTAACTGTAAGTGCTCCAGCCCTAAACACATATCACCTGCCTCTGTATGCAGCACATGCTATAACTGTAAGTGCTCCAGCCCTAAACACATATCACCTGCCTCTGTATGCAGCACATGCTGTAACTGTAAGTGCTCCTGCCCTAAACACATATCACCTACCTCTGTATGCAGCACATGCTGTAACTGTAAGTGCTCCTGCCCTAAACACATATCACGTGCCTCTGTATGCAGCACATGCTGTAACTGTAAGTGCTCCTGCCCTAAACACATATCACCTGCCTCTGTATGCAGCACATGCTGTATCTGTAAGTGCTCCAGCCCTAAACACATATCACCTACCTCTGTATGCAGCACATGCTGTAACTGTAAGTGCTCCAGTCCTAAGCACATATCACCTGCCTCTGTATGCCGCACATGCTGTAACTGTAAGTGCTCCAGCCCTAAACACATATCACCTGCCTCTGTATGCAGCACATGCTATAGCTGTAAGTGATCCAGCCCTAAACACATATCACCTGCCTCTGTATGCAGCACATGCTGTAACTGTAAGTGCTCCAGCCCTAAACACATATCACCTGCCTCTGTATGCAGCACATGCTGTAACTGTAAGTGCTCCTGCCATAAACACATATCCCCTGCCTCTGTATGCAGCACATGCTGTAACTGTAAGTGCTCCTGCACTAAACACATATCACCTGCCTCTGTATGCAGCACATGCTGTAACTGTAAGTGCTCCAGCCCTAAACACATATCACCTGCCTCTGTATGCAGCACATGCTGTAACTGTAAGTGCTCCAGCCCTAAACACATATCACCTGCCTCTGTATGCAGCACATGCTGTAACTGTAAGTGCTCCAGCCCTAAACACATATCACCTGCCTCTGTATGCAGCACATGCTGTAACTGTAAGTGCTCCTGCCCTAAACACATATCACCTGCCTCTGTATGCAGCACATGCTGTAACTGTAAGTGCTCCAGCCCTAAACACATATCACCTGCCTCTGTATGCAGCACATGCTGTAACTGTAAGTGCTCCAGCCCTAAACACATATCACCTGCCTCTGTATGCAGCACATGCTGTAACTGTAAGTGCTCCTGCACTAAACACATATCACCTGCCTCTGTATGCAGCACATGCTGTAACTGTAAGTGCTCCAGCCCTAAACACATATCACCTGCCTCTGTATACAGCACATGCTGTAACTGTAAGTGATCCAGCCCTAAACACATATCACCTGCCTCTGTATGCAGCACATGCTGTAACTGTAAGTGCTCCTGCACTAAACACATATCACCTGCCTCTGTATGCAGCACATGCTGTAACTGTAAGTGCTCCAGCCCTAAACACATATCACCTGCCTCTGTATGCAGCACATGCTGTAACTGTAAGTGCTCCAGCCCTAAACACATATCCCCTGCCTCTGTATGCAGCACATGCTGTAACTGTAAGTGCTCCTGCACTAAACACATATCACCTGCCTCTGTATGCAGCACATGCTGTAACTGTAAGTGCTCCAGCCCTAAACACATATCACCTGCCTCTGTATGCAGCACATGCTGTAACTGTAAGTGATCCAGCCCTAAACACATATCACCTGCCTCTGTATGCAGCACATGATGTAACTGTAAGTGCTCCAGCCCTAAACACATATCCCCTGCCTCTGTATGTAGCACATGCTGTAACTGTAAGTGCTCCAGCCCTAAACACATATCGCCTGCCTCTGTATGCAGCACATGCTATAACTGTAAGTGCTCCAGCCCTAAACACATATCCCCTGCCTCTGTATGCAGCACATGCTGTAACTGTAAGTGCTCCAGCACTAAACACATATCACCTGCCTCTGTATGCAGCACATGCTGTAACTGCAAGTGCTCCAGCCCTAAACACATATCACCTGCCTCTGTATACCAGCACATGCTGTAACTGTAAGTGCTCCAGCCCTAAACACATATCCCCTGCCTCTGTATGCAGCACATGCTGTAACTGTAAGTGCTCCAGTTCTAAACACATATCACCTGCCTCTGTATGCAGCACATGCTGTAACTGTAAGTGCTCCAGCCCTAAACACATATCACCTGCCTCTGTATGCAGCACATGTTGCAACTGTAAGTGATCCAGTCCTAAACACATATCCCCTGCCTCTGTATGCAGCACATGCTGTAACTGTAAGTGATCCAGCCCTAAAAACATATCACCTGCCTCTGTATGCAGCACATGCTGTAACTGTAAGTGCTCCAGCCCTAAACACATATCACCTGCCTCTGTATGCAGCACATGCTGTAACTGTAAGTGCTCCAGCCCTAAAAACATATCACCTGCCTCTGTATGCAGCACATGCTGTAACTGTAAGTGCTCCAGCCCTAAACACATATCACCTGCCTCTCTATGCAGTACATGCTGTAACTGTAAGTGCTCCAGCCCTAAACACACATCACCTGCCTCTGTATGCAGCACATGCTGTAACTGTAAGTGCTCCAGCCCTAAACACATATCCCCTGCCTCTGTATGCAGCACATGATGTAACTGTAAGTGCTCCTGCCCTAAACACATATCACCTGCCTCTGTATGCAGCACATGCTGTAACTGTAAGTGCTCCAGCCCTAAACACATATCACCTGCCTCTGTATAAAGCACATGCTGTAACTGTAAGTGCTCCAGCCCTAAACACATATCACCTGCCTCTGTATGCAGCACAGGCTGTATCTGTAAGTGCTCCAGCCCTCAAAACATATCACCTGCCTCTGTATGCAGCACATGCTGTAACTGTAAGTGCTCCAGCCCTAAACACATATCACCTGCCTCTGTATACCAGCACATGCTGTAACTGTAAGTGCTCCAGCCCTAAACACATATCACCTGCCTCTGTATGCAGCACATGGTGTAACTGTAAGTGCTCCAGCCCTAAACACATATCCCCTGCCTATGTATGCAGCACATGCTGTAACTGTGTAAGTGCTCCTGCCCTAAACACATATCACCTGCCTCTGTATGCATCACATGATGTAACTGTAAGTGCTCCAGCCCTAAACACATATCACCTGCCTCTGTATGCAGCACATGCTGTAACTGTAAGTACTCCAACCCTAAACACATATCACCTGCCTCTGTATGCAGCACACGCTGTATCTGTAAGTGCTCCAGCCCTAAACACATCACCTGCCTCTGTATGCAGCACATGATGTAACTGTAAGTGCTCCAGCCCTAAACACATATCACCTGCCTCTGTAGGCAGCACATGCTGTAACTGTAAGTGATCCAGCCCTAAACACATATCACCTACCTCTGTATACAGCACATGCTGTAACTGTAAGTGTTCCAGCCCTAAACACACATCACCTGCCTCTGTATACAGCACATGCTGTAACTGTAAGTGCTCCAGCCCTAAACACATATCACCTGCCTCTGTATACAGCACATGCTGTAACTGTAAGTGCTCCAGCCCTAAACACATATCACCTGCCTCTGTATGCAGCACATGCTGTAACTGTAAGTGCTCCAGCCCTAAACACATATCACCTGCCTCTGTATGCAGCACATGCTGTAACTGTAAGTGCTCCAGTCCTAAACACATATCACCTACCTCTGTATGCAGCACATGCTGTAACTGTAAGTGCTCCAGCCCTAAAAACATATCACCTGCCTCTGTATACCAGCACATGCTGTAACTGTAAGTGCTCCTGCCCTAAACACATATCACCTGCCTCTGTATACCAGCACATGCTGTAACTGTAAGTACTCCAGCCCTAAACACATATCACCTGCCTCTGTATGCAGCACATGCTGTAACTGCAAGTGCTCCAGCCCTAAACACATATCACCTGCCTCTGTATGCAGCACATGCTGTAACTGTAAGTGCTCCTGCCCTAAACACATATCACCTGCCTCTGTATGCAGCACATGCTGTAACTGTAAGTGCTCCAGCCCTAAACACATATCACCTGCCTCTGTATAAAGCACATGCTGTAACTGTAAGTGCTCCAGCCCTAAACACATATCACCTGCCTCTGTATACAGCACATGCTGTAACTGTAAGTGCTCCAGCCCTAAACACATATCACCTGCCTCTGTATGCAGCATATGCTGCAACTGTAAGTGCTCCAGCCCTAAACACATATCACCTGTCTCTGTATGCAGCACATGCTGTAACTGTAAGTGCTCCAGCCCTAAACACATATCACCTGCCTCTGTATGCAGCACATACTGTAACTGTAAGTGCTCCAGCCCTAAACACATATCACCTGCCTCTTTATGCAGCACATGCTGTAACTGTAAGTGCTCCAGCCCTAAACACATATCACCTGCCTCTGTATGCAGCAGATGCTGTAACTGTAAGTGCTCCAGCCCTAAACACATATCACCTGCCTCTTTATGCAGCACATGCTGTAACTGTAAGTGCTCCAGCCCTAAACACATTTCACCTGAGTCTGTATGCCAGCACATGCTGTACCTATCTAGATATCTCTTCAACAAAGAAAAACAACAGAACAAAGCAAATTTGATAATAGAAGTCAAATGGAAACTTTTTTTAAAAAAAAAGTTTTCTCTATCTGAATCATGAAAGGAAAAAATGTAGGTTTTATGTCCCTTTAAGTTCAAGAATACTGAGATATTAAAGGAACACTCAATCAAAATTAAATTTTCATTATTCAGATAAAGCCTGCCATTTTAAAAAACTTTCCAATTTACTTCCATTAACAAAATGTGCACAGTCTTTTTATATTTAAACTTTTTGAGTCACCAGCTCCTACTGAGCATGTGCAAGACTAAGTGTGTATTCATTTGTGATTGGCTGATGGCTGTCACATGGTACAGGGGGAGTGGAAAAAGACATAACTTTTAAAATTGTCAGAAAATCTACTACTCATTTGAAGTTCAGACTAAGTGCTATTGCATTGTCTTGTTATCTTGCATTTGTTGATTATGCAAATCTACTGTGTTGACTGGTCCTTTAACACACTTAGTTTATCTGACTTACTGATGTTTATGGGTTTGCACACAGATTGTCCACTTCCTGCTCTGCATTCATTGGGAATTATATTTGACAAGTTGGATGCAGTCATCTGATTTAGTGGAAGTTTTGTTATTTGTCATTTATGCAGTGGGAAAAGCTCATGAAACCCATTCAGGCAAATTCAGGACAATCCAGGACAGCATAGCTTGGGGACACTGCCCAAACTCAAGACTGTCCCTAACAAAATAGCGATGTCTGGTCACCTTAGCATAGTATAATATAATAGTCCATCTTCCATGCCCTTGTGCATAAAATAAAAATCTAAGTAATAAGTAAATTAGTTAAATCTTTGCATGTTTTACTGGTTTTAATCATTATAGCCCGATTACTAGCTACATCATATATACATCATGGGAATCAATATATGTTCCATATACAAGAATGCAGTGCAGCTTCACAAGTAGGGTTGCCACCCGTCCCTTAAAATACAGAACACTTATAAGTTACACATGCTGCAGGGTGCGCGGGGGGAATAGGAATAGTGCTGTCCAGAAACACAATACATGTTCCTCCCTGCAGCATGTGTAACTCATAAGTGTCCAGGAAAACATGGCTGAGGTGGCAACCCTATTCACAAGAGTTAATTAGTTTTGAACAAACCGCTAAAACTTAGCCATTTTATAATTGTGTTTACTTCGTTATTCTATTTTTCTTTTGTTACCATGGTAACTGCTACTGACGATCATGAGACTTACTACAGATGTGCAATTATTGGCAGCAGTTGTAGAATTCCTCTTTTGCACTTTTGTGTAGTAATGTATTTGAAAAATGTGGGCATAGATTCTTAGCTATTATGTTAACTAGTTTGTATTAGAACTAGTTTGTATTAGAACTAGTTTGTATTAGAACTAGTTTGTATTAGAACTTGTTTGTATTAGAACTTGTTTGTATTAGAACTAGTTTGTATTAGAACTTGTTTGTATTAGAACTAGTTTGTATTAGAACTTGTTTGTATTAGAACTTGTTTGTATTAGAACTAGTTTGTATTAGAACTAGTTTGTATTAGAACTAGTTTGTATTAGAACTTGTTTGGGGACTTTTAGAAGTTTAAATATATATATATATTACTTTTTTTCTTACAATAATGGAAGATATGTTCTAGGAGAGGGGTCGCTAACCTTTTACAATTTTGAATTCCGTGGACCACTAAAATGATTTTTTTTTTTTTTAAAAGGTGCAAACCTCTATAATGTGTATGTGTGTGTGTGTGTGTGTGTGTATATATATATATATATATATATATGTACACAATCATACTCTGCATTATTAGTATAACCATAGCTAAGTTTACATTATCTATATATTTACACATTTTTAAGAATTATTTTTTGGAATTGACTGATTGACAAAACTGAGATAATGCTTCTAAATGACAGATGAAGGGTGAATGCCAATTTTTGAGCTGGAAACAGAGAGGCAAAAAGTGGGGGAAAAAGAATTATGCTTAAAAGGACCACAAGACTCCCAAGTTAGCTCCCCAGTTAGGAATTATTCAAAACTACTTATGATCATGGACAGACATTGGAGTCATAAATAAAGTTTATATCAGAAAGCTCTCAATATGGATGTGAGCTAACCACGACTGATGTTGCTGGTAATTACTATAATACTGGTGGGATATGGCTGATCTGCTGGATGGCAATTACTGGAATTCAGGTGTAATGGCTTTGTGCGCAGGAAAATTATTAGAATGAAAAATAATTAATATTTAATAAAAAAAAAAGAAGATGGAGGAGAGGAAGACCAACAGTGATGTAAATCCATCTGACGGAATTAGGAAAACTACAAACAGGCAGATAAAGGGAAGAAAATGAATGAAATATATATTTTTTATATACTTTAATTCAACTATTTAAAGCCAAGACTATACCAACCTCTGCTGGCTTTAGAATGGAAGCATCCCCTGAGCAGCGTGCTGGGTGGAAGGAGTTACAAATACAATCAAGCTACACAAGTTGCACAGTAACACGCAATGTGTGTAGGGACATTGTAATTTAAATCCTCCGTCTGTTTTCACTGATGTCCAGCCAGGCACTGTAGGGAGTTGCGACATGACAGGGGTGACACCATCAGAGAAGATTAATTCCTGCTTGATGGTGTCATGGACCACCAACATCTTCTCGCAGACAACCAGTTGGGACCCCTGTTCTAGGAGCTCCACTACTCAAGATCTCCTGTAAGCTTTACCAGAAGGGGGAAAAGACTACACTTCCCATACTGCAGCAGTGATCTTCTGTAAGCTTTACCAGAAGGGGAAAAAGACTACACTTCCTATACTGCAGCAGTGATCGCCTGTAAGCTTTACCAGAAGGGGAGAAAGACTACACTTCCCATACTGCAGCAGTGATCTCTTGTAAGCTTTACCAGAAGGGGAAAAGGACTACATTTCCCATACTGCAGCAGTGATCTCTTGTAAGCTTTACCAGAGGGGGAAAAAGACTACACTTCCCATACTGCAGCAGTGATCACCTGTAAGCTTTTCCAGAAGGGGAAAAAGACTACACTTCCTATACTGCAGCAGTGATCTCTTGTAAGCTTTACCAGAAGAGGAAAATGGCTACACTTCCCATACTGCAGCAGTGATCTCTTGTAAGCTTTACCAGAGGGTGAAAAAGACTACACTTCCCATACTGCAGCAGTGATCTCTATCTATCTATCTATCTATCTATCTATCTATCTATTGGTACTTATAGATTGCGAACTAATCACCCCTGAGGGTCTCAAGGCTCTAAGGGAAAGGGGATAGGAGAAAGGGGGGAGGGGATGGGCATTCAGTCGAAGAGACAGGTTTTGAGGTCCTTTCTAAACTTTGTAAGGGAGGTGGATTGTCTGAGGTGCAGCGGTAGGGTGTTCCATGTCTTTGCTGCCATATGGGAAAAGGATCTTCCGCCCGCTGTGGATTTGCTGATGCGGGGGATGACTGCGAGTGCTTGGTCGGCCAATCAGAGTTGTCTGGCGGGGGTGTAGAAATGTATGCGGTGGTTGAGGTAATCGGGTCCGATGTTGTGTAGGGCCTTGGACGCGTGAGTAAGGAGCTTGAAGGTGATTCTCTTGTTGTTGGGGAGCCAGTGAAGGTTACTTAAGTGTTCAGTGATGTGGCTAGGAGAGGGATGTCAAGGATGAGTCTGGCTGAGGCGTTCTGGATACGTTGGAGTCTCTTTTGGAGTTTGATGGTGGAGCTGGCGTAGAGTGTGTTGCCGTAGTCTAACCGGCTGCTGATGAGGGCATGGGTGACTGTTTTCTTGGTTTCGGTAGGGATCCACTTGAAGATTTTTCGTAGCAGGTGGAGAATGTGGAAGGATCTTGAGGTGATGGCATTGATTTGTCGGTCCATGGAGAGTGAGGAGTCCCGGATGAAGCCTAGATTTCAAGCATGGTCAGTTGGGGTTGGAGGGTGACCGAGGGCTGTGGGCCACCAGGAGACGTCCCATGCGGATTTATTGGGTCAGAGGAGGAGGACTTCAGTTTTGTCTGTGTTCAGTTTGAGCCAGTTGTCCTTCATCCAGGCAGGGACTAATCTCTTGTAAGCTTTACCAGAGGGGGGGAAAAGACTACACTTCCCATATTGCAGCAGTGATCTCTTGTAAGCTTTACCAGAAGGGGAAAAAGACTACACTTCCCATACTGCAGCAGTGATCTCTTGTAAGCTTTACCAGAAGGGGAAAAAGACTACACTTCCCATATTGCAGCAGTGATCTCTTGTAAGCTTTACCAGAAGGGGAAAAAGACTACACTTCCCATACTGCAGCAGTGATCTCTTGTAAGCTTTACCAGAAGGGGAGAAAGACAACACTTCCCATACAGCAGCAGTGATCTCTTGTAAGCTATACCCGAAGGGGGAAAAGACTACACTTCCCATACTGCAGCAATGATCGCCTGTAAGCTTTACCAGAAGGGGAAAAGACTACACTTCCCATACTGCAGCAGTGATCTCTTGTAAGCTTTACCAGAAGAGGAAAAAGACTACACTTCCCATACTGCAGCAGTGATCTCTTGTAAGCTTTACCAGAAGAGGAAAAAGACTACACTTCCCATACTGCAGCAGTGATCTCTTGTAAGCTTTACCAGAGGGTGAAAAAGACTACACTTCCCATACTGCAGCAGTGATCACCTGTAAGCTTTACCAGAAAGGGAAAAAGACTATCTATTGTAAGCTTTACCAGAAGAGGAAAAAGGCTACACTTCCCATACTGCAGCAGTGATCTCTTGTAAGCTTTACCTGAGGGGGAAAAGACTACACTTCCCATACTGCAGAAATGATCACCTGTAAGCTTTACCAGAAGGGGAAAAATCTACACTTCCCATACTGCAGCAGTGATCTATTGTAAGCTTTACCAGAAGAGGAAAAAGGCTACACTTCCCATACTGCAGCAGTGATCTCTTGTAAGCTTTACCTGAGGGGGAAAAGACTACACTTCCCATACTGCAGAAATGATCACCTGTAAGCTTTACCAGAAGGGGAAAAATCTACACTTCCCATACTGCAGCAGTGATCTTTTGTAAGCTTTACCAGAAGAGGGAAAATACTACACTTCCCATACTGCAGCAGTGATCTCTTGTAAGCTTTGCCAGAAAGGGAAAAGACTACACTTCCCATACTGCAGCAGTGGGGCCAACTGAGGTGGCGGAACTAGCCATTTGTCATAACAATTTGTTTGTGAGAAACTGCTGCACTCCGAAAAAAAACTTTAAAAAAAACAAGTGTTTTTATTCTCTGTCTGTGTAATGTTCTGGTGATAGATTGAGCATAAAGTGTTCTGCACAGTCTTACACTGTGACATACAATGAAAAGCTAGAAATGTGTTCAAAATGTAACGTAGGTGATGCTTATGGCTGCTATATTCTCTCCAATTATAAAGTGATACAAACTTCTGGGAAAAGGGACCATACACCGTATAGCTTGCTACAGCCCAGAAGTAGTGAAACAAGGGTATGAGTGAACGAGGCGCTAGGTTCAAAACTATACAATACCACAATATAAGGGAGTTCTCCTTAGACTCTCAAAAGGAAAACACAAACTGTATTTAAAGTGTCTAGCTTTAAGTACATAAATTGCACCCAGGTAGACTGAATAGAGTGGCGTCTAAAGAGACTGAATATATAGTTATAGGCTGACAAATGTGATTCAAAGCAAATGCTGGCTAAAAAGGAGGCTAAAAGGGCAATATCAGATAAAATAAGAAGCTGTATTAATTATATATAATATGCATAGCAAAATTATTAAAAATCCACATTTAATCTCAAAACATAATAACAAATAGATAGTACATATAAATAATACAAAAACTTGTATACCTTTGGTGATCACAAAGTAACAAACAATTCACAAAAACATATATAAAATTCTAAAAAGTCCTTAAATTCTTGTAAGATATTTAAGACCGGTCCAAATGTTTCCTGCAGTGAAAAAAGAGCGACAAGGGGATCTTGTCAAAAGTATGCCAAAGTTTTATACTTTAAGGTGCTCACTTTTACTTACACCATAAAGTTGGATTAGTTGGTTCAGAGCTGTTCCTAGTTGCGTGTGTGATCCGGTCCTTTGCTAGATCTCATTCCACTTTTCTTTCCAGCAGTTCTTTGATGGTGTGAACAAACAACGGATCGTCTCAGTGGACACAATTAGCTGTAAAGCGTTTCTTTTTCCTTTCCCTGTGAAGCAGAGCTACGGAACTCGCCCAGGGACAAATGCAGAACAAACAGAGTAACGCGTTTCAGAGTTTGAAAAAGGCATCAAAGCTGAAACGCGTTACTCTGTTTGTCCACATGCTCCTGGCTGAGGCTGGCTCTCGTTTTTGCAAGCTACTTTGCCTGGAGCAGAGAAGAGGCGCTCAGGTGGTGTTGAGGTGCCTGAGATGCATTAATAGGGTTTTGCCAATTTCACCAAGGTGGGCTATTTATCTTTGTTAGCTCTCCACCAATGCAAGGGGCCTCTTAAAGTAAGCCTGGACTTCATTCTGACATAAAAATATCTTAAATATCTATATGCAATGGCAAACAACCAGCTATAAGAATAGGGGAAAACATATCTAGTACAATCTTAAAATAACAGATATATACTTACAGAGGTTGAATTTGGTACATATTCCAGTTAATTAAAAATATAAAAAAAAGGCAAAAGGTCTAAGACTATATATCAGTAACAGGATTCAGCCTTACACATATCTATATAAAGTATATATAATCAGCAATAGCAAGCGATCCGCTAATAATTGTGCAAACAGGTAATAGTGACATCAATTCATACAACAAATGCCATCAATCTATGGCTAGGTGTAAATAACAAGCTCAGTAATATATCATGCAAAGCATAGTCCTAAATCACCTGATTTTACTATAAACAATCCAAATTATGATTCCTATTATTTCTGGGTTGCACATAAGCCAGGAGTAGTTGTAAACTTAAAAAGAAACTTATAGAGTCCTGAAAAAGTGAAAAGTAAACATCTGTAGACATCCTTTAGTCTGAGGGCATAACCATAAAACACAATTTCTTTCATGCAATTAGCAAGAGTCCATGAGCTAGTGACGTATGGGATATACATTCCTACCAGGAGGGGCAAAGTTTCCCAAACCTCAAAATGCCTATAAATACACCCCTCACCACACCCACAAATCAGTTTTACAAACTTTGCCTCCTATGGAGGTGGTGAAGTAAGTTTGTGCTAGATTCTACGTTGATATGCGCTCCGCAGCAGGTTGGAGCCCGGTTTTCCTCTCAGCGTGCAGTGAATGTCAGAGGGATGTGAGGAGAGTATTGCCTATTTGAATTCAATGATCTCCTTCTACGGGGTCTATTTCATAGGTTCTCTGTTATCGGTCGTAGAGATTCATCTCTTACCTCCCTTTTCAGATCGACGATATACTCTTATTTATATACCATTACCTCTACTGATTTTCGTTTCAGTACTGGTTTGGCTTTCTACAACATGTAGATGAGTGTCCTGGGGTAAGTAAATCTTATTTTCTGTGACACTCTAAGCTATGGTTGGGCACTTTTTTATAAAGTTCTAAATATATGTATTCAAACATTTATTTGCCTTGACTCAGGATGTTCAACGTTCCTTATTTCAGACAGTCAGTTTCATATTTGGGATAATGCATATGAATAAATCAATTTTTTTCTTACCTTAAAAATTTGACTTTTTCCCTGTGGGCTGTTAGGCTCGCAGACGCTGAAAATGCTTAATTTTATTGCGTCATTCTTGGCGCGGACTTTTTTGGCGCAAATTTTTTTTTTCTGTTTCCGGCGTCATACGTGTCGCCGGAAGTTGCGTCATTTTTGATGTTCTTTTGCGCCAAAAGTGTCGGCGTTCCGGATGTGGCGTCATTTTTGGCGCCAAAAGCATTTAGGCGCCAAATAATGTGGGCGTCATTTTTGGCGCTAAAAAAATATGGGCGTCACTATTGTCTCCACATTATTTAAGTCTCATTTTTTATTGCTTCTGGTTGCTAGAAGCTTGTTCACTGGCATTTTTTCCCATTCCTGAAACTGTCATTTAAGGAATTTGATCAATTTTGCTTTATATGTTGTTTTTTTCTATTACATATTGCAAGATGTCCCACGTTGAAACTGAGTCAGAAGATACTTTTGGAAAATCGCTGCCTGGGGCTGGAGCTACCAAAGCTAAGTGTATCTGCTGTAAACTTTTGGTATCTGTTCCTCCAGCTGTTGTTTGTACTGTTTTGTCATGACAAACTTGTTAATGCAGATAATATTTCCTTTAGTACTGTTACATTACCTGTTGCTGTTCTGTCAACATCTAATACTCAGAGTGTTCCTGATAACATAAGAGATTTTGTTTCTAAATCCATTAAGAAGGCTATGTCTGTTATTCCTCCTTCTAGTAAACGTAAAAAGTCTTTTAAAACTTCTCATTTTTCAGATGAATTTTTAAATGAACATCATCATTCTGATTCTGATAATGGTTCTTCTGGTTCAGAGGATTCTGTCTCAGAGGTTGATGCTGATAAATCATCATATTTATTTAAAATGGAATTTATTCGTTCTTTACTTAAAGAAGTCCTAATTGCATTAGAAATTGAGGATTCTGGTCCTCTTGATACTAAATCTAAACGTTTAGATAAGGTTTTTAAATCTCCTGTAGTTATTCCAGAAGTTTTTCCTGTCCCTAGTGCTATTTCTGAAGTAATTTCCAGGGAATGGAATAATTTGGGTAATTCATTTACTCCTTCTAAACGTTTTAAGCAATTATATCCTGTGCCATCTGACAGATTAGAGTTTTGGGACAAAATCCCTAAAGTTGATGGGGCTGTCTCTACTCTTGTTAAGCGTACTACTATTCCTACGGCAGATGGTACTTCCTTTAAGGATCCTTTAGATAGGAAAATTGAATCCTTTCTAAGAAAAGCTTACTTGTGTTCAGGTAATCTTCTTAGACCTGCTATATCTTTAGCGGATGTTGCTGCAGCTTCATCTTTTGGTTAGAAGCTTTAGCGCAACAAGTAACAGATCATAATTCTCATAGCATTTTTATTCTTCTTCAACATGCTAATAATTTTATTTGTGATGCCATCTTTGATATCATTAGAGTTGATGTCAGGTATATGTCTCTAGCTATTTTAGCTAGAAGAGCTTTATGGCTTAAAACTTGGAATGCTGTTATGTCTTCTAAGTCTACTCTGCTTTCCCTTTCTTTCCAGGGTAATAATCGTTTTCGTTCCTTTCGTCACAACAAGGAACAAAAACCTGATCCTTCATCCTCAGGAGCGGTATCAGTTTGGAAACCATCTCCAGTCTGGAATAAATCCAAGCCTTTTAGAAAATCAAAGCCAGCTCCTAAGTCCACATGAAGGTGCGGCCCTCATTCCAGCTCAGCTGGTAGGGGGCAGATTACGTTTATTCAAAGAAATTTGGATCAATTCCGTTCACAATCTTTGGATTCAGAACATTGTTTCAGAAGGGTACAGAATTGGCTTCAAGATAAGGCCTCCTGCAAAGAGATTTTTTCTTTCCTGTGTCCCAGTAAACCCAGCGAAGGCTCAAGCATTTCTGAAATGAGTTTCACATCTAGAGTTGACTGGAGTAATTTTGCCAGTTCCAGTTCTGGAACAGGGACTGGGGTGTTATTCAAATCTCTTCATTGTACCAAAGAAGGAAAATTCCTTCAGACCAGTTCTGGATCTAAAAATATTGAATCGTTATGTAAGGATACCAACATTCAAAATGGTAACTGTAAGGACTATCCTGCCTTTTGTTCAGCAAGGGCATTATATGTCTACAATAGATTTACAGGATGCATATCTGCATATTCCGATTCATCCAGATCACAGATCGGTTTCTGAGATTCTCTTTCCTAGACAAGCATTACCAGTTTGTGGCTCTGCCGTTTGGCCTAGCTACAGCTCCAAGAATTTTTACGAAGGTTCTCGGTGCCCTTCTGTCTGTAATCAGAGAACAGGGTATTGTGGTATTCCTTATTTGGACGATATCTTGGTACTTGCTCAGTCTTCACATTTAGCAGAATCTCATACGAATCGACTTGTGTTGTTTCTTCAACATCATGGTTGGAGGATCAATTTACCAAAAAGTTCATTGATTCCTCAGACTCAGGTAACCTTTTTAGGTTTTCAGATAGATTCAGTGTCCATGACTCTATCTTTGACAGACAAGAGACGTCTAAAATTGATATCAGCTTGTCGAAACCTTCAGTTACAATCTTTCCCTTCGGTAGCCTTATGCATGGAAATTCTAGGTCTTATGACTGCGGCATCGGACGCGATCCCCTTTGCTCGTTTTCACATGCGGCCTCTTCAGCTATGTATGCTGAACCAGTGGTGCAGGGATTACACAAAGATATCTCAATTAATATCTTTAAAACCGATTGTACGACACTCTCTGACGTGGTGGACAGATCACCATCGTTTAGTTCAGGGGGCTTCTTTTGTTCTTCCGACCTGGACTGTAATTTCTACAGATGCAAGTCTTACAGGTTGGGGAGCTGTGTGGGGGTCTCTGACAGCACAAGGGGTTTGGGAATCTCAGGAGGTGAGATTACCGATCAATATTTTGGAACTCCGTGCAATTTTCAGAGCTCTTCAGTCTTGGTCTCTTCTAAAGAGAGAATCGTTCATTTGTTTTCAGACAGACAATGTCACAACTGTGGCATACATCAATCATCAAGGAGGGACTCACAGTCCTCTGGCTATGAAAGAAGTATCTCGAATTCTGGTATGGGCGGAATCCAGCTCCTGTCTAGTTTCTGCGGTTCATATCCCAGGTATAGACAATTGGGAAGCGGATTATCTCAGTCGCCAAACGTTACATCCGGGCGAATGGTCTCTTCACCCAGAGGTATTTCTTCAGATTGTTCAAATGTGGGGTCTTCCAGACATAGATCTGATGGCTTCTCATCTAAACAAGAAACTTCCCAGGTATCTGTCCAGATCCAGGGATCCTCAAGCGGAAGCAGTGGATGCGTTGTCACTTCCTTGGAAGTATCATCCTGCCTATATCTTTCCGCCTCTAGTTCTTCTTCCATGAGTAATCTCCAAGATTCTGAAGGAATGCTCGTTTGTTCTGCTGGTTGCTCCAGCATGGCCTCACAGGTTTTGGTATGCGGATCTTGTCCGGATGGCATCTTGCCAACCGTGGACTCTTCCGTTAAGACCAGACCTTCTGTCACAAGGTCCTTTTTTCCATCAGGATCTCAAATCCTTAAATTTAAAGGTATGGAGATTGAACGCTTGATTCTTAGTCAAAGAGGTTTCTCTGACTCTGTGATTAATACTATGTTACAGGCTCGTAAATCCGTATCTAGGGAGATATATTATAGAGTCTGGAAGACTTATATTTCTTGGTGTCTTTCTCATCATTTTTCCTGGCATTCTTTTAGAATTCCGAGAATTTTACAGTTTCTTCAGGATGGTTTGGATAAAGGTTTGTCTGCAAGTTCCTTGAAAGGACAAATCTGTCATGATCCGGTGTACATGCGTTCAGGACACAGACCCTCGGGGCAGTGGTAGGGATTTGAAGACACCGACCCCTGACCCGGGGAAGAGTATCCTGGACGTGGATAGATGATATTCTGTGATTCATAGTTGCTAGAAGTTATTGTAGAATAAATGGAGAGTGCAACATTTGTATACAATATATTCTGAGTTCACTGTGACTTATAGTTAGTTAATAGAAGTAACTGCAGGATTCAATGAGAGAAAAATATAGCAATGTGGAATGTTCAGGCTTCAGAGTAATCTGGTAAAAGATTGACACTTAGATGCAAACTAAGGTTTGTTGCAGGTTCAGAGTACATAATATTATATAAAGCTGTATGTCAGAGTTAAAGCACAGCTGCACAGGTACTTAGACAAGCTGCAAGTTTAGGCATTAATTACTGTTTGTGCATTTAGATGCAAACTTGGTTTGTTGCAGGTTCACAGTACATATTATTATAAAGAGCTGTATGTCAGTAATTAGCAGAGCAGCACAGGTGAAAGTTAAGTTTAAGGCATCAATTACTGTTTGAACATATTTTGGAGAATGACATGAAAGCTTTTAATTGAACACATAGATGCAGAGTTCAGAATATGTTAACATATTTGCAGCAGGATATATCAGCAATGACAACTTGTAGCAGAGAAATAGTTATAAAGTTCTGAGTAAGATGCTGTTGTAATTAGAGAGTGATGATAACCAAAAGTATGCTTGATTTATAATAAAGTTCTGAGTTTGTTAAGTAGCAGTGTCCAGGAAACAGAAAATGGAATTATTTGGATACTTGCGATTTGATGATTTTAGGCATTGGAATATAAAATGCTGTAGGTTGAAATAGTTGGTAAATTCATACAGGAAACAGTCACAGACCTCAGTTGTTCAGGATCACAACTTCAATGTTAATGCCCAGCACATTAGACCTGAGAAGGCTTAAAATGAGGCTGAGGTAATCAGGTGCATGAATGATTAATCAGGCAGGCAAGCAAGCTGAATGTGAATACTGCCCAAATGCAGCAGTCAGAATAGGATTTCTTAAAGGGATAGTGACATTAGGCTGAGATATGTTACAAAATCTCTGCTTTTTCTGTTCTTTTCTCCAACATAGGTGTGTCCGGTCCACGGCGTCATCCTTACTTGTGGGATATTCTCTTCCCCAACAGGAAATGGCAAAGAGCCCAGCAAAGCTGGTCACATGATCCCTCCTAGGCTCCGCCTACCCCAGTCATTCTCTTTGCCGTTGTACAGGCAACATCTCCACGGAGATGGCTTAGAGTTTTTTAGTGTTTAACTGTAGTTTTTATTATTCAATCAAGAGTTTGTTATTTTGAAATAGTGCTGGTATGTACTATTTACTCAGAAACAGAAAAGAGATGAAGATTTCTGTTTGTATGAGGAAAATGATTTTAGCAACCGTCACTAAAATCCATGGCTGTTCCACACAGGACTGTTGAGAGCAATTAACTTCAGTTGGGGGAACAGTGAGCAGTCTCTTGCTGCTTGAGGTATGACACATTCTAACAAGACGATGTAATGCTGGAAGCTGTCATTTTCCCTATGGGATCCGGTAAGCCATGTTTATTACGATCGTAAATAAGGGCTTCACAAGGGCTTATTAAGACTGTAGACTTTTTCTGGGCTAAATCGATTCATTATTAACACATATTTAGCCTTGAGGAATCATTTTATCTGGGTATTTTGATATAATAATATCGGCAGGCACTGTTTTAGACACCTTATTCTTTAGGGGCTTTCCCAAAGCATAGGCAGAGCCTCATTTTCGCGCCGGTGTTGCGCACTTGTTTTTGAGAGGCATGGCATGCAGTCGCATGTGAGAGGAGCTCTGATACTTAGAAAAGACTTTCTGAAGGCGTCATTTGGTATCGTATTCCCCTTTGGGCTTGGTTGGGTCTCAGCAAAGCAGATACCAGGGACTGTAAAGGGGTTAAAGTTCAAAACGGCTCCGGTTCCGTTATTTTAAGGGTTAAAGCTTCCAAATTTGGTGTGCAATACTTTTAAGGCTTTAAGACACTGTGGTGAAAATTTGGTGAATTTTGAACAATTCCTTCATGTTTTTTCGCAATTGCAGTAATAAAGTGTGTTCAGTTTAAAATTTAAAGTGACAGTAACGGTTTTATTTTAAAACGTTTTTTGTACTTTGTTATCAAATTTATGCCTGTTTAACATGTCTGAACTACCAGATAGACTGTGTTCTGAATGTGGAGAAGCCAGAATTCCTATTCATTTAAATAAATGTGATTTATGTGACAATGACAATGATGCCCAAGATGATTCCTCAAGCGAGGGGAGTAAGCATGGTACTGCATCATTCCCTCCTTCGTCTACACGAGTCTTGCCCACTCAGGAGGCCCCTAGTACATCTAGCGCGCCAATACTCCTTACTATGCAACAATTAACGGCTGTAATGGATAATTCTGTCAAAAACATTTTAGCCAAAATGAACACTTATCAGCGTAAGCGCGACTGCTCTGTTTTAGATACTGAAGAGCATGACGACGCTGATAATAATATTTCTGAAGGGCCCCTAACCCAGTCTGATGGGGCCAGGGAGGTTTTGTCTGAGGGAGAAATTACTGATTCAGGGAACATTTCTCAACAAGCTGAACCTGATGTGATTACATTTAAATTTAAGTTGGAACATCTCCGCATTCTGCTTAAGGAGGTATTATCCACTCTGGATGATTGTGACAAGTTGGTCATCCCAGAGAAACTATGTAAAATGGACAAGTTCCTAGAGGTGCCGGGGCTCCCAGAAGCTTTTCCTATACCCAAGCGGGTGGCGGACATTGTTAATAAAGAATGGGAAAGGCCCGGTATTCCTTTCGTCCCTCCCCCCATATTTAAAAAATTGTTTCCTATGGTCGACCCCAGAAAGGACTTATGGCAGACAGTCCCCAAGGTCGAGGGAGCGGTTTCCACTTTAAACAAACGCACCACTATACCCATAGAGGATAGTTGTGCTTTCAAAGATCCTATGGATAAAAAATTAGAAGGTTTGCTTAAAAAGATGTTTGTTCAGCAGGGTTACCTTCTACAACCAATTTCATGCATTGTCCCTGTCACTACAGCCGCATGTTTCTGGTTCGATGAGCTGATAAAGGCGGTCGATAGTGATTCTCCTCCTTATGAGGAGATTATGGACAGAATCAATGCTCTCAAATTGGCTAATTCTTTCACCCTAGACGCCACTTTGCAATTGGCTAGGTTAGCGGCTAAGAATTCTGGGTTTGCTATTGTGGCGCGCAGAGCGCTTTGGTTGAAATCTTGGTCGGCTGATGCGTCTTCCAAGAACAAGCTACTTAACATTCCTTTCAAGGGGAAAACGCTGTTTGGCCCTGACTTGAAAGAGATTATCTCTGATATCACTGGGGGTAAGGGCCACGCCCTTCCTCAGGATCGGCCTTTCAAGGCAAAAAATAAACCTAATTTTCGTCCCTTTCGTAGAAACGGACCAGCCCAAAGTGCTACGTCCTCTAAGCAAGAGGGTAATACTTCTCAAGCCAAGCCAGCTTGGAGACCAATGCAAGGCTGGAACAAGGGAAAGCGGGCCAAGAAACCTGCCACTGCTACCAAGACAGCATGAAATGTTGGCCCCCGATCCGGGACCGGATCTGGTGGGGGGCAGACTCTCTCTCTTCGCTCAGGCTTGGGCAAGAGATGTTCTGGATCCTTGGGCGCTAGAAATAGTCTCCCAAGGTTATCTTCTGGAATTCAAGGGACTTCCCCCAAGGGGGAGGTTCCACAGGTCTCAGTTGTCTTCAGACCACATAAAAAGACAGGCATTCTTACATTGTGTAGAAGACCTGTTAAAAATGGGAGTGATTCATCCTGTTCCATTAAGAGAACAAGGGATGGGGTTCTACTCCAATCTGTTCATAGTTCCCAAAAAAGAGGGAACGTTCAGACCAATCTTAGATCTCAAGATCTTAAACAAGTTTCTCAAGGTTCCATCGTTCAAGATGGAAACCATTCGAACTATTCTTCCTTCCATCCAGGAAGGTCAATTCATGACCACGGTGGATTTAAAGGATGCGTATCTACATATTCCTATCCACAAGGAACATCATCGGTTCCTAAGGTTCGCATTCCTGGACAAGCATTACCAGTTCGTGGCGCTTCCTTTCGGATTAGCCACTGCTCCAAGGATTTTCACAAAGGTACTAGGGTCCCTTCTAGCTGTGCTAAGACCAAGGGGCATTGCTGTAGTACCTTACTTGGACGACATTCTGATTCAAGCGTCGTCCCTTCCTCAAGCAAAGGCTCACACGGACATTGTCCTGGCCTTTCTCAGATCTCACGGATGGAAAGTGAACGTGGAAAAGAGTTCTCTATCTCCGTCAACAAGGGTTCCCTTCTTGGGAACAATAATAGACTCCTTAGAAATGAGGATTTTTCTGACAGAGGCCAGAAAAACAAAACTTCTAGACTCTTGTCGGATACTTCATTCTGTTCCTCTTCCTTCCATAGCTCAGTGCATGGAAGTGATCGGGTTGATGGTAGCGGCAATGGACATAGTTCCTTTTGCGCGCATTCATCTAAGACCATTACAACTGTGCATGCTCAGTCAGTGGAATGGGGACTATACAGACTTGTCTCCGAAGATACAAGTAAATCAGAGGACCAGAGACTCACTCCGTTGGTGGCTGTCCCTGGACAACCTATCACAAGGGATGACATTCCGCAGACCAGAGTGGGTCATTGTCACGACCGACGCCAGTCTGATGGGCTGGGGCGCGGTCTGGGGATCCCTGAAAGCTCAGGGTCTTTGGTCTCGGGAAGAATCTCTTCTACCGATAAATATTCTGGAACTGAGAGCGATATTCAATGCTCTCAAGGCTTGGCCTCAGCTAGCGAGGGCCAAGTTCATACGGTTTCAATCAGACAACATGACAACTGTTGCGTACATCAACCATCAGGGGGGAACAAGGAGTTCCCTAGCGATGGAAGAAGTGACCAAAATCATTCTATGGGTGGAGTCTCACTCCTGCCACCTGTCTGCTATCCACATCCCAGGAGTGGAAAATTGGGAAGCGGATTTTCTGAGTCGTCAGACATTGCATCCGGGGGAGTGGGAACTCCATCCGGAAATCTTTGCCCAAGTCACTCAGCTGTGGGGCATTCCAGACATGGATCTGATGGCCTCTCGTCAGAACTTCAAAGTTCCTTGCTACGGGTCCAGATCCAGGGATCCCAAGGCGGCTCTAGTGGATGCACTAGTAGCACCTTGGACCTTCAAACTAGCTTATGTGTTCCCGCCGTTTCCTCTCATCCCCAGGCTGGTAGCCAGGATCTATCAGGAGAGGGCGTCGGTGATCTTGATAGCTCCTGCGTGGCCACGCAGGACTTGGTATGCAGATCTGGTGAATATGTCATCGGCTCCACCTTGGAAGCTACCTTTGAGACGAGACCTGCTTGTTCAGGGTCCGTTCGAATATCCGAATCTGGTTTCACTCCAGCTGACTGCTTGGAGATTGAACGCTTGATCTTATCGAAGCGAGGATTCTCAGATTCTGTTATCGATACTCTTGTTCAGGCCAGAAAGCCTGTAACTAGAATGATTTACCACAAAATTTGGAAAAAATATATCTGTTGGTGTGAATCTAAAGGATTCCCTTGGGACAAGGTTAAGATTCCTAAGATTCTATCCTTCCTTCAAGAAGGATTGGAAAAAGGATTATCTGCAAGTTCCCTGAAGGGACAGATTTCTGCCTTGTCTGTGTTACTTCACAAAAAGCTGGCAGCTGTGCCAGATGTTCAAGCCTTTGTTCAGGCTCTGGTTAGAATTAAGCCTGTTTACAAACCTTTGACTCCTCCTTGGAGTCTCAATTTAGTTCTTTCAGTTCTTCAGGGGGTTCCGTTTGAACCCTTACATTCCGTTGATATTAAGTTATTATCTTGGAAAGTTTTGTTTTTAGTTGCAATTTCTTCTGCTAGAAGAGTTTCAGAATTATCTGCTCTGCAGTGTTCTCCTCCTTATCTGGTGTTCCATGCAGATAAGGTGGTTTTACGTACTAAACCTGGTTTTCTTCCAAAAGTTGTTTCTAACAAAAACATTAACCAGGAGATTATCGTACCTTCTCTGTGTCCGAAACCAGTTTCAAAGAAGGAACGTTTGTTGCACAATTTGGATGTTGTTCGCGCTCTAAAATTCTATTTAGATGCTACAAAGGATTTTAGACAAACATCTTCCTTGTTTGTTGTTTATTCCGGTAAAAGGAGAGGTCAAAAAGCAACTTCTACCTCTCTCTCTTTTTGGATTAAAAGCATCATCAGATTGGCTTACGAGACTGCCGGACGGCAGCCTCCCGAAAGAATCACAGCTCATTCCACTAGGGCTGTGGCTTCCACATGGGCCTTCAAGAACGAGGCTTCTGTTGATCAGATATGTAGGGCAGCGACTTGGTCTTCACTGCACACTTTTACCAAATTTTACAAGTTTGATACTTTTGCTTCTTCTGAGGCTATTTTTGGGAGAAAGGTTTTGCAAGCCGTGGTGCCTTCCATCTAGGTGACCTGATTTGCTCCCTCCCTTCATCCGTGTCCTAAAGCTTTGGTATTGGTTCCCACAAGTAAGGATGACGCCGTGGACCGGACACACCTATGTTGGAGAAAACAGAATTTATGTTTACCTGATAAATTACTTTCTCCAACGGTGTGTCCGGTCCACGGCCCGCCCTGGTTTTTTTAATCAGGTCTGATAATTTTTTTTCTTTAACTACAGTCACCACGGTACCATATGGTTTCTCCTATGCAAATATTCCTCCTTAACGTCGGTCGAATGACTGGGGTAGGCGGAGCCTAGGAGGGATCATGTGACCAGCTTTGCTGGGCTCTTTGCCATTTCCTGTTGGGGAAGAGAATATCCCACAAGTAAGGATGACGCCGTGGACCGGACACACCGTTGGAGAAAGTAATTTATCAGGTAAACATAAATTCTGTTTTTCACAGAAAGATTGCTAATCTTCCTGATATTCATTGTTTTGTACAAGCTTTGGTTCGTATAAAACCTGTCATTAAGTCAATTTCTCCTCCTTGGAGTTTGAATTTGGTTCTGGGGGTTCTTCAAGCTCCTCCGTTTGAACCTATGCATTCTTTGGACATTAAATTACTTTCTTGGAAAGTTTTGTTCCTTTTGGCCATCTCTTGTGCCAGAAGAGTTTCTGAATTATCTGCTCTTTCTTGTGAGTCTCCTTTTCTGATTTTTCATCAGGATAAGGCGGTGTTGCGAACTTCTTTTACATTTTTACCTAAGGTTGTGAATTCTAACAACATTAGTAGAGAAATTGTGGTTCCTTCATTCTGTCCTAATCCTAAGAATTCTAAGGAGAAATCATTGCATTCTTTGGATGTAGTTAGAGCTTTGAAATATTATGTTGAAGCTACTAAGAATTTCCGAAAGACTTCTAGTCTATTTGTTATCTTTTCCGGTTCTAGGAAAGGTCAGAAGGCTTCTGCCATTTCTTTGGCATCTTGGTTGAAATCTTTAATTCATCATGCTTATGTCGAGTCGGGTAAAACTCCGCCTCAAAGGATTACAGCTCATTCTACTAGGTCTGTTTCTACTTCCTGGGCGTTTAGGAATGAAGCTTCGGTTGATCAGATTTGCAAAGCAGCAACTTGGTCTTCTTTGCATACTTTTACTAAAATTCTACCATTTTGATGTGTTTTCTTCTTCTGAAGCAGTTTTTTGGTAGAAAAGTACTTCAGGCAGCTGTTTCAGTTTGATTCTTCTGCTTATAATTTCAGTTTTTTTCATTATAAGTTTTAAACTTTGTTTGGGTGTGGATTATTTTCAGCGGAATTGGCTGTCTTTATTTTATCCCTCCCTCTCTAGTGACTCTTGCGTGGAAGATCCACATCTTGGGTAGTCATTATCCCATACGTCACTAGCTCATGGACTCTTGCTAATTACATGAAAGAAAACATAATTTATGTAAGAACTTACCTGATAAATTCATTTCTTTCATATTAGCAAGAGTCCATGAGGCCCACCCTTTTTTGTGGTGGTTATGATTTTTTTGTATAAAGCACAATTATTCCAATTCCTTATATTTATGCTTCGCACTTTTTTCTTATCACCCCACTTCTTGGCTATTCGTTAAACTGATATGTGGGTGTGGTGAGGGGTGTATTTATAGGCATTTTGAGGTTTGGGAAACTTTGCCCCTCCTGGTAGGAATGTATATCCCATACGTCACTAGCTCATGGACTCTTGCTAATATGAAAGAAATTAATTTATCAGGTAAGTTCTTACATAAATTATGTTGTTATGTGCATAAGCTCAGTGGAGTGAAGCAGCTGGTGTTGTGCACAGACCAACTAATTGCAAACCAACTAATCGATTATGAGATTCGTTGACAACTATTTTCATAATCTATTATTATCGATTATGCCGATTAGTTTTTGCAGCTCTACTGTATATGTTATTATTTTTGAGATTTAATGTGGATTTTTAATAATTTTGCTATGCATATTATATGTAATTAATACAGCTTCTTATTTTATCTGATATTGCCCTTTTAGCCTCCTTTTTAGCCAGCATTTGCTTTGAATAATATTTGTCAGCCTATAACTATATATTCAGTCTCTTTAGACGCCACTCTATTCAGTCTACCTGGGTGCAATTTACACTTTAAATACAGCCCAGAAGTAGCAATCCATAGATTACGTAATGGAAGATTTAGTGCGTATCAGATTTACATATATGTAACCGAATGCTCAGTTCCTTTGTAAAACATTGTAATGTGCAGCACACTGAAATACAGATACTACAATTCCATTCCACATCTATTATGTCATGCTTTTTAATATGATAACATTTCCTGCTATCCAAAGCACTAATTCATTGCATAATTTAACAAATTTATTTAATGATAATTTGAGCAACAAACATTGAAAATTTGTAAATTGGCTAACTATATCTTATTTTTAAATAAAATTTTAGCCGGTTGGTCAGTACAATCAGCCAGGTGGTACACCTATCAAAAACATCCTGGGGATATATTATTATTTAAATAGACATGAGACTCAAAATCCAACTTTCATGGCTCAGATGCACTACTGGAAGCTAGCTGGTGATTTGTGGCTACACACATATGCCTCTTGTCATTGGCTCATCAGATCTATGTGTTAAACTTGTTAATTGATCTGTTTCCTTCAACACAAACTTGCAGCTGTGGCTTTATGTCCACCTGATATTAAAGGAGTATAATAATAGTGTGGTCCTTAACAATTTGTTTTTTCTCAAATACCACCCTAGATACCTACTGAATTGACACTAAAAACATTGAGAGGAGAACATTACCATTGGAAATGACACAATAAATGTTAATACAAATATGGCAGGTTAGGATTTACATGAAACAGAGATAGTCAAGATGTAATATGGTTATCTAACATTATTCTCACTATATTTACAGAACTATTCTGATTTTAATTTGAAAATGAACCAGAAAACAAATGTCAGATCCAGGAGAATATAATTTGAAACTTCAGTTCTGCAAATCTCTGTGTATGTTTCTGCTAGTTACAGTTGGTTGGTATCTTGCCTTGTACTAAGGACTATGCTGAATCTTTCATAACGTCTTCTCATCCCCTATATAAATATCCCCTCCTTCCTGCCAACTTGAGTTGTATCTTCCTGTATATGGTCATTGTTTTTCCAATGCAATAGATAGGTTGTTTGCAATCAGCACTTTTAGGAATGTTTTGAGCTTAGTGCTTACTCAGACTTAGATGATGAGTTATTCTCCTGAATATGATGTCAAAAGAATGCAAGATTTAGATTACTGATGAAAAAAATATATATTTCTTCTTAATCAAAGTGATATTATATGAAGACCTGCCAAGCCAACCTATTTAATGACTTGTGAGTAATCCGTTTTCTATGATCATGTTTAGTGGTGTTATATCTATATATATATCCAAAAAGGGAAAGCACAATCATATGGATTTTTGTTATGCCAAGGTGCAATATAAATAGTACAAAGTCCAATCCAGAAACAGGTTAAGGTTTGAAAACCTAACATATGACATCTGACAAAGGCGCCTATGTGCGCCACAACGTTATGCCGTTTTTTTAACATTTGTTTAATAAATTTAGCTTTTTATTACAAGACCAATGAGTGCCTGTTTCTGGATTGGACTATATATATATATATGTAGCCCTCGGTTTACACCAGGGTTAGGTTCCAGAAGGAATGGTTGTAAATTGAAACCGTTGTAAACTGAAACCCAGTTTATAATGTAAGTCAATGGGAAGTGAGGGAGATAGGTTCCAGGCCCCTCTCAAAATTGTCATAAGCAACACCTAATACATTATTTTTAAAGCTTTGAAATGAAGACTTTAAATGCTAAACAGCATTATACACCTAATAAAATAATCACACAACACAGAATATATAATTAAACTAAGTTAAATGAACAAAACATTTGCTAAACAGCATTATTAACCTAATAAAATAATCACACAACACAGACTTAACTTGCATTTGTCTGCAAACAGTTCTTTCTATGCATTTCAATCTGGACTGATTTATAGACAGGAAGATATTGTTCCTTTGAAATTTGCTCGATAGCTCAGGTCTGGTTAAACTGATTAATTTCAGCTTGCTTGGCTTTGCTGCAACACAAGCGGACAGCTCCACCTACTGGCTATTTTAATAAATGCACTGCTTCTCAATGCTTTTCAATAGCAGTCACATGACTGGAAAAAAGGTTGTTATTCTGAAACGGTGTAAATTGAACCGTTGTAAACCGAGGACCACCTGTGTGTGTATATATATATATATATATATATATATATATATATATATATATATATATATACACACACACACACATCCTTACACACACAGGTTAGGAATTCCGAGATTCTTGGACCGCTTTTTTCTATGTCAAGTGGCTTTAGGGAATGTATTGATCACTTCGTTTATGTAATATCACTATGAGTGTGGTATATGGTTGACTGCTAATTGTCATGTTGGGTAAGTTTAAGGCATATAGTGCTAGTATGGGGTACTATTAGAATCATTTAATAATTTGCGAGAAGGAAACTAGTAAAGACAAATAAGGAATAATTAAAAGCAAATAAGAGGCTGCATCTCTCTATGATGATCTATAGCTCTCTGCTATGGCGAGATTATCTCATCAGTACCGTGAGGTCCCTAAAAGAATTTTAGAAATGCTAAATTTTAGCTTGAGAGCTGTTTATCTTGCTTCGTAAAAGAGGAGACACATTACATACAATATACTGCTCCAAAAAAGCCCTAAAGATTTTTTGTGTAGACATGTGCATGGCGAAAAAATTCGGTTCGGTTCGATTCGGAATTTTTCGAAGTTCGGTTCGGATCGATTCGAATTCGGAAAATTTTGAATCGATTCGTTTCGGATTCTAAGAAATTCGTCTGGATTCGGTTTGATTCGGTTTGTAAATTCGGCAATTCGGTAAGTGTTAGGTGTGATTAGACTAGTATTATACTGTATATTAGGTGTTAACCTAACATACTGTATAATACTAGTGTAATCCAATGGCCATCCGAATTTACGATTCGATTCGGTTCAATTCGGCCAAAAATTTTATTCGGAAATTCGGTTAGATCCGAATCGCCGAATTTGCCGAATTTTCCGAATTTCCGAACTGAACCGAATCGCACATGTCTACTTTTGTGTTTTCTCTGCATGCCAGTGAGATTGTTATCATCAAACACTATGTGACTGCCAGTGAGATTGTTATCATCAAACACTATGTGACTGCCAGTGAGATTGTTATCATCAAACACTATGTGACTGCCAGTGAGATTGTTATCATCAAACACTATGTGACTGCCAGTGAGATTGTTATCATCAAACACTATGTGACTGCCAGTGAGATTGTTATCATCAAACACTATGTGACTGCCAGTGAGATTGTTATTATCGAACACTATGTGACTGCCAGTGAGATTGTTATCATTCAAACACTATGTGACTGCCAGTGAGATTGTTATCATCAAACACTATGGCCTAGATTTGGAGTTTGGCGGTAGCCGTGAAAACCAGCGTTAGAGGCTCCTAACGCTGGTTTTAGGCTACCGCCGGTATTTGGAGTCAGTCAAAAAAGGGTCTAACGCTCACTTTTCAGCCGCGACTTTTCCATACCGCAGAGACCCTTACGTCAATTGCGTATCCTATCTTTTCAATGGGATCTTCCTAACTCCGGTATTTAGAGTCGTGGCTGAAGTGAGCGTTAGAATTCTAACGACAAAACTCCAGCCGCAGAAAAAAGTCAGTAGTTAAGAGCTTTCTGGGCTAACGCCGGTTCATAAAGCTCCTAACTACTGTGCTCTAAAGTACACTAACACCCATAAACTACCTATGTACCCCTAAACCGAGGTCCCCCCACATCGCCGCCACTCGATTACATTTTTTTAACCCCTAATCTGCCGACCGCCACCTACGTTATCCTTATGTACCCCTAATCTGCTGCCCCTAACACCGCCGACCCCTATATTATATTTATTAACCCCTAACCTGCCCCCCTCAACGTCGCCACCAGCTACCTACACTTATTAACCCCTAATCTGCCTCACTCCCGCCTCAATAACCCTATAATAAATAGTATTAACCCCTAATCTGCCCTCCCTAACATCGCCGACACCTAACTTCAATTATTAACCCCTAATCTGCCGACCTAATCCCGCCGCTATTCTAATAAATGGATTAACCCCTAAAGCTAAGTCTAACCCTAACACTAACACCCCCCTAAGTTAAATATAATTTAAATCTAACAAAATTAATTAACTCTTATTAAATAAATTATTCCTATTTAAAGCTAAATACTTACCTGTAAAATAAATCCTAATATAGCTACAATATAAATTATAATTATATTATAGCTATTTTAGGATTAATATTTATTTTACAGGTAACTTTGTATTTATTTTAACCAGGTACAATAGCTTTTAAATAGTTAAGAACTATTTAATAGCTAAAATAGTTAAAATAATTACAAAATTACCTGTAAAATAAATACTAACCTAAGTTACAATTAAACCTAACACTACACTATCAATAAATTAATTAAATACAATACCTACAATTACCTACAATTAAACCTAACACTACACTATCAATAAATTAATTAAATACAATACCTACAAATAACTACAATTAAATAAACTAACTAAAGTACAAAAAATAAAAAAGAACTAAGTTACAAAAAATAAAAAAATATTTACAAACATAAGAAAAATATTACAACAATTTTAAACTAATTACACCTACTCTAAGCCCCCTAATAAAATAAAGCCCCCCAAAATAAAAAATGCCCTACCCTATTCTAAATTACTAAAGTTCAAAGCTCTTTTACCTTACCATCCCTGAACAGGGCCCTTTGCGGGGCATGCCCCAAAGAATTCAGCTCTTTTGCCTGTAAAAAAAAACATACAATACCCCCCCCCAACATTACAACCCACCACCCACATACCCCTAATCTAACCCAAACCCCCCTTAAATAAACCTAACACTAAGCCCCTGAAGATCTTCCTACCTTGTCTTCACCATGCCAGGTATGACCGTCCGTTCCAGGCTCCGATATCTTCATCTAAGCCCAAGCGGGGGCTAGACATCCATCATCCGACGGCTGAAGAAGTCCAGAAGAGGCTCCAAAGTCTTCATCCTATCCAGGAAGAAGAGTAGATCCGGACCGGCAACCATCTTCTTCCAAGCGGCATCTTCTATCTTCATCCGATGAGGACCGGCTCCATCTTGAAGACCTCCACCGCGGACCCATCTTCTTCCGACGACGACTTCCCGACGAATGACGGTTCCTTTAAGGGACGTCATCCAAGATGGCGTCCCTCGAATTCAGATTGGCTGATAGGATTCTATCAGCCAATCGGAATTAAGGTAGGAAAATTCTGATTGACTGATGGAATCAGCCAATCAGAATCAAGTTCAATCCGATTGGCTGATCCGATCAGCCAATCAGATTGAGCTCGCATTCTATTGGCTGATCGGAACAGACAATAGAATGCGAGCTCAATCTGATTGGCTGATTGAATCAGCCAATCGGATTGAACTTGATTCTGATTGGCTGATTCCATCAGCCAATCAGAATATTCCTACCTTAATTCCGATTGGCTGATAGAATCCTATCAGCCAATCGGAATTCGAGGGACGCCATCTTGGATGACGTCATTTAAAGGAACCGTCATTCTGCGAGTAGGCGTCGGGAGAAGAGGATGTTCCGCGTCGGATGGAAGATGATGGCTCCCGAAGAAAGAAGATTGAAGATGCCGTTGATAGAAGACTTCATCCGGATCATGGACCTCTTCAGCTCCCGCTTGGATGATGACTTCAGCCGGATCATGGACCTCTTCAGCCCCCCGCTTGGGCTTGGATCAGGACATCGGAGGAGCTCTTCTGGATCGATCTGTGAACCTGGTATGGTGAAGATAAGGTAGGAAGATCTTCAGGGGCTTAGTGTTAGGTTTATTTAAGGGGGGTTTGGGTTAGATTAGGGGTATGTGGGTGGTGGGTTGTAATGTTGGGGGGGGGGTATTGTATGTTTTTTTTTACAGGCAAAAGAGCTGAACTTCTTGGGGCATGCCCCGCAAAGGGCCCTGTTCAGGGCTGGTAAGGTAAAAGAGCTTTGAACTTTAGTAATTTAGAATAGGGTAGGGCATTTTTTTATTTTGGGGGGCTTTGTTATTTTATTAGGGGGCTTAGAGTAGGTGTAATTAGTTTAAAATTGTTGTAATATTTTTCTAATGTTTGTAAATATTTTTTTATTTTTTGTAACTTAGTTCTTTTTTATTTTTTGTACTTTAGTTAGTTTATTTCATTGTATTTATTTGTAGGAATTGTATTTAATTTATTTATTGATAGTGTAGTGTTAGGTTTAATTGTAGATAATTATAGGTATTTTATTTAATTTATTTATTGATAGTGTAGTGTTAGGTTTAATTGTAACTTAGGTTAGGATTTATTTTACAGGTAAATTTGTAATTATTTTAACTATTAGCTATTAAATAGTTCTTAACTATTTAATAGCTATTGTACCTGGTTAAAATAAATACAAAGTTACCTGTAAAATAAATATTAATCCTAAAATAGCTATAATATAATTATAATTTATATTGTAGCTATATTAGGATTTATTTTACAGGTAAGTATTTAGCTTTAAATAGGAATAATTTATTTAATAAGAGTTAATTAATTTCGTTAGATTAAAATTATATTTAATTTAGGGGGTGTTAGTGTTAGGGTTAGACTTAGCTTTAGGGGTTAATACATTTATTAGAATAGCGGTGAGCTCCAGTCGGCAGATTAGGGGTTAATAATTGAAGTTAGGTGTCGGCGATGTTAGGGAGGGCAGATTAGGGGTTAATACTATTTATTATAGGGTTAGTGAGGCGGATTAGGGGTTAATAACTTTATTATAGTAGCGGTGCGGTCCGCTCGGCAGATTAGGGGTTAATAAGTGTAGGCAGGTGGAGGTGACGTTGTGGGGGGCAGATTAGGGGTTAATAAATATAATATAGGGGTCGGCGGTGTTAGGGGCAGCAGATTAGGGGTACATAGGGATAATGTAAGTAGCGGCGGTTTACAGAGCGGCAGATTAGGGGTTAATAATAATATGCAGGGGTCAGCGATAGCGGGGGCGGCAGATTAGGGGTTAATAAGTGTAAGCTTAGGGGTGTTTAGACTCGGGGTACATGTTAGAGTGTTAGGTGCAGACGTAGGAAGTGTTTCCCCATAGGAAACAATGGGGCTGCGTTAGGAGCTGAACGCAGCTTTTTTGCAGGTGTTAGGTTTTTTTTCAGCTCAAACAGCCCCATTGTTTCCTATGGGGGAATCGTGCACGAGCACGTTTTTGAGGCTGGCCGCGTCCGTAAGCAACTCTGGTATCGAGAGTTGCAGTGGCGTTAAATATGCTCTACGCTCCTTTTTTGGAGCCTAACGCAGCCATTCTGTGGACTCTCAATACCAGAGTTATTTTAAAGGTGCGGCCAGAAAAAAGCCATTGTTAGATACGCGGGTCGACAAAACTCTAAATCTAGCCGTATGTGACTGCCAGTGAGATTGTTATCATCAAACACTATGTGACTGCCAGTGAGATTGTTATCATCAAACACTATGTGACTGCCAGTGAGATTGTTATCATCAAACACTATGTGACTGCCAGTGAGATTCTTATCATCAAACACTATGTGACTGCCAGTGAGATTGTTATCATCAAACACTATGTGACTGCCAGTGAGATTGTTATCATCAAACACTATGTGACTGCCAGTGAGATTGTTATCATCAAACACTATGTGACTGCCAGTGAGATTGTTATTATCGAACACTATGTGACTGCCAGTGAGATTGTTATCATCAAACACTATGTGACTGCCAGTGAGATTGTTATTATTGAACACTATGTGACTGCCAGTGAGATTGTTATCATCAAACACTATGTGACTGCCAGTGAGATTCTTATCATCAAACACTATGTGACTGCCAGTGAGATTGTTATCATCAAACACTATGTGACTGCCAGTGAGATTGTTATCATCAAACACTATGTGACTGCCAGTGAGATTGTTATCATCAAACACTATGTGACTGCCAGTGAGATTGTTATTATCGAACACTATGTGACTGCCAGTGAGATTGTTATCATCAAACACTATGTGACTGCCAGTGAGATTGTTATTATTGAACACTATGTGATTGCCAGTGAGATTGTTATCATCGAACACTATATGACTGCTAGTGAGATTGTTATCATCAAACACTATGTGACTTCCAGTGAGATTGTTATCATCGGACACTATGTGACTGCCAGTGAGATTGTTATTATCAAACACTATGTGACTGCCAGTGAGATTGTTATTATCAAACACATCAAACACTATGTGACTTCCAGTGAGATTGTTATTATCAAACACTATGTGACTGCCAGTGAGATTGTTATCATCAAACACTATGTGACTGCCAGTGAGATTGTTATCATCAAACACTATATGACTTCCAGTGAGATTGTTATTATCAAACACTATGTGACTGCCAGTGAGATTGTTATCATCAAACACTATGTGACTGCCAGTGAGATTGTTATTATCAAACACATCAAACACTATGTGACTGCCAGTGAGATTGTTATCATCAAACACTATGTGACTGCCAGTGAGATTGTTATCATCAAACACTATGTGACTGCCAGTGAGATTGTTATCATCAAACACTATGTGACTGCCAGTGAGATTGTTATTATCAAACACATCAAACACTATGTGACTGCCAGTGAGATTGTTATCATCAAACACTATGTGACTGCCAGTGAGATTGTTATCATCAAACACTATGTGACTGCCAGTGAGATTGTTATCATCAAACACTATGTGACTGCCAGGGAGATTGTTATCATCAAACACTATGTGACTGCCAGTGAGATTGTTATCATCAAACACTATGTGACTGCCAGTGAGATTGTTATTATCAAACACATCAAACACTATGTGACTGCCAGTGAGATTGTTATCATCAAACACTATGTGACTGCCAGTGAGATTGTTATCATCAAACACTATGTGACTGCCAGTGAGATTGTTATCATCAAACACTATATGACTTCCAGTGAGATTGTTATTATCAAACACTATGTGACTGCCAGTGAGATTGTTATCATCAAACACTATGTGACTGCCAGTGAGATTGTTATCATCAAACACTATGTGACTGCCAATGAGATTGTTATCATCAAACACTATGTGACTGCCAGTGAGATTGTTATCATCAGACACTATAAGTGAATTGATTTCCAAAAAAAATCTGCAATACATGAGTAAACTAACCCCGGTATATTTTATAATAACAGGTATTTTTATATATGTTTTTTTACACAGAAAAAATAAGGGAAAGATATGCCGACCTTCCTGGGGAATTGTATATTATTGAACTTGAAAAGGATAAGAATGAACTGGGACTCAGTCTGGCTGGTAACAAAGATCGGTCACGAATGAGCATCTTTATAGTAGCCATTAATCCAGATGGACCTGCTGGACGAGATGGCAGAATTCAAGTTGGAGATGAGCTGTTGGAGGTAAAGTTTTCTGTATTTTTTAACTTTTTTTAAGAATCATGCTAAAGTTGTATCATCCTCAGCTTGTGTCATCGTTCATGATTATCATACACATGTTCTAATAAATGCAATAACCAAACACGGACCAGTTTATCTGACGTTGATGGAATACAAGAAATAAGATGGCAACGAGTTAAATGATAAATTATTGTCTTGGTAATCAAGAGAACTTAAAGCAAATGGCAAACAACTATCCATTCCTCTCTTCTTGATTACTTAATATTAAAACAAGCAGCTAATACACCAAAACAATAGATCTTAAATGGTCCTGAAAGTCAAAATAAAAGGGACATTATACACCTATTTTCATATAACTGCATGTAATAGACACAGCTATGAAGAAGAATATGCACAGATACTGATCTAAAAATCCAGTATAAAACCTTTTAAAAACTTACTTAGAAGCTCACAGTTTAGCACCGTTGATGAGGTTTCGCTGGAACACCCATTGAAAGGGCTGAGAAAGCAGAAAGAGCAGACACTCCCCCTCCCCTGCATATGAGAAGACTCATTACTCAAACAGGAGCAAGCAGGAATCTGTAGACTTGAGTCTACATTTGACACTTTGGGGCTTCGTTAGGAGTCTGAAAATCAGCACAATGTTATTAAAAAAGAAGCAAAACTATACATAGTTACAAAAACACTCCCAGATGGGCTATAGAAATGGATCATCTACAAAACATTAATGCAAAGAAAAATCTAGTATACAGTGTCCCTGTAAACTTAAATGACTTTTTTTCTACTTTAATCATTTTTATAATTTTTTTGAAAAAGACACAAACAGTAACTTATTACGCATATCAAGGCGCGAGTACATTTTAAAGGGACACTAAACCCAAATGTACGTTCGGTGACCCAAATTCGTCATTTCCAGCGTCTTATTTGATGCCAGGTCTCCTTGCACAAGGTTGCGGCTGCCATGACACGAGTTGCGTAATTTTCGGATGTTGTTAGCACTAAAAAATTTAATTTTGCGTGGCGTGTCATACTTGGCGCCAAATAATTTAATTATTTAAACACCACTTCCGATATGCCTCTTGCCTTTTTCTATGCTCAGAGGACTATGCTGTTTGCATTTTTTTCCCATTCCTTAAACTGCCATATAAGGAAATTGATAATTTTGCTTTATATGTTGTTTTTTCTCTTACATTTGCAAGATGTCTCAATCTGATCCTGTCATAGAAACCACTGTTGGATTCCTGCTGCCTGATAACAGTTCTACCAAAGATAATTGTATCTGTTGTAAATTAGCGGAGATTATATCTCCAGCTGTAGTATGTAACAGTTGTCATGATAAGCTTTTACATGCAAAGAATGTATCCATCAGTACTAGTACAATGCTTGTTGTTCCTTCAACATCTAATGAACATGATATCCCTGTGAATATAAAAGATTTTATTGCTGATGCGATTCAGAAGGCTTTGTCTGCTATTCCGCCTTCTAATAAATGTAAAAGGTCTTTTAAAACTTCTCATAAAGTTGATGAAATTTCAAATGACCGACAATATACTGAATTATCCTCCTCTGATGAGGATCTATCTGATTCAGAAGATCCTACCTCAGATATTGACACTGACAAATCTACTTATCTCTTTAAGATGGAGTTTATTCGTTCCTTGTTAAAAGAGGTGTTGATTACTTTGGATATTGAGGAAACTAGTCCTCTTGATACTAAAACCAGTAAACATTTAAATTCTGTTTATAAACCTCCTGTGGTTACTCCAGAGGTTTTTCCAGTTCTGATGCTATCTCTGGTATGATTTCAAAGGAATGTAATAGGCCTGGTACTTCTTTTATTCCTTCTTCTAGGTTTAAAAAGTTGTATCCTTTGCCAACAGTCAGATTGGAGTTTTGGGAAAAAATCCCCAAAGTTGATGGGGCTATTACTACTCTTGCCAAACGTACTACTATCCCTATGGAAGATAGTACTTCCTTTAAGGATCCTTTAGATAGGAAACTTGAATCTTATCTAAGGAAAGCTTATTTATATTCTGGCTATCTTATCAGGCCTACCATTTCTATGGCTGATGTGGCAGCTGCATCAACTTTCTGGTTGGAAAGCTTAGCGCAACAGGAAACAGATCCTGATTTGTCAAGCATTGTTCGTTTGCTTCAACATGCTAATCATTTTATCTGTGATGCTATTTTTGATATCATCAAAATTGATGTTAAATCTATGTCTTTAGCTATTTTAGCTAGAAGAGCTTTGTGGCTCAAGTATTGGAATGCTGACATGGTATCTAAGTCTAGGTTACTATCTCTTTCTTTCCAAGGTAACAATTTATTTGGTTCTCAGTTGGATTCAATTATTTCAACTGTCACTGGGGGGAAGGGAGTTTTTTTACCTCAGGATAAAAGATCTAAGGGTAAATCTAAAGCTTCTAATCGTTTGACAGAATAAAGAACAGAAACCAAATCCTTCCCACAAAGAATCTGGTTCCAATTGGAAAACTTCTTCAAGTTGTAATAAATCGAAGCCTTTTAAGAAACCAAAGCCAGCCCCCAAGCCTGCATGAAGGTGCAGCCCTCATTCCAGCTCAGCTGGTGGGGGGTAGATTAAAATTTTTACAAAACATTTGGGCAGATTCTGTCCAAAATCATTGGATTCAGAGTTTTGTCTCTCAAGGGTATTGAATAGGATTCAGAGTAAGACCTCCTGTGAGAAGATTTTTACTCTCACGCATTTCAGCAAATCCAGTGAGGGCTCAGGTTTTTCTGAAGTGTGTTTCAGATCTAGAGCTTTTAGGGGTAATCATACCAGTTCCGTTTCAGGAACAGGGTCTGGGGTTTTATTAAAATCTATTCATTGTCCCAAAGAAAGAAAATTCATTCAGGCCAGTTCTGGATCTGAAAATTTTGAATCATTTTGTAAAAGTGCCAACTTTCAAAATGGTGACTACAAGGACTATTCTGACTTTTGTTCAGCAAGGTCATTATATGTTCACGATAGACTTACAGGATGCATATCTTCATATTCAGATTCATCCAGATCACTATCGGTTTCTGAGATTCTCTTTTCTAGACAAGCATTACCAATTTGTCGCTCTTCCATTTGGCCTAGCGACAGCTCCAAGAATTTTTTCAAAGGTTCTCGGTGCCCTACTCTCTGTAATCAGAGAACAGGGTATTGCAGTGTTTCCTTATTTGGATGATATCTTGGTACTAGCTCAGTCTTTACATTCTGCTGAATCTCACATGAATCAACTAGTGTTGTTTCTTCAAAGACATGGTTGGAAGATTAATTTACCAAAAAATTCCTTGATTCATCAGACAAGGATCACCTTTTTAGGTTTCCAGATAGATTCAGTGTCCATGACTCTTTAATAGACAAGAGACGAATAAAATTGTTTGTAGCTTGTCGGAACCTTCAGTCTTAATCATTCCCTTCAGTGGCTATGTGCATGGAAGTTTTAGGTCTCATGACTGCAGCATCGGACGCCATCCCCTTTGCTCGTTTTCATATGAGACCTCTCCAGCTTTGGATGCTAAAACAATGATTCAAGGATTATGCAAATATATCACAATTAAGATCCTTAAATCCCAATGTTCGACTCTCTCTGACTTGGTGGTTAGACCACCATCGTATAGTTCAAGGGGCCTCTTTTGTTCGTCCAACCTGGACTGTAATCACAACAGATGCAAGTCTTTCAGGTTGGGGAGCTGTCTGGGGATCTTTGACAGCACAAGGGGTTTGGAAACCTCAAGAGGCGAGGTTACCAATCAATATTTTAGAACCCTGTGCTATTTTCAGGGCTCTTCAGGTTTGGCCTATGTTAAAGAGAGAACCATTCATTTGTTTTCAGACAGATAATATCACAACTGTGGCATATGTCAATCATCAGGGTGGGACTCACAGTCCCTTAGCTATGAAAGAAGTATCTCGGATACTTTCTTGGGCGGAGTCCAGCTCTTGTCTAATTTCTGCGGTACATATCCCAGGTGTAGACAATTAGGAAGCGGATTATCTCAGCCGTCAGACTTTACATTCGGGGGAGTGGTCTCTCGATCCATATGTGTTTTTTCAGATTGTTTAGATGTGGGGTCTTCCAGAAATAGATCTTCCCAGGTACTTTTCCAGGTCCCGGGATCCTCAGGTGGAGTTGGTGGATGCGTTAGCAGTTCCTTGGTTTTACCAACCTGCTTATATCTTCCCGCCTCTAGTTCTTCTTTCAAGATTGATCTCCAAGATCATCATGGAACAATATTTTGTGTTTCTGGTAGAACCAGCATGGCCTCACAGGTTCTGGTATGCGGATCTTGTCCGGATGTCCAGTTGCCAACCTTGGCCACTTTCTTTAAGACTAGACCTTCTGTCTCAAGGACCGTTTTTCCATCAGGATCTCAAATCGATAAATTTGAAGGTATGGTAATTGAACGCTTAGTGCTTTGTCATAGAGGTTTCTCTGACTCAGTGATTAATACTATGTTGCAGGCTCGTAAATCTGTTTCTAGGAAGATTTATTATTGAGTTTGGAAGACTTATATTTCATGGTGTTCTTCTCATAAATTCTCCTGGCATTCTTTTAGAATTCCTAGAATTTTACAGTTCCTTCAGGATGGTTTGGATAAAGGTTTGTCTGCAAGTTCCTTGAGGGACAAATCTCTGCTCTTTCTGTTTTATTTCACAGAAAGATTGCTAAGCTTCCTGATATTCACTGTTTTGTGCAGGCTTTAGTCCGTATCAAGCCTGTCATTAAATCAATCTTTCCTCCTTGGAGTCTTAATTTGGTTTTGAAGGCTTTACAGGCATTCTTTGGATATTAAACTACTTTCTTGGAATGTGTTGTTCCTTTTTGCTATCTCTTCTACTAGAAGAGTTTCCGAATTATCTGCTCTTTCTTGTGAGTCTCCTTTTCCGATTTTCCATCAGGATAAGGCAGTGTTACGGACTTCATTTCAATTTCTACCTAAGGTTCTGAATTCTAACAACATTAATAAGTAAATTGTTGTTCCATCTTTGTGTCCTAATCCTAAGAATTCTTTGGAGAGATCCTTACATTCTCTGGATGTTGTAAGAGCTTTTGAAATATTATGTTAAAGCTACTGAAGATTTCAGGAAGACATCTAGTCTATTTGTTGTCTTTTCTGGTCCTAGGAAAGGTCAGAAAGCTTCTGCCATTTCCTTGGCATCCTGGTTAAAGCTTTTGATTCATCAGGCTTATGTGGAGTTGGGTCAGGCCCCGCCTCAAAGAATCACAGCTCATTCTACTAGATCAGTTTCCACTTCATGGGCTTTTAAGAATGAAGCTTCAGTTGATCAGATTTGCAAAGCAGCAAAATGGTCTTCTTACATTTACTAAATTCTACCGTTTTGATGTATTTGCCTCTTTGGAAGCAGTTTTTCTTTCATATTGGCAAGAGTCCATGAGACCCACCCTTTTTATGGTGGTTATGTTTTTTTGTATAAAGCACAGTTATATTTCCAGTTCCTTTTTTTATGCTTTTTACTCCTTCTATCACCCCATCCAATTTATTATTTATCTGCAAAATCAACTATATTTAAGTATCGTTAGTCTTTCTAACAATACTTAAATATCTGTTTGAGATATAGGCAGGGATGTATACTTTTATCTGTTTGAGATATAGGCAGGGATGTAACCACAGGGATCCCATACATCTCAACAGAGACCAGGCCCACACATCTAGAGGGCCCACCTGTGATCAGTATTGGCATTGCTATAGGGGAGCCACCAAGTCCTTGGGTTCACCTGTATCATAGAGAGTCCTTTGTGTGTGTCCCTCCCCCACAAAACAGGACTGACAGTGTATAGAAAGTGCAGAGATTTGCCTTTACAAATATGGTGGCACAGTGTTGTTGCACAGAAATACCAGTGTCACCATATTTCTACAGGACTAACCCGGGGGGAGTGATGTCACAGAAGCAGCTTCTCTTCCTCCTATGTGGCCCCCCAGCTTAGCTTTTGTTGATTGCAAAAAGCCTGAAAGGGCACTAAAGACATTGGGATCCGCTCCACTGCCTTTTTACTTGGGTCTAGTAAGGCGCAGGTCACCCCTGGATATATGTTTTGTAGTTTACATAAAGAAATGGAGTGCAAGCTACAAATATAATACTGTGATTAATCTATTGCAGAACAGAAACATAAGCACACCTACATTTCAGACTGTTTTTTTTTTATTTAAATTATTGAACTTTTCAAGTACCCTTCTGCTGGTTAGAAACTAAATGTAATTAAAAAAATCAACTTGATATAATGTATTTATAAATTGCATTATCTATGGAAAAAATGTGTGTGTGTATACAAGGTAATGTATAAAAAAATATAATTTAAACATACATTTTTTATATATATATGCTTTATTACTTATATATATATATATATATATATATATATATATATATATATATATATATATATATATATATATATATATATTAATAAAAACATTTTTATATATATTTTAAAACCACATCCTAAAATGAAAATGGGAAGGATAAGGATTATAAATATTTCTGGTCCATATGGTTTTTATGTTTAATTTTTTTTTTAATGTTGATTGCTCAGAGTTTTTAAAGTACTTAAGTTTTATAGCAGTTTTCAAGCTATTACATTTGGGAGAGATTCATGATGAAAAGTTGGAGTTGTATGAATATGAAATGCAATAACAAGTGCGTTTTATGCTGTAATTAGGCAGTTATGAGAATAATCCGGGATGTGATTTGCAACCAGAGGGGCCAAATCACATCTCTAGAACATTTAATTTGAAAACATTTGCAGCGTGTAGTGTTTTGCAAAAAAAGCTAATTTAGGTATTTACATTCTGGATGATCCCATGCTGACTTCTTATTTAGGAGACTATATTTATCATTTGATGTGCAAGTAAAGTCCAATCATGCTGCATTTCAGTTTCCGTTCCTATAATAAGATATCTTATCTGAAATAGCAAACATGTTCCGTCTTGTCTTGCAGTAATTGTCACATTTACACTAGACAGTCTATGCCTATAATATTCATTATATAAAACAATGATACACACAGTCCGTAACAATAGTAAATATTGTAAATAGAAAAACAATAGTAAATTAGCGCTGCAGAATCTGTTGTTGCTCTACAAATAACCGATAAGAATAATAATAAATACAAAAGTAAAAAACAGAAATCAGTGGACTGAGTGAGAGCAGAGGGCACATGTGACATTGGGTCTTGATATTCATCTACAGTGTTAAAGGGACACTAAAGTCAAAATGAAACTTTCATGATTCAGATAGAGTAGCAATTTTAAACAATTTTCCAATTTACTTCCTTTAACAAAATGTGCACAGTCCTTTTTATATTTACACTTTTTGAGTCACCGGCTCCTACTGAGCATGTGCAAGAAATCACAGAATATACTTATGCATTTGTGATTGGTTGATAGCTGTCACATGATACAGGAGTAGTGGAAATAGACATAGCTTTGAAATGTGTCAGAAAAAAATCTACTACTCATTTGAAGTTCAGACTAAGTGCTATTGCATTGTCTTGTTATCATGCGTTTGTTGTTTATGCAAATCTACAACATAAGGCAAGGCAACATAATATTTAAAGGGACAATAAATAACTTAACGTTGTGATATGTAAAAAAAAAAAGAAAAAAACTGTAATATACTTTATTTTAGCCTCATTTCTTCTTTGTGAAGTAGAGTTTTCCAGTTCTGAGAACTGATAATGCAAATGGCAGGCTTCACAATACTAACCCTGCTACATATCTGTCCCTAATGGACTTCAGCAGAGATGATAACATTAGAGCTACAAAATATTGCAGTGTTTGCTAAGTTAATAACTGTGGCAAATTGTTTCTATTCCAGCAACAAGTCCAAATTAGCTCCTCCAAATATGGCAAGGGGTGGATGAGGTTTGGCTATTAGGAGATATTTTGTTGAGGTCTAACTGCATTCACAATATCTTCTAATGTGCACACTATATGATAGTTTAGTGCCAGACAATTCTTATAATTACAATCTATTCTCTCTCATCAGTAATCACTGGTTAACCTACTGTTTGGTGTTTGCTGAGCTGTCACTAGTTATAGTTTTAGGGCTTTTTTCCCAAATAATCTGCCCCTTTCCTTATTATATTGTATGCATGGAATCGCACGGAGCATATCGGATATTAACCCATGCAGACATGTAGAGTCCTGCTGCTGTACTTCTCACTAAAGATACATGGTATGTGATCAAGTTGTGTGGCACATGAGTTGTTTGCAAGACTCTTAGTTCAGCTATGTCTCTGTCATCATATTGCAAATGTCTTCTTTAGACTGGCTCCTAGATTTTAAAATCATATGTGTCAACGCCTTCTTATAGCTAAGCATAAGCACTCACCTAAGTCACTCTATTGGCACCAATAAGCTACCTTGTTTAAAATGATGTGCAGCTCATGTCTAAGACAAGAAACACCGTCTGCTTCATATCTTGCTGCTGCTATTAGTATGCTTAAGGTATTTTATTTTTTTACCCCCTGTAAACCTTTCTGTGGACTCTCATGGTTAAAAGCTTTAACATAATATAGCATATTAAATCTTATAAATTAGAATTCACACTTACTTGGAGTGGTGGCTTTAGATAAATGTGCATAACAATAGTGTACACCCCAAGCCTATTTCTTTCCCAGATGCAGAAAACTATATTTATTATGTATGCTGTGTTTTGCAGAAAATGTATTTAGTATATATTCTAAAAATAATGTATCTACAATCCTGTAATACTAACCTCCCCCTCCAAAGATAGAGTCAATCAGCCTAAGTAAGAGACAATTTTTTTTTAAAGTGCCATAAAACATGTTGAGATCTGTGCATATCCTAAGTAAACTAATTAACTAAAATTGTTTGCTTGAAAAAAATGTTTAAGAATTGATGGCAAGTATTTTAAAATAATTAAAAAAAAAATAAGTAAAATTGCTTACACAGCTATGCTGTCTGGAGAAGTCGGATCCACCCCCCTTATCAGTGTCTAGCATCAGAAACACAGCCATTGTATTTCAACTGAGTTCACAGCAGCTTATATGCTTCTAGGCATGCTCCAGCAGATAATGAGTGTTACAGTCTTGCATTCTACAAAATCAAAGGTGGATATAGATGCAGCCATAAAAGGAATTGTATGGAGGGTGTTAGAGCTGTACAATTCTGAAACTTAAAGGGTTAATAGCGAGGCACTGCAGTGTAAATTTGCAGGTAAAGTAATTAAAGTACATATTATTATATTTTGTCTCTATCCCAACTTGTTTTATGTCCCTTTAAGGCTTGATATGTGTCGACAACCTAAAATCAATAGATACTACTGAGGAGCCAAAATAGACCATTCAACCCACCATATCCTCTATTAAGGGTGTCAAGTATAATTTCCCTTATGAAAGCAACATGAGAGATGTGTGTGTGTGTGTGTGTATATATATATATATATATATATATATATATATATATATATATATATACACAGTATCATACAAAAGTGAGTACACCCCTCACATTTTTGTAAATATTTTATTATATCTTTTCATGTGACAACACTGAAGAAATGACACTTTGCTACAATGTAAAGTAGTGAGTGTACAGCCTGTATAACAGTGTAAATTTGTTGTCCCCTCAAAATAACTCAGCACACAGTCATTAATGTCTAAACCGTTAGCAACAAAAGTGAGTACACCCCTAAGTGGAAATATCCAAATTGGGCTCAAAGTGTCAATATTTTGTGTGGCCACCATTATTTTCCAGCAGTGCCTTAACCCTCTTGGGCATGGAGTTCACTAGAGCTTCACAGGTTGCCACTGGAGTCCTCTTCCACTCCTCCATGACGACATCACGGAGCTGGTAGATGTTAAGAGACCTTGCGCTCCCCCACCATCTGTTTGAGGATGCCCTACAGATGCTCAATAGGGTTTTAGGTCTGGAGACATGCTTGGCCAGTCCATCACTTTTACCCTCAGCTTCTTTAGCAAGGGAGTGGTCGTCTTGGAGGTGTGTTTGGGGTCGTTTCCCAGTGTCCGAAGGGAGGGGATCATGCTCTGGTTCAGTATGTCACAGTACATGTTGACATTCATGGTTCTCTCAATGAACTGTAGCTCCCCAGTGTCGGCAGCACTCATGCAGCCCAGACCATGACACTCCCACCACCATGCTTGACTGTAGGAAAGACACACTTGTCTTTGTACTCTTCACCTGGTTGCTGCCACACAAGCTTGACACCATCTGAACCAAGTTTTTCTTGGTCTCATCGAACCACAGGACATGGTTCCAGTAATCCATGTCCTTAGTCTGCTTGTCTTCAGCAAACTGCTTGTGGGCTTTCTTGTGCATCATCTTTAGAAGAGGCTTCCTTCTGGGATGACAGCCATGCAGACCCATTTGATGCAGTGTGCTGCGTATGGTCTGAGCACTGACAGGCTGACCTCCCACCCCTTCCACCTCTGCAGCAATGCTGGCAGCACTTATATGTCTATTTCCCAAAGACAACTTCTGTATATGACGCTGAGCTTGTGCACTCAACTTCTTTGGTCGACCATGGTGAGGCCTGTTCTGAGTGGAACCTGTCCTGTGAAACCGCTGTATGGTCTTGTCCACCGTGCTGCAGCTCAGTTTCAGGGTCTTGGAAATCTTCCTATAGCCTAGGCCATCTTTATGTAGAGCAATAAGTTCTTTTTTTCAGATCCTCAGAGAGTTCTTTGCCATGAGGTGCCATGTTGAACTTCCAGTGACCAGTATGAGAGAGTGTGAGAACGATAACACCAAATTTAACACACCTGCTCCCAATTCACACCTGAGACCTTGTAACACTAATGAGTCACATGACACCGGGGAGGGAAAATGGCTAATTGGGCCCAATTTGGACATTTCTACTTAGGGGTGTACTCACTTTTGTTGCCAATGGTTTAGACATTAATGGCTGTGTGTTGAGTTATTTTGAGGGGACAAATTTACAGTTATACAGGCTGTACACTCACTACTTTACATATACTACTTTACATATATGCAAAATAATAATAAATAAATAAATAATATTATTGGCAGTACTTAATCCATTTGTACCTGATGAAAGGACATTTAATTGACAGGTCTCTCTCTAATTTACAGAGCTTTATAACAACAATGTTGGTTGATCCATATTGCTTATTTATTTAACCATTTCTCTGCTCAGTACTTGTTGATAGTGCTGTAAGCATCTCCCAGTATCCCCACTTTTTATCCAGTCTCATATAGACGGTTGTCAAGAATTTATTTGTCAAAGGGTTTTTTCTTACTTATTGCAGAAATTAAAGACAGAAAGACATTTTCATTTGTTCCGTTTCAAAAGCACATCCATTCATCATGCAGCCAAACAATAAGTCTTCAAACCACTCTGTACCCGTTGGAAGAATTCCTTACTTTCTAAAATCAATATAAATCAGTGTCTTTATAAAAGAAGTATCAGATTAAGCTTGTTCAGAATCAAAATGTCTTGTTTTAGTCCGTCCAAACCTTGGCAGCATTCTGCTCAGTGAATTAGCTTTGAGCCACAAACCATAAATGTGCTTCTTTAGACTCAGTAACATAAAGGGACTGCGGATGGCAATTTGGTACAGGATAACATCTAGAATGCTTGATGTTAGTCGCCTCTGTTACTCTTCTTCCCATGATTTAAACATTTTGAAGGGAAAGGGCTTTTAGTTCTTAATTTCAAAACTTAATTTCAAAGATTATAGATTGGAAATTATCTACCTGAGAGAAAAAAAATTCTTATAGTAGTTTGTTTTATGAGCACGTTTTTTTGAAAATGATCTGCTTTGAGCAAATGCGTATGGAGATCTAAGTCCTACAATAAGACTTCAAAAAATGTTTTTTTTTTAACTTGGGTAGATGGTTATGTTCAGATGCATTTAATGTACTGAGAATGGAAGTCTATATTTTGAAAGATGTACAAAGAGAAGATACCAGAATACATAGATTCCATAGATTTCTACTTGGTCCAGGAAGCTCAACACATTTTGGGACCTCTGCTGGCGGCCAGAATCCATCATATTACTCTAGTGTGCTCCTCCTTGAATGCTCTCTATTAGGGCATGCTTTGTAAACACTGGAAAGGTGCATCACCAATTACTGGAGACGCTAGGTAGGTTCAGGAGCAGCAATGCGCAACTGGGAGCTAGCTGGTGATTGGTGAACACTCGTACGCACCACAGCAGAGCTGTTAAATAGCTCATCCCATCCCTCCCACTCCAGTCATTCTCTTTGCCTGCATTAGTGCTAGGAAGAGGTAAAGTGAGGTGTTAGGTTAGATTCTTCAATCAAGAGTTTGTTATTTTAAAGTGGTGCCAGAGAGTGCTACTTTGTTCTGGGGTGTAGCCGTAGTCCAAATCAGTCTCTACAGTAGAGATTTTTGGTGGCTTTAGAGCTATGGGAACTTGTGGAACATAATTCTCACTGCGCCTCCCATTTTCAGCTGCCCTATATCCTTCAGCCTGAGTTTCTTTCTGACTCAGCATGACTTTATCTTTCAGGCCAATGTGAGGGAGAGGACCTCTCAAGCTTGGGAAACTGCCTTCTGCCAGGCAATGTTTGAGGTAAGTGCTACCTTTTTCTGGGATTTAAGGAGTCTCAGGGTGGTTATCTTAGCACTATGGCACATAAGGGGTTAATAGAGCCTTTATGTGGGGACTGTGTTAGACTTTTCTGAATATAAAGTCTTGTTTGGGCAGTGATTTGGTGCAGGCACTGGGGCTGGAGGGAGGTTTGCTCATTTTATTGTCAATGGAGGGCTCAGGTGGTTTCACTTTAATTTATTCTATCTAGAGGGAAACTTAGTGTTGTAGCACGCCCACGAAGGGTGGGACTTCCTGTTTGTTTGGTGCCTCTGGTTGTAGCGTTATTTCCAAGCAGTTGCAGGCTTCGGTTGGGCTATACTGAGCTAGAGAAGCATGTAATCTCCTTTTCATGCGCTTTTAGCACAGATGCGGCTTTCATCCGGTCCTTTTGGCAGACTGCAGTAGAGGATAGTTTGCTTCTGGGATCATTAGCATTGGTTAAGGTAGGAGCACCTCAGCAGGTTGCTGTGGTGCAGAGGTTTACTTATTTATTATTTTTTCTGAGTGTTAATTTGCTATAGCAAAATTGGCTGTTTTTGTCTGAGAAAGAAAAACCGTTTGAATTTAAAGAGACAGTAACGTTTTTTGATATTTTTATTATTTTATTATTTTTTTATTTTATTTATTGCTTTTTTCAGTATTTTTTTTTTACTTAATAGTAATATTTTTGTGAAAATATGGATCAAGATGAGGTGCAAGGAGTTACATGTGCTTTATGTCTTGTTGCAAATGTGGAACTGCCCAACCCTTTCTGTCCTACATGTATTGAAAGGACTGTAAGTTCTAGGGATACAATTTTTACTGAGCCAATCTCCTCTCAGGCAGATGTTGTCCAAGAGTCTTCTGATGAGGGTCAATTTTTGCCGCAACTTTCTCCCCAAGCGTCCCAAAAATCAACGCCTCCACCAGCAGTGCCCTGCACTTCTGCTCTAGCTTCTGCTGGAGTTACTTTAAAGGACATAGCAGCGGTTATGTCCTCCACAATTTTGGATGCAGTTTCCTATAGCTGACGCTATTAAAGAAACTTGGCAAACGATTCCTAAGGTGGAAGGGGCTATCTCCACCTTAGCCAAGTGAACTACTATTCCTATTGATGATAGCTGTGCTTTTAAAAATCCCATGAACAAGAAGATGGAGGGTCTGCTTAAAAAGATTTATGTTCACCAGGGTCTGCTGTTGCAGCCGGCTACGTGCATTGCTACTGTCACTAGTGCTGCAGCTTATTGGTTTGATGCTCTGTCTGAGTCTCTTAAGTCTAAGACTTATTTGGAGGAGATCCAAGATAGGATTAAAGCTCTGAAGTTAGCCAATGCTTTTATTATGGATGCTTCTCTGCAAATTACTAAATTAGCAGCTAAGAGTTCAGGGTTATCTATCCTAGCCCGCAGAGCCTTGTGGTTAAAACCTTGGTCTGCGGACGTTTCATCTAAGTCTAAACTTCTAGCTACTCCTTACAAGGGAAAGACCTTGTTTGGACCTGGTTTGAAGAAATTATCTCTGACATCACTGGAGGTAACTCTCTGACATCACTGGAGGTAAGGGTCATCTCCTTCCTCAGGATAGGAGAAATAAGCAAAAAGGATGACAGAGTAATATTAGTTCCTTTCGCAGTTTCAAGGGCAATTCCTTCTCTTCCTCCTCCAAACAGGAAGGAAATTATTTGCAATCTAAGCCTACTTGGAGACCCAACCAGCCTTGGAACAAGGGTAAACAGTCCAAGAAGCATGCTGCTGACTCCAAAACAGCATGAAGGGCATGCCCCCGATCCGGGACCAGATCTGGTGTTGGGCAGACTTTCTTTCTTCGTTCAGGCTTGGGTGCGAGATGTTCAGGATCCCTGGGCTATAGAAATAGTGTCCCAGGGATACAAATTGGAGTTCAAAGATTTTCCTCCTCGAGGAAGATTTCTTCTTTCAAGATTATCTGCAAACCAGATTTCTTACATTGTGTAAGAGACCTCTCCTCCCTGGGAGTGATTATTCCCGTTCCTGTACAGGAACAAGGGCAGGGTTTTTATTCAAATCTGTTTGTAGTTCCCAAGAAGGAGGGAACTTTCAGACCTATTTTAGACCTCAAGAGTCTAAACAAGTTTCTCAGAGTTCCATCTTTCAAGATGGAAACTATTCGTACCATTCTTCCGTTGACCCAGGAGGGTCAATTTATGATGACAGTGGACTTTAAGGATGCATATCTACATGTTCTTATCCACAGAGACCATCACAAGTATCTAAGCTTTGCCTTTCTGGACAGACACTTTCAGTTTGTGGCTCTTCCTTTCGGACTGGCCACGGCACCCAGAATTTTCACATAGGTTCTGGGGTCTCTGCTGGCAGTTTTAAGACCGCGGGGCATTGCGGTGGTGCCTTATCTGGACGATATTCTAATCCAGGCGCCATCTTGTCAACAAGCAAGGTCCCATACCGACATTGTACTATCCTTCCTGAGAACTCACGGGTGGAAGGTAAATCTGGAAAAGAGTTCTTTAATCCCGAAAGCAAGGATGACTTTCTTGGGAACTGTAATCGATTCTATCTCCATGAAGATTTTTCTGACAGAGGTCAGAAAATCAAAGATTCTAGATACCTATCGAGCCCTTCAGTCCAATCCTTGGCCGTCAGTGGCCCAGTGCATGGAAGTAATCGGACTGATGGTGGCGGCAATGGACATCATTCCGTTTGCTCGGTTTCACCTCAGACCTCTGCAATTAAACATGCTCAGGCTGTGGAATGGAGATTATGCAGACTTGTCTCCTCAATTAACCCTGGAGCAGGAGACAAGGGACTCACTTCAATGGTGGTTGTCTCTGGATCATCTATCCCAGGGAACATGCTTTCGCAGACCATCCTGGGTGATGTGACAACAGATGCCAGTCTTCTAGGGTGGGGAGCTGTCTGGGGTCCTCTAAGGGCTCAGGGAGTGTGAACTCTGGCGGAGTCTGTTCTTCCTATAAACGTCCTGGAACTGAGAGCGATTTTCAATGCTCTTCTAGCCTGGCCTCAGTTGACTTCGGCCCAGTTCATCAGATTCCAGACGGACAATATAACGACAGTGGCTTAAATCAATCATCAGGGAGGAATGAGGAGTTCCTTAGCGATGACAGAGGTAGCCAAGATAATCCGGTGGGCGGAAGCCCATTCTTGTCATCTGTCAGAGATCCACATCCCAGGGGTGGACAACTGGGAGGTGGACTTTCTGAGCAGGCAGACTTTTCATCCGGGAGAGTGGGAACTCCATCCGGAAGTATTCTTCAACCTGATTCTCAAATGAGGTCGGCCGGAGTTAGATCTTATGTCATCTCGTCAGAATGCCAAGCTCCCGAGATACGGGTCAAGGTCCAGGGATCCTCAGGCGGAGCTGATAGATGCTCTAGCAGTTCCTTGGTCCTTCAGCCTAGCATATCTTTTCCTCCGTTTGCTATTCTTCCTCAAATCCAACAGGAGAAGGCATCAGTGATCCTCATTGGTCCGGCGTGGCCTTGCAGGATTTGGTATGCCGTCAGTTTCTCTGACTGCTTGGAGATTGAACGCTTAGTTCTATAAAAACGGGTTTTTTCTGATTCGGTCATAGAAACTTTGATTCAGGCGCGTAAGCCTGTAACTAGAAAGATTTACTATAAGATATGGCGTAAATATCTTTATTGGTGTGAATCCAAAGGCTACTAATTGAGTAGAGTTAGGATTCACAGAATTTTGTCTTTTCGCCAAGAAGGATTGGAGAAGGGATTATCGGCAATTTCCCTAAATTGTCAGATCTCTGCCTTATCTATTTTGTTACACAAACCTCTGGCTGATGTCCCAGATGTTCAATCTTTTTGTCAGGCCCTGGTTAGGATCAGGCCTGTGTTCAAACCAGTTACTCCTGAATTTAGTTCTTAAAGTTCTTCAAGGGGTTTTTCCGTTTGAACCTATGCATTCCTTAGATATTGAGTTGTTATCTTGGAAAGTTTTATTTCATGTTGCTATTTCTTCAGCTCGAAGAGTGTCTGAGCTTTCGGCGTTGCAATACAATTCGCCTTACCTTATTTTCCATTTGGATAAAGTTGTTTTACGTACTAAACTGGGGTTTCTTCCTAAGGTTGTTTCAGACAGGAACATTAATCAGGAGATTGTTGTTTCTTCCTTGTGTCCTAATCCTTCTTCTCAGAAGGAAAAACTTCTACATAATTTGGACGTAGTCCATGCTTTGAAGTTTTACTTACAAGTGACTAAAGACTTTTGTCAGTCTTCTTCTCTGTTTGTAGTTTTTTCTGGAAAGCGTAGGGGCCAGAAAGCTACGGCTACCTCTCTTTCTTTTTGGCTGAAGAGTATCATCCGCCTGGCATATGAGACTGCTGGACAGCAGCCTCCTGAAAGAATTACGGCTCATTCTACTATGGCTGTGGCTTCCTCATGGGCATTTAAAAACGATGCTTCTGTTGAACAGATTTGCAAGGCTGCAACTTGGTCTTCTCTTCACACTTTTTTCTAAATTTTATAAATTTGATACTTTTGCTTTACAAATTTGATACTTTTGCCTCGGCTGAGGCTGTTTTTGGGAGAAAGGTTCTTCAAGCAGTGGTGCCTTCCGTTTAGGTTCCCTGTCTTGTCCCTCTCTTATCATCTGTGTACTCTAGCTTTGGTATTGTTATCCCACAAGTAAGGATGATGATCCATGGACTCATCGTGTCTTTAAAAAGAAAAGAAAATTTATGCTTACCTGATAAATTTGTTTCTTTTTAGACACGATGAGTCCACGGCCTGCCCTGTTCTTTTAAGACAGGTTGTTATTTTTTGTAAACTTCAGACACCTCTGCACCTTGGCTTTTTCTTTCTCTTCCTAACTTCGGTCGAATGACTGCAATGGGAGGGAAGGGAGGAGCTATTTAACAGCTCTGCTGTGGTGCTCATTGCCTCCTCCTGCTGACCAGGAGGCGATATCCCACAAGTAAGGATGATGATCTGTGGACTCATCGTGTCTAAAAAGAAACAAATTTATCAGGTAAGCATAGATTTTCTTTTTTTACCTGCGCTCTAGTTCAGAGATCCTCACAATCTGGCTTGTTGGGGAGACCTGGGGACAGGCTTTAAAACCAGTGGTGTAAACAAATGATGGTTCATAGCTCATGCAACAGTTAGAGAAACAAAGCAATCTCATTTGCTTGAAGGACCACTAAATACAGTGGAATTGAATCATTGACAAATATACAATACAAATAAGATACAATAACAATTTGAATTTGAAATAAGCAATATAATATAATCTGACAAATATATGCAATCCAATTTTCCTTCCTCCTGTACCATGTGACAGCCACCAGCCAATCACAAATTAATATATACTGAACACTTTTGCACATTCTCAGTAGGATATAAAAATAATGTGCACGTTTTGGTAATGGAACTATAAAAGCTTTATTAAATTGCACGCCCTATCTGAATCATGAAACATTAGTTTTTACTTTAGTGGACCTTTAAAGGGATATAAACGCATCATTGTTACAAGACATTTGTGTGGTGTTACAAAAAAATAGCCAAATTTTAAAAATGTATTGAACAACTGTTCGCTGCAGTTGTTTTTAATTACTACTCTTCCCCCCACTGCTTGCCTCATTTGGAGGCGCACATTTTATTCACAAAACTTTCATTCTTTTGCATTAGATAGAAACATATATTTAGTTTGTTTAGGCTTGTGAAGTCTGCCCTGTGCACTTCCAATTCTCATAACTGGAAATCCCACATTTTTCCAAGGATAATTTACAGAAAAATAGGTCTAGAAATTGCAATGTGTATAATTCTTTCTTGAGTTTTGATATGTTTACCTTTTAACTCTTTACAGCTAAATAATAACATTTTGTGGGGAAAAAGTCACCAAAATGCATCAGCTGTCATCAAAGCGGCACCATCAAATATCAAGCTTGTGTTCATAAGGTACGTGACTCTGTGTGCGGATCATAAACCCCCAGTATTTAAGTCACAATGCATAAAAACCATGTTAAAGGGATATTTAAAGCCTCTACCTTGTCTTCATATTTATTTTTTATTGTTCTGCTAATGTCATTTAAGTTGGGTGAGTGTTATAAAATGATTAAATCATATTTAATTTCATCCTATTCTGTTTGCTCATGTGAGCTCTCGCACCTTTCCTGATTTTACTTTAACTTCTTTTTAAAAAGGGCAGTAAACACCTTGTAATTATAAGACATAGAATAACCTATCAGACAAGTCTAAACCTTTTTAATCATCAAACTCCACCTACCATTTACCTTATTTGGAGGAGCCAATCTATCTGCAGACAACAACGCTAGCTATAGTCATCGTGTTCCAATAAAGTTGATTGTTTTGCAGTTGTTATCCGATAAATCCAATTAACAACAGATATGCAGCCTGGTTAGCCTTGAGAAGTCAGCAGATCAAGATTTGAGAAACAGACAATTTTCAGAGCAAATTTACATGGCAAGGAAACAAAATAAATAATGAAAGTATATTATAAAGTTATTTTATTATTCACAACTAAACACTTTATATAAAGATCCGAAGTATGTACACTGTCCCTTTAAGTAAGAATTATGTATGTGTATATATATATATATATATATATATATATATATATATAAACACAAACACGTACATAGCTATGTATATATTAAACATGCACATTTATTCATTCTGATGGCTGAATATATGCATTTCTAATATCTATTATATAATAAAAAATGTAGGGGAACTATTTGTGTTTGTGACTGAATTTTGTATGTTTTTGTTCGGTTCTGGCTACTATAATTAATTAAATACTCCTTTAATTTAGATTTTTTTTTTAAAAAAAAAAATTAAGAAATTTAATTTATATATTTTTTTTTTTTTTTTAAGAAATGCTTAATTTTCTTATTCAGCTAAATCACATTCCTGAATCACATGCAGGTTTGCTGAGTATTACTCCTAAGACCAGAAAATGAGATTTAGAAGATCTACAGAAAGGAAAACAGTGAGAACTATTTTTTTAAATAACCTTTTAGCTATAAGGGCTCCCAAAGACATGTACCTTGAATTGGATGCAGAAGTTTAAAAAAAAAAAAAAAAAAAAAAGTGGGCTATGTTCAAATATATTCTTAAAACTGTAAAAAAAATATTTAAAGGGATGGTGTTTTGTAAAGTTCTTCCTCCCTTAATGTGTTTCAAATTACTTCTGCTTATTGAAACCACAACCCAATATAATAGGCTGATCATGTAGGGAGAGAATACGTAATTTTTTACGCAAAGTCCTCCTTATTTATTTTTGTTTTGTTTAATCAAAAGCCAATAGTTAGAGAGGGAACAATGGAAACTAAACATTTTAGTGCCTCTTTGTAACAACCCCCCACTGGGAGAATTATTTTATCGAAACCTTACTGTTTACATGTTTTATCATGACCTGTACTTAAGTACAGAAATGTTTAATATAAATAGGGATATAATATGCAAAAACAGATCTTTCTATTGAGAAAGGTAAATCTGTTATTTGTGAACAATTAAATACACCTCTAGTAGGTAAAATTGATAATTTGGAACACATTAAAGGGGACTACACTGTCCCTTTAACTTATTCCACATTTTATATTCTTCATCTATTAGCCAAGAACGTAAAGCCTCGTTACTTAGCCACTGGACAGCAGGTGTCCAATTGAAATCCCTTGTTTGATAGATCCCTACTTGTGGTCAGAAGTTGTATTCTGTGCTGTATTTATGTTGACAGTATTATGGTTTAATCATAACCTTTTGGTCATTTGTGAAGAAATAAAGATGCTTCTAGTTGAAGAGGCAGAGTTAAATAACTGAACACAAATAGTCTTCTGACAATAAGTTCAGCTATTTTTGATTAGTTTCATAAACATTTAAAAACGACCTACGTACATTTCACTGTGGCAGATACACAATTCAGTTATTTCTAATTCACAATAGAAGGGAAACACATAATTTGTCTGCAACTTCTGCTGAAAGGTCTCAGCTACACTGAGACCTTGGAGACAAGCATAAGTGTGTCTTTTTTATGCCTTAATCTTACCTCATAATTGATTGAGGGTTAACATTGTAAGCATATTCTGTTACAAAATAAAACTTCTTCTTTTGTATATACAGTATTATGCTATGTGCTTCTTTTCTTTCCTCTCTGTATAAATTCCGGATGACCACCTGAGGGGACAGAGATTCTCACCACCATTGGATAAGAAAACAGCCCTCCGCATTTCTTCTGGATTAAAACCGAGAGAGTCCAGGTTTTCCATTGACCTACTAACATCATCCCAAGAAGGAGAGCCTTAGGCCAAAGGGAACACCTGGATACCTACCCTGAGAGGCACGGAGAATCCACTCCACTCTACCTACACCTGAGCGAATACATTACCTCATATGATTGGGGTAAAATATGGTAAGCAGTAACTACTTACTACACACATCTCCCTACTGAGTAATTGAAAGTTTCGGCTAAAGGAACATTTTCACATTTATTGTTGATCACCATCACGCTAATAATTATTGAAAAAGAACATTATTACATTACTATAAGAGATCTTATTAGCTGAGCGCCCCTACATCATTATTTAATTTTCTCTTTCTTTTTCATATATATATATATATATATATATATATATATATATATGTATGTATATATATGTGGTGTGTCTGTGTCTTTTCATTCAAATTTAGAAAATAGGTCCACCAAAATACAAAATCAGCAAATACAGACAGTGACCCATGAACAGATTTGGGAACTAGAGAAAAAGATCATTATAATTTTCCTTTGACAGATCAAGATGCTAAAAAACACGCAAAGAGCAAAGTATTGTAAGAGTCTATAGAGCTGATGTTTTCTGTGATTTTCATTTTCATCAAGTAGGGATATGGCCACATACTTCCATTTCTTTCTCTTGGTCTCTAGACTGGCCTTACATCATTTTCAGCAGAATCGGAAGGACTTGTCTGTAAAATGATGGCAAATGGTCTTTCATCACGTTAGCAGCTGATTAAATCTCTCCGCTCATTGTTGAGGCTAGTCATTTATTGAAATGGGCATATAAATATCTGCAGTGTAGTTTTACCTCCTAATAAAGTAGATCTGATAGAAGATGAAGATAGTGATGCTGGACAGTGTCTCTGATATATGTGAAATTCTAGGGAAATTTAATCTAATTAGACATTCTCCAGGCCAAGTTCCCAAATGGCACATACAAAAATAGGATTGCAGTCCAATGTGGGAAACAAAATGCTGAATCAACCAGTGTTTTATTGGTATGAACCTTTAAGAAAAATTCCAAACCAGAAGTACGCTACACCAATGCACAACCCTTACATATAACATTGGTCAATGGTGGACAAAATAACTAAACACTAATGCTAACCGTTTCTTCCCCAGGGTAGTCAGCCCCAAAAGTCTAAAGTAGCCATGGTTACAATTTAAGTCAAAGTAAAATTGTTTGTTTGTTTATTCTCTTTGTTTGCTGTGAATCCTTAGTCTTGAAAATAATGTAGGCCTGAAGCAATTAACTTTAATTTATATTATTATGACAAACTACTAGGCTATGTGTTATTTGTTTCAATTAGGGTTATTTAAAGTTTGTTTCCAAAGATCCAGTGCAATGATACCACATACCTTTGTGACCCTATTTTTATGCTTGTTCTGAAAATTTCTGAAGTAATTTACAAGATAACTGTAATTTTTGCATATGTGTGCATATTTTAGTCCGGATTGTAGTCAAACTTGAAAGTGTTTCTAAAAGGTAATAACACACACATTCTCATACAACACACACACGCTACACACACTCTCATACAACACCCATTCACCACACACACTCTCATACAACACACACACACTCTCATACAACACCCATTCACCACACACACTCTCATACAACACACACACACTCTCATACAACATCCATTCACCACACACACTCTCATACAACACACACACACTCTCATACAACACACACACACGCTACACACACTCTCATACAACACCCATTCACCACACACACTCTCATACAACACACACTCACCACTCTCATACAACACACACACCACACACTCATACAACACACCACACACACTCTCCTGCAACACACACACAAGTCGTGACCCAGTAAACATGATGTTGCTACCCATTAATGGGTCCAGATCCGGTAGTTTGAAGAGCCCTGGTTCAAATGGACTTCAAACAGCTACGAATGGAGCTTGATGCCCCGTGTTTCTGGCAAGCCTGCAGACTCACCAGAAACAGCAGTTATGAAGCAGCAGTCACAAAGACCTGCTCTGAGCAGGCGGACAAACATCGGCGGAAATCAACCCGATCAAGTACGATCGGGTTGATTGACACCCCCTGCTGGCGGCCGATTGGCCGCGAGTTTGCAGGGGACGGCGTTGCACCAGCAGCTCTTGTGAGCTGCTGGTGCAATGCTGAATACGGCGAGCGTATTGCTCGCCGTATTCAGCGAGGTCTGGCGGACCTGATCCGCACTGTCGAATCAGGTCCGCCAGACTTTCATAAATAGGGGCCATAATCTGTACTTCTTACACATCCCCATTCTGCAATGTGACTCCCTAGCTGCTGGAAATTTATATTTTAGGGAACTAGCATTCTACATTATACTACAGTGTGTAAGCTGTACATTATACTACAGTGTGTAAGCTGTACATTATACTACAGTGTGTAAGCTGTACATTATACTACAGTGTGTAAGCTGTACATTATACTACAGTGTGTAAGCTGTACATTATACTACAGTGTGTAAGCTGTACATTATACTACAGTGTGTAAGCTGTACATTATACTACAGTGTGTAAGCTGTACATTATACTACAGTGTGTAAGCTGTACATTATACTACAGTGTGTAAGCTGTACATTATACTACAGTGTGTAAGCTGTACATTATACTACAGTGTGTAAGCTGTACCTTATGCTACAGTGTGCAAGCTGTACATTATGCTACAGTGTGTAAGCTGTACATTATGCTACAGTGTGTAAGCTGTACATTATGCTACAGTGTGTAAGCTGTACATTATGCTACAGTGTGTAAGCTGTACATTATACTACAGTGTGTAAGCTGTACATTATACTACAGTGTGTAAGCTGTACATTACATTGTCTTTCCTATCTTCAAGTTCAACAGTAAGAAAATCAAGCAGACATCCATTCACAGGTTTAATCGATTGCCTGAAAAGTGGGTTAATTATGGCAAGTTGGAAAATACCTTCCCTAAAAGGTATGATCACACAATTTAAAGCATTGCTGTGAAACGAAAAAAGAGGGCAGTTGAGGTAATAGATGTGCTAACTTACCTGTGAGCTCCCACAGCATCCCATGGTTAGGTTTGTTTTCGCCTCCCCGTATTTGGCTACCTATTTTCTTCCTCTGCCCTGACTTGAGCTGATCAGAATGACATTAAACAGCTTGATAAATCCAACAGTTCTTAGACTGTTACTGATGATGAATAATAAAAAATATCTATCTACATAGAATACACCTTTCCCTGGCTCAAAATGTGTGGGTGGGTTAACATTTTGGTGTTCTTCTAAATTAAACCTATTTATTTTCTTCTAAATTAGACATTTATCAACAGCTATAACTTGCAAGGACAGATAATATCAATCATACTTACAATTTGTTTTCACATCTGCAAATATTTTTGTAGCAAGGTTAATAAAACTGACTCTGTAAGTGACATGCTGATTCCATTAGCAAAATGGGGTACTCTAGATAGATGGATAGATAGGGGCCTATCTATCAAGCTATGAATGGAGCTTGATGCCCCGTGTTTCTGGCAAGCCTGCAGACTCACCAGAAACAGCAGTTATGAAGCAGCGGTCACAAAGACCTGCTCTGAGCAGGCGGACAGACATCAGCGGAAATCAACCCGATCAAGTACGATCAGGTTGATTGACACCCCCTGCTGGCACACTACAGTCTGTAAGCTGTACATTATGCTACAGTGTGTAAGCTGTACATTATACTACAGTGTGTAAGCTGTACATTATACTACAGTGTGTAAGCTGTACATTATACTACAGTGTGTAAGCTGTACATTATACTACAGTGTGTAAGCTGTACATTACATTGTCTTTCCTATCTTCAAGTTCAACAGTAAGAAAATCAAGCAGACATCCATTCACAGGTTTAATCGATTGCCTGAAAAGTGGGTTAATTATGGCAAGTTGGAAAATACCTTCCCTAAAAGGTATGATTACACAATTTAAAGCATTGCTGTGAAACGAAAAAAGAGGGCAGTTGAGGTAATAGATGTGCTAACTTACCTGTGAGCTCCCACAGCATCCCATGGTTAGGTTTGTTTTCGCCTCCCCGTATTTGGCTACCTATTTTCTTCCCCTGCCCTGACTTGAGCTGATCAGAAGCGCAAGCCCAGCCTAAAACTAGTCCTGCCTAGTGCCTACCAGAGCTCCTCACGTCACGTGTGCAGTTCTTCTTCCTGTCTGCAGAGAAGCCCACGCTAGTGGGAGGGGGCGGGACCTGATCACACAGCAGGTACTGAGTAATGGGGCAGAATCAGCCCGGCTGCATCATGCACAGATTATCTGGATGCAGTGCCAGCACGTCAGCTAGAGCAGTGGTTCTCAACCTAAGTGACCTCAAGGCCCGGTAAGTTTTAGCCGGACCGGTCCAGGGCCCGGTAAGCATCGGGAGTGGGTTGCAGTAGGTTTGGAAGAAATATATATATATATATATATATATATATATATATATATATATACACACAGTCTCTTTCTCTCCTCCCCTCTCTCTCTCTCTCTCCCCCCTCTCTCTTTCTCTCTCCTCCCCTCTCTCTTTCTCTCTCCTCCCCTCTCTTTCTTTCTCTCTCTCTCTCTCCTCCCCTCTCTCTTTTTCTCTCTCCTCCCCCTCTCTCTTTCTCTCTCCTCCCCCTCTCTCTTTCTCTCTCCTCCCCTCTCTCTCTCTCTCTCCTCTCTCTCTCTCTCTCTCCTCCCCTCTCTCTCTCTTTCTCTCTCTCCTCCCCTCTCTCTTTCTCTCTCTCCTCCCCCCTCTCTTTCTCTCTCTCTGTCTCTCTCTCCTCCCTCTCTTTCTCTCTCTCTCCTCTCTCTCCTCCCTCTCTTTCTTTCTTTCTTTCTTTCTTTCTCTCTCTCTCTCTCTCTCCTCCCTCACCCACTGACACCAATGAATTATAAAATTAACCCACTATAAACCATTTATATATATTATATATGGATCCCACACCACTGAATTATCATATAATTATTTATTTATATATATATATATATATATATATATATAATAGTATGGGTTAATATATAGTGGGTTAATTATATGATAATTCATTGGTGTCAGTGGGATCCATATATATATAGTTTACAGTGGGTTAATATTTTATAATTCATTGGTGTCAGTAGGATCTATCTATCTATCTATCTATCTATCTATCTATCTATCTATCTATATATATATGTACACACAGAGTCTACAAATACACATTGGTGTCCAGTGGCCACCCTAAATATATACATTGGTGTCAGTGGCCGTAATTATGCAATTGGTGTCAGTGGGCTTACTTACCTGTGAGCCGATGCTTCACCTATGCACGCCGCCAGCCGCTTCTACCCGGTCACTCACAGTGCGCCCGCCCGCCGCTACATGCTCACAGTGACACAGTGCGCAAACTGACATGCGCAGTGGCACTCTGACAGGCTCGTCCAAAATTTAGGAGATGTGTAAAGGCGGGCCTGTCAGAGCGAGTGTCTGGAGGCAATGTCGGGTCGCGGCCCACCAGCAGGGCCGTCGCGGCCCGGTAGTGGGCCGCGGCCCGGCTGTTGAGAAACACGGAGCTAGAGAGTCCCTGGTGAGGTGACACCATTGCAGGAGGATTACTTGAGGAGAGTAAGCTCCTGCCTGGTGGTGTCACCCCCTGGAGGGTGTCACTCTGGTGCGGTTCGCACCCCCCTAGTGACACCACTGAACCCTGAAACAAGAATGGATTACAAAATGAGTAGAAAACGGGGTTAGTGATAGCTACTGTTGAAAATGGATGTTTATCTGAATAAGATATTTCTGTTTTGTTAAAAGAAAGGGAAGTCTTTATCAACAGCATATTTTTTTTTTATATAGGAGTGTTCCCTAAGTATTTGTAAACAATTGGATTTAAATGAACAGATTTTGTGATCAATATGTGAAATAGATTAGGAAAAACAATCCCCTTCCTCGTGTGTCCAAGTACAACTCTATATAGCTGAAAGTGAAGTAGGACTGATAATTTTGTACTTAAAAATAAAAAATCTCTTTTGGCTATACAGATTTTCTCATATAGAATTCAAGAGGTGCCCTCATTTTAAGGGAACATATTAAATCTTCACAGCCAGAATAAACTTAAAAAAATGCTTTCATATTTTTAAAACAAATTAGCCAAAGGTTCTGTTCAAATAAGCTGTATACTAAAACATTGAGATTCTACTTTGCAGACAGCATTAAAATATCCTGCTGCGAGAGATCAAAAGATATTATTTAAAGATTAAATAGCTCATTAGACAGCAGAATTTTTTCTTCTTCATGTCTTTGCAGTGTTAGTGTGTTGTTTTATCCAAAAACATGTGTATGTATAACTGGTAGAGAAGATGTGTACTTAACAGTTTTAAAATTGATTTTCTAGAAATGTTAGTTTCTTTCCTAAGATATGGAGAGTCCACAATGTCATCAATTACTAGTGGGAATATCACTGCTGGCCAGTAGGAGGAGGCAAAGAGCACCACAGCAGAGCTGTTAAGTGTCACTTCTTACCCACAATCCCTAGTCATTCTCTTTGCCTCTGTCAATGGAGGAGATGAAGTTCTGGTGTCTGAAGAAAATTGGATTTCTTTTGCTACAATCAAAATTTTTTGGGTCTAGCAGTAGAATAGTGGTAGCTTTAAATCAGTGAGGAACTTGTGAGTTGGGCCTTGATGCGTTTTCCTAATATATTTACTGCCCATTGTATAGAAAGCCAGAGAAGTTTACTCTGTTCTTTCTTTTTTCTACAGGTCTCTGTGAGGAGTATGTGTCCTCTCACACCTTGTAAGCTGTCCTCCTGCCGGATGGCCAGACTGCAGGTAAGTGCCTTTTTGTCTTCTGGGTATGGAGATGGGCACTTATGGGATTTAAACTGCAACATTATCTGGGACATATATATCCTTTAGAAAGATATTCTAGAGCAGGATGCAGGCACTTTCTTGTGACCAGGAGACTAGGGGTTCATACTTTTTATGACTTATAAAGTGTACCCTGATTTTTTTGGTTCTTTATTTATGGCTCATGTATATTTTGGACGATCAGAGGCTCATTAGGGGTTAATTAATACCACTTATTAATTATTTATGCCTCATGTGTTATAATTAATTTGAGCAATGAATTTTCTGTTGGGTTAATTTTTTGGGTGGAATTGTTTCTGTTAACATTGTATTGCCACTGTGAATCCAGCACAGTACAATAAATAGATCGTTTTACAATGGCGGAGACTGTCAGTTTCTTTGAGAGCACGCTCTTTTACTTAGCTGCACAATTCCAATGGGAGCTAGTCATGTGACCCGTCTCCTCCGCTTTTCAGTGTCTCAAGTGGAGCGGTGCCATTGCTATGCCGACTTTTACAAAAGACTCGGCTTTGCAGTGTATCCTCTATACATAGTCCGGTGGTAAGGTGAAACACCTCATTTCAGGCTGAGGTGCAGAGGTTCTGTGTTAAGTCTGCATTAAGTTCACAGTTACCATTCTGCATATTTTTTCTTAAAGTGACAGTTGTTACTTTATATAAAATAGAGATTTACCGCTTTTTATCAAACACATTTGTAAATTTCCTTACTGGAATGGGGTTCATGACTCTGCATTTCTGTGCTGCATGTTTAGCTAGAGCTCTTTAATGTAAATATAGGAGGCTAATGTCTCCCAGAACGATGCTGTTCAGGCAATGTGCCATGCGGTTTCTCTCACTCTCCTGGAGGAGTTTATTTGCCTGCAGAAATTGCTGCACAGGTATCTTCAGCGGTATCTGCAGCATTATCTGCTTTTCCGATGCTAAAGGGAAAACGCAAGAGGAAAATTTGAGATTCAGATAGTAAGGTTTCTGTTCCACCTGCTACTACACAGGCTGCCCTCCCTCATAAATCTGATTAGGAGAATACTTCGGTATCAGAGTTGGAAAGTATATTCCTTCATCTGATGCTGAAGAGGTAACCTTTAGGTTTAAGCTTGAACACCTTTGTGTATTGTTAAAGGAGGTTTTGGCTACTTTGGATGACTCAGATACTGGGGTCGTTGTCAACCCTAAGAAATCTAGTAAACTTAATAAATACTATGATGTTCCTTCCACTTTGGAAGTGTTTCCTGTTCCAGACCGTGCTACAGAGATTATTTCACAGGAATGGGAGAAGCCAGGGATTCCTTTTTTTCCCGTCTCCTGTCTTTAAAAAGATGTTTCCTGTCGTTGTCTCCTTTAAGGATTCTTGCCGCAAGGTGCCTAAAGCAGAAGGGGCCATTTCTACTCTGGCTAAGAAGACTACTATCCCTATAGAGGATAGCTACTCTTTTGAGGATCCAATGGACAAAAAGCTGGAGACTTCTTTGAAGAATATATATGTTCATTAAGGCCTTTAATGGCAACCTGCAGTTTGTATTGCCACTGTGTTAAGTGCAGCAATTATTGGTACAAGGCCTTGTCTGATTCACTTCAGGTAGAGACTCCTTTGACGGAGATCCAAGACAGGATTAGGCTCTCAAGCTAGCCAACTCCTTTATTCTGATGCTACCATGCAAATGATTAAACTGGGAGCCAAGGTATCTGGCTTTGCTGTGCTAGCCCGCAGGGCTTTGTGGCTAAAATATTGGTCAGCTGATGTTTCCTCCAAGTCCAAGCTTCTTGCGCTTCCTTACAAGGATACGACCTTGTTTGGACCTGGTCTGGCAAAATAAAAATTCTGATATTGCAATTGGAAAAGTGTCTTTTCTACCACAAGACAAGCAGAATAGACCTAAAGGACGTCAGAGTATTTTTCGTTCCTTTCATAACTTCAAAGGAAAGTTTTCCTCTTCCAAGCAGGAAAAGTCCAAGTCTTTATGGATACCCAATCAGTCTAAATCAGCATGAAGGGTTTGCCCCGATCCGGGATCGTATCAAGTGGGGTGCAGACTTTTTCTGTTTTATTAAGCATGGATACGAGATGTCCCAGAATCCTGGGCTGTGGACATAGTATCTCAGGTTTACAAAACATTTCCTTCCAGGGGCAGGTTCCACCTCTCATGGTTATCTGCAGACCAGATAAAAAAAGAGGCATTCTTGAATTGCGTTTGGGACCTTTCTTCTGTGGGAGTGATAGTATATTCATGTTCAGGGATCATCACAAGTTCTTAAGATTCGCATTTCTAGACAAACTCTTTCAGTTTGTGGCTTTCTGTTTGGCCTTGAAACAGCTCCCAGAATTTTCTCAAAGGTTCTGGGGGCTCTCTTGGCAGTGTTCAGGTCTTGGGGAATTGCAGTCATGCCCTACCTGGACGACATATTGGTTCAGGTGCCATCTTTTCAACAAGCAAACTCTCATACAGAGATCTTGTTGTCTTTTGTACGTTCCCACGAATGGAAAGTGAATCTGGAGAGTTCCCTTGTTCCAGCTACAAGGGTAGTTTTCCTAGGGACCATAATAGATTCCCTATCTATGAATATTTTTCTGACAGAGGTCAGAAAATCCAAAATTATTTCCGCTTGCCTCTCTCTGCAATCTGCTGTTCAGCCATCAGTAGCTCAATGTATGGAGGTAATTTGTCTGATGGTCACTTCCATGGACATCATTCCTTTTGCTCGATTCCATTTGAGAGCTCTGCAGTTATGCATGCTCAGACAATGGAACGGGAACAATTTGGATCTGACAAGAGACTCTCTCCCGTGGTGGTTTTCTCAGGAGCTTCTGTCTCAGGGCACATGCTTCCAGAGACCTTCCTGGGCGATTTTGACCATGGACGCCAGCCTGGGCTGGGAAGAATTCTGGGACTCGTTAAAGATGCAGAGTCTGCTCTCCCCATAAACGTCTTGGAGTTGAGAGCGATTTACAATGCTCTGATGGCTTGGCCTCAGTTGCCCTTAGCCCGGTTTATCAGGTTCCAGTTGGAGTTCCTTAGCCATGTAGGAGGTGGCTCGGATTGTTCACTGGGCGGAAGCTCACAATTGCTGTCTATCTGCCATCCACATTCCAGGACATCTGGGAAATGGATTTCCTGAGCAGACAGACATTTCTTTCCGTGGAGTGGGCTCTCCATCCGGAGGTGTTTTCCAGGTAACCCTCAAATGGGGGGTGTTGGAATTGGATACTATTGCGTCTCGGCAGAACGCCAAGCTTCCAAGGTACAGTTCTTGGTCAAGAGATCCGCAGGCCGCCCTGACAGATGCTCTGGCAGTTCCTTGAGATTTCAGTCTGGCATATCTGGTTACTCCTTTTGCTCTCCTTCCACGAGTCATTGCTCGTATCAAACAGCAGAGAGCATCAGTAATTCTAATAGCTCCTGCATGGCCTTGCAGGATCTGGTATGTAGACCTAGGGAAGATGTCATCTCTTCCACCTTGGAGGTTGACTCTGAGGAAGGACCTTCTAACTCAGGGTCCATTCCTTCATCCAAATATCGTTTCTTTGAAGCCGACTGCTTGAAGATTGAACACTTAGTTCTGTCTAAGCGTGGTTTTTCTGAGTCAGTCATTGTGACCATGATTCAGGCTCGCAAGCCTGTTACTAACAAGATTTACCATAAGGTTTGGTGTGAATCCAAAGGCTACTCTTGGATTAGGGTCAGGTGTACTAGGATTTTGTCTTTTCTCCAGGAAGGTCTGGTAAAGGGATTGTTAGCCAGTTCTCTGAATGGTCAGATTTCTACATTCTCTTTTTGTTACACAAGCGTCGGGCGGATGTGCCAGATCAGTCTTTTTGTCAGGCCCTGATCAGAATCAGGCCTGTGTTTAAGTCTGTTGCTCCTCATTGGAGCCTTAATCTTGTTCTTAAAGTTTTGCAGCAGGCTCCGTTTGAGCCATTGCACTTCATAGATATTAAGTTGTTATCGTGGAAGGTTTTGTTTCTTTTTGCTATCTCTGATGCCTTGTTTGTTTCTCTGGAAAACGTAAAGGTCAGAAAGCTACTGCTGCTTCTCTTTCTATCTGGTTGAGAAGTATAATTCATTTTGCTTATGAGACTGCTGGTCAGCAGCCTCCTGAGAGAATTGCGGCTCATTCTGCGAGGGCTATCTTCTCTTCTTGGGCTTTCAAGAATGAGGCTTCTGTGGACAGGTTTGCACGGCTGCAACTTGGTTCTCTCTGCGTACTCTTTCCAAATTTTACAAATTTGGTCCTTTTGCCTCGGCTGAGGCTTCTTTTAGAATAAGGGTTCTTCAAGCAGTGGTGCCTTCTGTTTAGGTCTGCCTGTCTTGTTCTCCCTCCCTAGTCATCTGTGTTCTCTAGTTTGGGTATTGGTTCCCACTAGTAATTGATGACGTTGTGGACTCTCCATATCTTAGGGAAAAAAAACAAAATGTATGCTTATTTGATATGTATTTTTTTCCAGATATGGAGAGTCCATGACCCCACCCTTAATTTCAGACAGTTCTTTGTTGATTAAACCTCAGGCACCTCTACACCTTTGTGTTATTCCTTTTTCCATTTTCCTTTTGGTCGAATGACTGAGGATTGTGGATAGGAAGTGACACTTAACAGCTCTGCTGTGGTGCTCTTTGCCGCCTCCGGCTGGCCAGGAGTGATATTCCCACTAGTAATTGATGACATTGTGGATTGAAAGAAAGAAATTTATCAGGTAAGCATACATTTTGTTTTTGTAGTTCCCCTCACAAAAAGGTCATTTTGTTTGACCTAGCATAAGATTTTTAAACAGTCCGTTCCCAGACCAGGAGACATTTAAGGTTGCCATGATCATACATGTTTATTTACTTTGCATTTTTTTCCATTGTCCCCAGAGAGGCTGGAATGCAACATGTAGGATTTAGAACTCTAACACTGCAAAATTGTACACATTGATTGCTAGATCCGTGCATCATCTCATGTTATACTTATTCCTAATTGAGCTGGCTAAACGTGCTTGTGCACGATTTCCCCATAGGAAACAATGGGGCAGAATCGGCTGAAAAAAAACCTAACACCTGCAAAAAAGCAGCGTTCAGCTCTTAACACAGCCCCATTGATTCCTATGGGTAAAGAAAATGTATGTCTACACCTAACACCCTAACATGAACCCTGAGTCTAAACACCCCTAATCTTAAATTTATTAAGCCCTAATCTGCTGCCCCCGACATCTCTGACACCTGCTTTATATTATTAACCCCTAATCTGCTGCTCCGGACACCGCCTCCACCTACATTATACTTATGAACCCCTAATCTGCTGCCCCCAACATCGCCGACACCTACATTATAGTTATTAACCCCTAATCTGCCCCCCCAACGTCGCTGCCACTATAGGTTTTATTAAGGGGGGATTGGGTGGGTTTTAGAGTAGAGTTGGGTGTGTGGGTGGTGGGTTTTAATGTTGGGGGGGGTATTGTATTTTTATTTTACAGGTAAAAAAGCTGATTACTTTGGGGCAATGCCCCGCAAAAAAAAGTCCTTTTAAGGACTATTTGTAATTTAGTATAGGGTAGGGATTTTTATTATTTTGGGGGGATTTTTTATTTTATTAGGGGGATTAGAGTAGGTGTAATTAGTTTAAAATTCTTGTAATTATTTTATTATTTTCTGTAATTTAGTGGGGGGGTTTCGTACTTTAGTTTATTTAATTTAATTGTAGTTAATTGTAGTTAATTTAGGAAATTATTTTAATTATAGTGTAGTGTTAGGTGTAATTGTAATTTAGGTTAGGTTTTATTTTACAGGTAAATTTGTTTTTATTTTAACTAGGAAGTTATTAAATAGTTAATAACTATTTAGTAACTATTCTACCTAGTTAAAATAAATACAAAGTTGCCTGTAAAATAAAAATAAACCCTAAGCTAGCTACAATATAACTATTGGTTATATTGTAGCTAGCTTAGGGTTTATTTTATAGGTATTTAGTTTTAAATAGGAATTATTTATTTAATTGTAGTAATTTTATTTTGTTTTATTTAAATTATATTTAAGTTAGGGGGGTGTTAGGGTTAGGGTTAGACTTAGGTTTAGGGGGTAATATATTTAATATAGTTGCGGCGACGTTGTGGGCGGCAGATTAGGGGTTAATAAATGTAGGTAGGTGTCGGCGATGTTAGGGACGGCAGATTAGGGGTTAATAAAATTTAACTAGTGTTTGCGAGGCGGGAGTGCGGCGGTTTAAGGGTTAATATATTTATTAAAGTGGCGGTGATGTCCGGTCGGCAGATTAGGGGTTAAAAACTTTATTTAACTGTTTGCGATGTGGGGGGGCTCAGTTTAGGGGTTAATAGGTAGTTTATGGGTGTTAGTGTACTTTTTAGCACTTTAGTTAAGAGTTTTATGTTACGGCGTTAGCCCATAAAACTCTTAACTACTGACTTTTAAATGCGGTAGGAGTCTTGACAGGAGAGGGTGTACCGCTCACTTTCTCCAAGACTCGTAATACCGGCGTTAGGAAAATCCCATTAAAAAGATAGGATACACAATTGACGTAAGGGGATGTGCGGTAAGCTCGAGTCACAGAAGAAAAGTGAGCGATACACCTGTACCTGCCAGACTCGTAATACCAGCGGGCGTTAAAAAGCAGCGTTGGGACCTCTCAATGCTGCTTTTTAAGGCTAACGCAAGACTCGTAATCTAGGCAAATGTATATTTAAATGTTTCATGTACTTCTTACAAACTTATAGATGTGGGACCAGCTGCAGGATTATTTTCTGGTATGTAACAATAAGTAATTAAAATGATGTATTGGGTCTAGACTGTCCCTTTAAATAACTTTTTTTGTAGCCAGTACTCCTGTACTGTATTTTTCTCCATTGGTAGTTATAACAGGAAAATATGCTATTTCACTTGGAAAAATAAAGGCAATAGAACTATTTCTAAACAATTTAATACACCCCAACAGGTAAAATTGATAATTGGGAACACATTAAAGGGGAAACATTTTACAGTACACTGTACATGGTCTGTAAAACAAGGCAAATGGTGGGCATTATGATGTAGCCGGTACATGGTCTGTAAAACAAGGCAAATGGTGGGCATTATAAAGTAGCCGGTACATGGTCTTTAAAACAAGGCAAATGGTGGGCATTATAAAGTAGCCGGTACATGGTCTGTAAAACAAGGCAAATGGTGGGCATTATAAAGTAGCCGGTACATGGTCTGTAAAACAAGGCAAATGGTGGGCATTATGAAGTAGCCAGTACATGGTCTGTAAAACAAGGCAAATGGTGGGCATTATGAAGTAGCCAGTACATGGTCTGTAAAACAAGGCAAATGGTGGGCATTATGAAGTAGCCAGTACATGGTCTGTAAAACAAGGCAAATGGTGGACATTATGATGTAGCCGGTACATGGTCTGTAAAACAAGGCAAATGGTGGGCATTATGAAGTAGCCAGTACATGGTCTGTAAAACAAGGCAAATGGTGGGCATTATAAAGTAGCCAGTACATGGTCTGTAAAACAAGGCAAATGGTGGGCATTATAAAGTAGCCAGTACATGGTCTGTAAAACAAGGCAAATGGTGGGCATTATGAAGTAGCCGGTACATGGTCTGTAAAACAAGGCAAATGGTGAGCATTATGATGTAGCCGGTACATGGTCTGTAAAGCAAGGCAAATGGTGGGCATTATAAAGTAGCCAGTACATGGTCTGTAAAACAAGGCAAATGGTGGGCATTATAAAGTAGCCAGTACATGGTCTGTAAAACAAGGCAAATGGTGGGCATTATGAAGTAGCCAGTACATGGTCTGTAAAACAAGGCAAACGGTGGGCATTATGATGTAGCCGGTACATGGTTTGTAAAACAAGGCAAATGGTGGGCATTATGAAGTAGCCGGTACATGGTTTGTAAAACAAGGCAAATGGTGGGCATTATAAAGTAGCCAGTAAATGGTCTGTATACAAGGCAAATGGTTGGCATTATGAAGTAGCCGGTAAATGGTCTGTAAAACAAGGCAAATGGTGGGCATTATAAAGTAGCCGGTACATGGTCTGTAAAACAAGGCAAATGGTGGGCATTATGATTTAGCCGGTACATGGTCTGTAAAACAAGGCAAATGGTGGGCATTATGAAGTAGCCAATACATGGTCTGTAAAACAAGGCAAATGGTGGGCATTATGAAGTAGCCAGTACATGGTCTGTAAAACAAGGCAAATGGTGGGCATTATGATGTAGCCGGTACATGGTCTGTAAAACAAGGCAAATGGTGGGCATTATGATGTAGCTGGTACATGGTTTGTAAAACAAGGCAAAGGGTGGGCATTATGAAGTAGCCAGTACATGGTCTGTAAAACAAGGCAAATGGTGGGTATTATGAAGTAGCCGGTACATGGTCTGTAAAACAAGGCAAATGGTGGGCATTATAAAGTAGCCGGTACATGGTCTGTAAAACAAGGCAAATGGTGGGCATTATAAAGTAGCCGGTACATGGTCTGTAAAACAAGGCAAATGGTGGGCATTATAAAGTAGCCGGTACATGGTCTGTAAAACAAGGCAAATGGTGGGCATTATGAAGTAGCCAGTACATGGTCTGTAAAACAAGGCAAATGGTGGGCATTATGAAGTAGCCAGTACATGGTCTGTAAAACAAGGCAAATGGTGGGCATTATGATGTAGCCGGTACATGGTCTGTAAAACAAGGCAAATGGTGGGCATTATGAAGTAGCCAGTACATGGTCTGTAAAACAAGGCAAATGGTGGGCATTATAAAGTAGCCGGTACATGGTCTGTAAGACAAGGCAAATGGTGGGCATTATAAAGTAGCCGGTACATGGTCTGTAAAACAAGGCAAATGGTGGGCATTATGAAGTAGCCAGTACATGGTCTGTAAAACAAGGCAAATGGTGGGCATTATGAAGTAGCCGGTACATGGTCTGTAAAACAAGGCAAATGGTGGGCATAATGATGTAGCCGGTACATGGTCTGTAAAACAAGGCAAATGGTGGGCATTATGAAGTAGCCAGTACATGGTCTGTAAAACAAGGCAAATGGTGGGCATTATGATGTAGCCGGTACATGGTCTGTAAAACAAGGCAAATGGTGGGCATTATGATGTAGCCGGTACATGGTCTGTAAAACAATGCAAATGGTGGGCATTATGAAGTAGCCGGTACATGGTCTGTAAAACAAGGCAAATGGTGGGCATTATGAAGTAGCCGGTACATGGTCTGTAAAACAATGCAAATGGTGGGCATTATGAAGTAGCCGGTACATGGTCTGTAAAACAAGGCAAATGGTGGGCATTATGAAGTAGCCGAGCAGTGTAATACTTTGCAATATTATCACATTTATAAATGTTACTTAAAATATACAAAGCACAAACGAATTGCATAATTAAACATAAATGAATGTATTGATAATTTGTGCAGCAAGCACTGAATAATGTAATATTATGTCCGTAAAATATGTGGTATTGTTATTGATCCTATATACACACACACCTACAGGATCATGCAGTAGTATAGTATACACACACCTACAGGGTCATACAGTACTATAGTATACATATATACAGTATACACACACCTACAGGATCATACAGTACTATAGTATACACATATATACAGTATTCACACACCTACAGGGTCATACAGTAGTATAGTATACACATATATACAGTATACACACACCTACAGGATCATACAGTACTATAGTATACACATATATACAGTTTTCACACACCTACAGGATCATACAGTACTTTAGTATACACATATATACAGTATACACACACCTACAGGATTATACAGTATTATAGTATACACATATATACAGTATACACACACCTACAGGATTATACAGTATTATAGTATACACATATATACAGTATACACACACCTACAGGATCATACAGTACTATAGTATACACATATATACAGTATACACACACCTACAGGATCATACAGTAGTATAGTATACACATATATACAGGATCATACAGTACTATAGTATACACATATATACAGTATTCATACACCTACAGGATCATACAGTACTGTAGTATACACATATATACAGTATACGCACACCTACAGGATTATACAGTATTATAGTATACACACACCTACAGGATTATACAGTATTATAGTATACACATATATACAGTATTCACACACCTACAGGATCATACAGTACTGTAGTATACACATATATACAGTATACGCACACCTACAGGATCATACAGTACTATAGTATACACATATATACAGTATACGCACACCTACAGGATTATACAGTATTATAGTATACACATATATACAGTATACACACACCTACAGGATTATACAGTATTATAGTATACACATATATACAGTATACGCACACCTACAGGATTATACAGTATTATAGTATACACATATATACAGTATACACACACCTACAGGATTATACAGTATTATAGTATACACATATATACAGTATACACACACCTACAGGATCATACAGTACTATAGTATACACATATATACAGTATACGCACACCTACAGGATTATACAGTATTATAGTATACACATATATACAGTATACACACACCTACAGGATCAGGCAGTACTATAGTATACACATATATACAGTATACACACACCTACAGGATCATACAGTACTATAGTATACATAGATACAGTATACACTCACCTACATGATCATACAGTATTATAGTATAAACGTATATACAGTATACACACACCTACAGGATAATACAGTACTATAGTATACACATATATACAGTATACACACACAAACAGGATCAGACAGTACTATAGTATACACATATATACAGTATACACACACCTACAGGATCATACAGTACTATAGTATACACATATATACAGTATACACACCTACAGGATCATACAGTACTATAGTATACACATATATACAGTATACACACACCTACAGGATCATACAGTACTATAGTATACACATATATACAGTATACACACACCTACAGGATTATACAGTATTATAGTATACACATATATACAGTATACACACACCTACAGGATCATACAGTACTATAGTATACACATATATACAGTATACACACACCTACAGGATCATACAGTACTATAGTATACACATATATACAGTATACACACACCTACAGGATCATACAGTACTATAGTATACACATATATACAGTATTCACACACCTACAGGATCATACAGTACTGTAGTATACAAATATATACAGTATACACACACCTACAGGATTATACAGTATTATAGTATACACATATATATTGTATACACACAACTACAGGATCATATAATACTATAGTATACACATATATACAGTATACACACACCTACAGGATCATACAGTACTATAGTATACACATATATACAGTATACACACACCTACAGGATTATACAGTATTATAGTATACACATATATATTGTATACACACAACTACAGGATCATATAATACTATAGTATACACATATATACAGTATTCATACACCTACAGGATCATACAGTACTATAGTATACACATATATACAGTATACACACACCTACAGGATCAGGCAGTACTATAGTATACACATATATACAGTATACACACACCTACAGGATCATACAGTACTGTAGTATACACATATATACAGTATACACACACCTACAGGATCATACACTACTATAGTATACACATATATACAGTATACACACACCTACAGGATCATACAGTATTATAGTATAAACGTATATACAGTATACACACACCTACAGGATCATACAGTACTATAGTATACACATATATACAGTATACACACACCTACAGGATCATACAGTACTATAGTATACACATATATACAGTATACACACACCTACAGGATCATACAGTACTATAGTATACACATATATACAGTATACACACACCTACAGGATCATACAGTACTATAGTATACACATATATACAGTATTCACACACCTACAGGGTCATACAGTAGTATAGTATACACACACCTACAGGATCATACAGTACTATAGTATACACATATATACAGTATTCACACACCTACAGGATCATACAGTACTATAGTATACACATATATACAGTATACACACACCTACAGGATCATACAGTACTATAGTATACACATATATACAGTATACACTCACCTACATGATCATACAGTATTATAGTATAAACTTATATACAGTATACACACACCTACAGGATCATACAGTAGTATAGTATACACATATATACAGGATCATACAGTACTATAGTATACACATATATACAGTATTCACACACCTACAGGATCATACAGTAGTATAGTATAAACATATATACAGTATACACACACCTACAGGATCATACAGTAGTATAGTATACACATATATACAGTATTCACACACCTACAGGATCATACAGTATTATAGTATAAACATATATACAGTATACACACACCTACAGGATCATACAGTAGTATAGTATACACATATATACAGGATCATACAGTACTATAGTATACACATATATACAGTATTCACACACCTACAGGATCATACAGTATTATAGTATAAACATATATACAGTATACACACACCTACAGGATCATACAGTACTATAGTATAAACATATATACAGTATACACACACCTACAGGATCATACAGTATTATAGTATAAACATATATACAGTATACACACACCTACAGGATCATACAGTACTATAGTATACAAATATATACAGTATTCACACACCTACAGGATCTTACAGTACTGTAGTATACACATATATACAGTATACACACACCTACAGGATTATACAGTATTGTAGTATACACATATATACAGTATACACACACCTACAGGATCATACAGTACTATAGTATACACATATATACAGTATTCACACACCTACAGGATCATACAATAGTATTGTATACACATATATACAGGATCATACAGTACTATAGTATACACATATATACAGTATTCATACACCTACAGGATCATACAGTACTGTAGTATACACATATATACAGTATACGCACACCTACAGGATTATACAGTATTATAGTATACACATATATACAGTATACACACACCTACAGGATCAGGCAGTACTATAGTATACATATATACAGTATTCACACACCTACAGGATCATACAGTACTATAGTATACACATATATACAGTATACATACACCTACAGGATCATACAGTACTGTAGTATACACATATATACAGTATACGCACACCTACAGGATCATACAGTACTATAGTATACACATATATACTGTATACACACACCTACAGGATCATATAATACTATAGTATACACATATATACAGTATACGCACACCTACAGGATTATACAGTATTATAGTATACACATATATACAGTATACACACACCTACAGGATCAGGCAGTACTATAGTATACACATATATACAGTATTCACACACCTACAGGATCATACAGTATTATAGTATACACATATATACAGTATACACACACCTACAGGATCATACAGTACTATAGTATACACATATATACAGTATACACACACCTACAGGATTATACAGTATTATAGTATACACATATATACTGTATACACACACCTACAGGATCATACAGTACTATAGTATACACATATATACAGTATACACACACCTACAGGATCATACAGTACTATAGTATACACATATATACAGTATACACACACCTACAGGATCATACAGTACTATAGTATACACATATATACAGTATTCATACACCTACAGGATCATACAGTACTGTAGTATACACATATATACAGTATACGCACACCTACAGGATTATACAGTATTATAGTATACACATATATACAGTATACACACACCTACAGGATCAGGCAGTACTATAGTATACATATATACAGTATTCACACACCTACAGGATCATACAGTATTATAGTATACACATATATACAGTATACACACACCTACAGGATCATACAGTACTATAGTATACACATATATACAGTATACACACACCTACAGGATCATACAGTAGTATAGTATACACATATATACAGTATACACACACCTACAGGATCATACAGTTTTATAGTATACACATATATACTGTATACACACACCTACAGGATCATATAATACTATAGTATACATATACAGTATACAGTATACACACACCTACAGGATCATACAGTACTATAGTATACACATATATACTGTATACACACACCTACAGGATCATATAATACTATAGTATACATTTATACAGTATACACACACCTACAGGATCAGACAGTACTATAGTATACACATATATACAGTATACACACACCTACAGGATCATACAGTACTATAGTATACACATATATACAGTATACACACACCTACAGGATCATACAGTACTATAGTATACACATATATACAGTATACACACACCTACAGGATCATACAGTACTATAGTATACACATATATACAGTATACACACCTACAGGATCATACAGTACTATAATATACACATATATACAGTATGCACACACCTACAGGATCATACAGTACTATAGTATACACATATATACAGTATTCACACACCTACAGGATCAGACAGTACTATAGTATACACATATATACAGTATACACACACCTACAGGATCATACAGTAGTATAGTATACACATATACAGGATCATACAGTACTATAGTATACACATATATACAGTATACACACAATAACATGCACTCACACAGTTTTGTAGTATACACACATATATACAGTATACACACACCTACAGTATCAGACAGTACTATAGTATACACATATATACAGTATCCGCACACCTCAGGATCATACAGTATTATAGTATACATATATACAGTATACACACACCTACAGGATCATACAGTACTATAGTATACACATATATACAGTATACACACACCTACAGGATCATACAGTACTATAGTATACACATATATACAGTATACACACACCTACAGGATCATATAATACTATAGTATACATATATACAGTATACACTCACCTACAGGATCATACAGTACTATAGTATACACATATATACAGTATTCACACACCTACAGGATCATACAGTACTGTAGTATACACATATATACAGTATACACACACCTACAGGATCAGACAGTATTATAGTATACACATATATACAGTATACACACACCTACAGGATCATACAGTACTATAGTATACACATATATACAGTATACACACACCTACAGGATCATACAGTACTATAGTATACATATATACAGTATTCACACACCTACAGGATCATACAGTACTATAGTATACACATATATACAGTATACACACACCTACAGGATCATACAGTACTATAGTATACACATATATACAGTATACACACACCTACAGGATCATACAGTACTATAGTATACACATATATACAGTATCCCACACCTACAGGATCATACAGTACTGTAGTATACACATATATACAGTATACACACACCTACAGGATCATACAGTACTATAGTATACACATATATACAGTATACACACACCTACAGGATCATACAGTACTATAGTATACACATATATACAGTATTCACACACCTACAGGATCAGACAGTACTATAGTATACACATATATACAGTATACACACACCTACAGGATCATACAGTACTATAGTATACACATATATACAGTATACACACACCTACAGGATCAGACAGTACTATAGTATACACATATATACAGTATACACACACCTACAGGATCATACAGTACTATAGTATACACATATATACAGTATACACACACCTACAGGATCAGACAGAATTATAGTATACACATATATACAGTATACACACACCTACAGGATCATACAGTACTGTAGTATACACATATATACAGTATACACACACCTACAGGATCATACAGTACTATAGTATACACATATATACAGTATACACACACCTACAGGATCATACAGTACTATAGTATACACATATATACAGTATTCACACACCTACAGGATCATACAGTACTGTAGTATACACATATATACAGTATACACACACCTACAGGATCATACAGTACTATAGTATACACATATATACAGTATACACACACCTACAGGATCAGACAGTACTATAGTATACACATATATACAGTATACACACACCTACAGGATCATACAGTACTATAGTATACACATATATACAGTATACACACACCTACAGGATCATACAGTACTATAGTATACATATATACAGTATTCACACACCTACAGGATCATACAGTACTATAGTATACACATATATACAGTATACACACACCTACAGGATCATACAGTACTATAGTATACACATATATACAGTATACACACACCTACAGGATCATACAGTACTATAGTATACACATATATACAGTATCCGCACACCTCAGGATCATACAGTACTGTAGTATACACATATATACAGTATACACACACCTACAGGATCATACAGTACTATAGTATACACATATATACAGTATACACACACCTACAGGATCAGACAGTACTATAGTATACACATATATACAGTATACACACACCTACAGGATCATACAGTACTATAGTATACACATATATACAGTATACACACACAAACAGGATCAGACAGTACTATAGTACAGTGATTTTTAACCTTTTTTTTGCTGTGGCACACTTTTTTTACATAAAAAAATCCTGTGGCACACTACCATCCCAAAATTTAAAAAAAAAATCACACATTGTAGCCCAATACAGCATATATATATATACACATACACACAAACACATACTGTATGTATTGTGCTGTTATGCCATGCCTCCTACAAACTACCCCTGCACTGGGAGTAAAAAACAAGCAAAGTTTAAAAAATATGTCAGACTGTTGTCAGTCTGCCGTGGCACACCTGAGGATCTCTCACGGCACACTAGTGTGCCACGGCACACTGGTTGAAAAACACTGCTATAGTATACACATATATACAGTATACACACACCTACAGGATCATACAGTACTATAGTATACACATATATACAGTATACACACCTACAGGATCATACAGTACTATAGTATACACATATATACAGTATACACACCTACAGGATCATACAGTACTATAGTATACACATATATACAGTATACACACACCTACAGGATCATACAGTACTATAGTATACACATATATACAGTATACACACACCTACAGGATCATATAATACTATAGTATACATATATACAGTATACACACACCTACAGGATCAGACAGTACTATAGTATACACATATATACAGTATACACACACCTACAGGATCATACAGTACTATAGTATACACATATATACAGTATACACACCTACAGGATCATACAGTACTATAGTATACACATATATACAGTATACACACAAAAACATGCACTCACACAGTTTTGTAGTATACACATATATACAGGATCATACAGTACTGTAGTATACACATATATACAGTATACACACACCTACAGGATCATACAGTACTATAGTATACACATATATACAGTATACACACACCTACATGATCATACAGTACTGTAGTATACACATATATACAGTATACACACACCTACAGGATTATACAGTATTATAGTATACACATATATACAGTATACACATATATACAGGATCATACAGTACTATAGTATACACATATATACAGTATACACACACCTACAGGATCATACAGTACTATAGTATACACATATATACAGTATACACACACCTACAGGATCAGGCAGTACTATAGTATACACATATATACAGTATACACACACCTACAGGATCATACAGTATTATAGTATACACATATATACAGTATACACACACCTACAGGATCATACAGTACTATAGTATACACATATATACAGTATACACACACCTACATGATCATACAGTACTGTAGTATACACATATATACAGTATACACACACCTACAGGATTATACAGTATTATAGTATACACATATATACAGTATACACATATATACAGGATCATACAGTACTATAGTATACACATATATACAGTATACACACACCTACAGGATCATACAGTACTATAGTATACACATATATACAGTATACACACAAAAACATGCACTCACACAGTTTTGTAGTATACACACACATATATACTGTATTACAGCACACGCACACACACATATATACTGTATTACAGCACACACACATATATACTGTATTACAGCACACACACATATATACTGTATTACAGCACACACACATATATACTGTATTACAGCACACACACATATATACTGTATTACAGCACACACACATATGTATGTGTCAGTTTATACCATAATTGTTATGTTCCAGGGACGTATCCCTTTCTTCAGACATATTTACCTTTATACAATACAGCATAAATAGACAAACATTTCTTCCCCCTGACTGCACAAATAAAGACAATACCAGCAGTTGTCATAGCAATGGTGTGACAACAACATTCGAACATTGCATTATACATACATAACATACAGTGTAATGGAGGGTTATTGTGTGTTCTTTTCTCAGCCTGCGGAGGGCATCAGTTTGTATCGAAATGTTACCTGCTCTGAATTAAAAGGTGTTTTATTTTCATTAGACCTGTAAGTGTTTGTTTTGTAGACCCAGATTGTTTAAGAGGTTGGGTGTTAATACTTACACACTGCACCCAGACTTCTAGTAGTCTGATAATACTGAGTTCTTTCCCTACTGATATATAATCTATGTGTATATTCATATCAATCAGTTTATCTATCCATATATCTGTCTATCATCTATCAATCTCAGTCTCTGTCTATCATCTCCATCTATCTATCTATCTATCTATCTATCTATCCATCCTATTTATCATCCATTTGAAATGTGTTCTGTCTTCTTTTTATCTTTCTTTATATTTATTTATCATTTTTAAGTCTGTTTATCAATCATCTATATCATCTATATATAATCTATATCTATCTATTTATCATTTTAATAATATAATAATTTTTATCATATATCATCTATCTATTTATATCTATCCTATTTATCATCTTTTTATTATCTATCTTCATTCTGTCTGTCTATTTATCTTTATTTATAATATGTCTGTCTATTATCTATTTATCATCTATCTCTCTATCTATTTATAATATATTTGTCTATTATCTATTTATCATCTCTATTTATAATATGCCTGTCTATTATCTATTTATCATCTATCTCTCTATCTATTTATAATATGCCTGTCTATTATCTATTTATCATCTATCTCTCTATCTATTTATAATATGGCTGTCTATTATCTATTTATCATCTATCTCTCTATCTATTTATAATATGCCTGTCTATTATCTATTTATCATCTCTATTTATAATATGCCTGTCTATTATCTATTTATCATCTATCTCTCTATCTATTTATAATATGCCTGTCTATTATCTATTTATCATCTATCTCTCTATCTATTTATAATATGCCTGTCTATTATCTATTTATCATCTATCTCTCTATCTATTTATAATATGCCTGTCTATTATTTATTTATCATCTATCTCTCTATCTATTTATAATATGCCTGTCTATTATCTATTTATCATCTATCTCTCTATCTATTTATAATATGCCTGTCTATTATTTATTTATCATCTATCTCTCTATCTATTTATAATATGCCTGTCTATTATCTATTTATCATCTATCTCTCTATCTATTTATAATATGCCTGTCTATTATTTATTTATCATCTCTATCTATTTATAATATGCCTGTCTATTATCTATTTATCATCTATCTCTCTATCTATTTATAATATGCCTGTCTATTATCTATTTATCATCTATCTCTCTATCTATTTATAATATGGCTGTCTATTATCTATTTATCATCTATCTCTCTATCTATTTATAATATGGCTGTCTATTATCTATTTATCATCTATCTCTCTATCTATTTATAATATGCCTGTCTATTATCTATTTATCATCTATCTCTCTATCTATTTATAATAAGGCTGTCTATTATTTATTTATCATCTATCTCTCTATCTATTTATAATATGCCTGTCTATTATCTATTTCTCATCTTTCTATTTATAATATGCCTGTCTATTATCTATTTATCATCTATCTCTCTATCTATTTATAATATGGCTGTCTATTATCTATTTATCATCTATCTCTCTATCTATTTATAATATGCCTGTCTATTATCTATTTATCATCTATCTCTCTATCTATTTATAATATGCCTGTCTATTATCTATTTATCATCTATCTCTCTATCTATTTATAATATGTTTGTCTATTATCTATTTATCATCTCTATTTATAATATGCCTGTCTATTATCTATTTATCATCTATCTCTCTATCTATTTATAATATGCCTGTCTATTATCTATTTATCATCTATCTCTCTATCTATTTATAATATGCCTGTCTATTATCTATTTATCATCTATCTCTCTATCTATTTATAATATGCCTGTCTATTATCTATTTATCATCTATCTCTCTATCTATTTATAATATGCCTGTCTATTATCTATTTATCATCTATCTCTCTATCTATTTATAATATGTTTGTCTATTATCTATTTATCATCTCTATCTATTTATAATATGTTTGTCTATTATCTATTTATCATCTCTATCTATTTATAATATGTCTGTCTATTATCTATTTATCATCTATCTCTCTATCTATTTATAATATGTTTGTCTATTATCTATTTATCATCTCTATCTATTTATAATATGCCTGTCTATTATCTATTTATCATCTATCTCTCTATCTATTTATAATATGGCTGTCTATTATTTATTTATCATCTATCTCTCTATCTATCTATTTATAATATGCCTGTCTATTATCTATTTATCATCTTTCTATTTATAATATGCCTGTCTATTATCTATTTATCATCTATCTCTCTATCTATTTATAATATGCCTGTCTATTATCTATTTATCATCTATCTCTCTATCTATTTATAATAAGGCTGTCTATTATCTATTTATCATCTATCTCTCTATCTATTTATAATATGCCTGTCTATTATCTATTTATCATCTATCTATTTATAATATGCCTGTCTATTATCTATTTATCATCTTTCTATTTATAATATGCCTGTCTATTATCTATTTATCATCTATCTCTCTATTTATCTATAGGTTGAACTCGATGGACTTCAGTCTTTTTTCAACCTTATCTACTATGTTACTATGTATTTATAATATGTCTGTCTATTATCTATATATCATCTATCTATCTATCTATCATTACCTCCATTACATTGAATGTATTATAGAATGTGTATCTGCTTTTGAATTTTATATTGCTAAACTATAACAAAAAAACTGAAACGCCATTGGGCAGCAAATTTATGGCTATAAATTTGGATTAATAATGTAGTAATCTGGTGCATCTCCACGTCTTCCAGTTATGTCCTACAGACCTGGAGGAAATAAACTTATTTTTCAGAAATTTCACCAACCTTAAAAATGAATTATTTGTGTACAAATACATTTTTTCTTTGAAATTGAGTTAGTTTTCCTCTGATACTCAGTGTATATCTCCCATGTAATGTGTTTACCACATCATTTTACAGTCTGCCGTCTGTTGATCACAGTAATATTTTTTCACCCATGAAATTAGAATGTACGGTAATCTTTCCCTTCTTATGTTTTTGGTTAAACTATATATCTTCAGCAGGCTTTTATATTACAGGTATGCCCCGCTCATACAGCGGGTTAGGGACCGGAGCCCCGCTGTAAAGTGAAAACTGCCTTAAAGTGAAACAAGGCAGTTTTAGCTTTCTTTTCACTTGCCAGTGTGTTTAAAAACTTAAAAACATGTTTTAATTAACTTATATTAGGTGTGCAATAGCGCTAAGTTTAGTTTAACATTCGCACAGCACAGTATTCAATAAATACTGTACCTGTAAAATAGTGACAATCACTGTAGTACAATTTGCCAGACTATAGCACTGAGACACAGATTGCACTGTAATGCTGTAAACAGAGTGAATTAAGCATAATAAAATGGTGCCAGTCACTTTTCTTGCAATCTCACGAAGATTACAGCACTGTTTTAAAATCCTTGGAGGTTGAACTTCAGCTCCACAAAGCGCTGTATTAGCGAAGCGCTGTAAAGTGAGGTGTACCTGTATAATATATTCTACATGATGTCTCTTAAAAGTTAATATAACATTGTTTTAGAGTCAGTCAGTTTATATGCTGATATACTGATGTGTGCTGCTTTTTAATAGCTCACATAAATGTACAAATTAATTAACATGATACCATTTATGTCCTTATTTTAAACTGGTAGATAGGGCAGGATTTGTAATAACACAGTGAAGCATTTTCTGTTCAATGCTTCTGCTGCTTACCAAGCTGAAATAAACCTAGAAATATTTCATGTTTATAAACTAGGAAGCCTACTTTTGAAGAATCCACTGCAAGGTTTTTGCCGAAGGGCACATCAGGGGTCCATGGTCTCTTTTTGCTTCAGTCTCGCCAGTTATGGGATTCTATATAGCTCATTCACTGAAGAATTGCAAGGCATAAACTGTAGTGAATGAGAGTAATATCCCCCTTATTTCAGTTCTTTTGTCAGACTTGCATTTTAGCCAGTCAGTGCTGACTCATAAATAACTCCAAGGAGTGAACACAATGTTATCTATATGGCACACATGAACAAGCTCTGTCTGGCTGTGAAAAGCTGCCTAAATGCCCAGAGATAAGAGGCGGCCTTCAATGTTTTAGAAATTAGCATATGAGCCTATCTAGGTTTAGTTTTCAACAGAGAATACCAAGAAAACAAAGCAAATTGATTTTTAAAAGTAAATTGGAAAGTTGTTTAAAATTGCTGCCCTATATGAATCATGAAAGTTTAATTGTGACTAGACTGTCCCTTTATTCTTAAAGGTTAATAGGGTAACTGGCTGTAAATAAACTGACTTAGATTAAAGAAAAAGGGGTAAAATAAATAATTAAGGGGGGCAGAGCCAAAAGCCGGAGCAACAAGACGCATCTAAGTAGAGCTCCTGGGTCTAAAATAACTTTTAAAGGTTTATTTTAATTGTGACAGACCCTTCTGTCAGGACTGAAGGAGTTAACTGTGTTTAGCTTTAAGAATCTAATTTCTAAAGACAGGTTTTCTGGCCTCAGCTATTGTGTGCTATAATTACATTTAAGTAATAAACAGGCCATTGTTTAATCACCCTCAGAGAGCAGACGCTAGGTGATAAGACAAGCCAAATGTGTTTAAGTTGTTATCTGCCTAAGTAAAGTATTTAAGTAATGTAATTCTACTGTTTCATAAAAGGGCGTCTTCCCCTTTTTATCTAAATGTACAAGAGTCTTTCAACCCCCCCATCTGGGGTCAAACCTGTATAAATACTAGGCATCTAGCCTTAATAAATGACATTCTGTTTTGAAACCTGAAATGTGGAGCTTGGTCTCATGTTTGAGGGGGAACCGATTGGGGTTGTGAATTGCTGGTTCTGTATGCAAGACATTGTTCATCTGGTGTTAACCCTTGATACACTGTTGGTACCGTAACAATTGGTGGCAAGCGACGGAATGAACCTTATCGCCCAGAAGAGCAACTACACAAGCCAGTAACCTCAGGAAGAGGGGGATTATTACAATACTGACTAAGATGGAAAGAGTACCAGGGACAGAAGGAACCAATTGGCCCAGCATATCAGACAGAACCCCTGAAGAAGCAAGCTTTGATCGGGCGGTTAAAATAAGACTGGCACATTATGGCCCCAACCCATCTGCGGAAATTATCGACCGGGTCATAGCAGCTGTGGAGGCCAACCTACTTCGCCAAAGCGGCGCTGCAGCAGCCCAAGTCACAGCAACCCCAGTGGAAAAGGGAAAAGTAAATTTTGCAGCTTTTAAAAACTTCCTGGAAACAGAAGGAGAGATTGATGGGTACCTTGCGGATTTTGAGAGGCAATGTGCACTACACAAGGTACCCGCAGAGGACTGGGTCATGATATTATCCGGAAAATTATCCGGCCGGGCCAGTGAGGCTTTTCGGGCCATTCCAGATGAGGAAGTCGGGGATTATAATACTGTAAAAGAGGCTCTGCTCTCCAGGTATGCGGTTACACCGGAGGCATACCGGAGGCAGTTCAGAGACACTGTTAAATTAACTGGAGATTCTTACCTTGAGTGGGCATGTAAGGTGCACCGCACAGCAGCTCACTGGATAGCGGGGTGCCAAGCCGTGTCTGGGGAAGAGGTGCTGCAGCTATTCCTGTTGGAACATTGCTTCGACAAGTTACCCGCAGGAGTTCGAGAGTGGGTTCGGGACCGTAAACCCTCCACCCTGCATGAAGAGGCTCGCTTGGCAGATGAGTATACGGATGCCCACAAACTGGACACTTCTACCACTAAGCCCCCTGCTAGAGTGGAGTACAGACCCCCAGTCACCCCAGCAGCTGCCAGTTACCAACCCCCGGCGCACCGCTATACCACACGGCCTCTGGCCACGAACTACCCTCAGAGAGCCCAGTTCAATTCGCTGGGCTACTCACAACCGATTCGGTGCTTTGGATGTAAGCAACTAGGGCACAAAAGACCAGAGTGTCCCCTAAATGCAGCGAACCAAGCACAGTCCTGGAGAAGACCTGCCAGCGGAATCACACGTAACCCTCAGCCTGCGGCCCGCTACGTAGAGGCGCAAAAATGCTGGGGCATCCTACATGAGGCAGACCTTGTGCAAGCTGCCCACCGGAATAACTGGCAACTGGTTAAAGTGAATGGGAAGGAGGTCAGTGGTCTACGGGATACTGGTGCTACCATGACCTTGCTTCGAAAGAACTTGGTGTCTGAGAAACAGCACACAGGAGACAGTGTGGCTGTGAGGGTAGCAGGGGGCACTGTGTTCCGCCTACCTGTTGCCAGGGTGCATTTGGATTGGGGAGTGGGCGCTAGACCTGTGAATGTGGGGGTCATGAAGGATTTACCCGCTGATGTTCTCCTTGGAAATAACTTGGCCCCCCTTGTTTCTGCCTTTGCTCCTATGGGTCCCGCTGATGTTAACCCTGTGACTACCCGTGCTCAGATCCGTGCAGCAGAGACTGACCCCCCTGCTGCTAAGCCCCAGGACGCTGAGCTCAGTAAATCTCTATCCGCTATTGATACGTGGAAGTCCCGTTACAATGCGCTGATGAAGGAGAAGAGTCACGTAGAGGATGAAATGGTCACGTTAAATAATCATGTAACAGTGCTAGCAGGAGAGAAGAGGAGTGCAGAGGAAAAAGCACATTTAGAACAGGAATCTCTGCTAGACAGGCTGCACCGACAGACTGCAGAAAACACCAGCTTGAGAGTGGAACATGAAACATTAAAGACAAACTTAGTGACACTGGAGGAGAAGCTGACGCTGGCTCATAGTGAGGTGCAGCAACTCAAGGGCACCCTATGTCAGTATGAAGGGATTGTGGATACCTATAAAGAGCAGGTACAGAAAACTCGTAAAGAAGCTGATGAGATTTTGAAGGACTGTTTAGCCCTAGTCTGGGCACTGTGGAAGTTGAACCCTTGTTTGTATGGACAGGAATTCTCTCTCATAACGGGAATACAAATGGATTGTCCCAGCAAACTGACATGCCTACCACCCCTTAGTCCGGTCATCCCCAGGTTGACCCACAAAAGGGTCAAGCCGGGTCTGCCGGAGTGTTCCACAAGGGGGGAGCTATGTGACAGACCCTTCTGTCAGGACTGAAGGAGTTAATTGTGTTTAGCTTTAAGAATCTAATTTCTAAAGACAGGTTTTCTGGCCTCAGCTATTGTGTGCTATAATTACATTTAAGTAATAAACAGGCCATTGTTTAATCACCCTCAGAGAGCAGACGCTAGGTGATAAGACAAGCCAAATGTGTTTAAGTTGTTATCTGCCTAAGTAAAGTATTTAAGTAATGTAATTCTACTGTTTCATAAAAGGGCGTCTTCCCCTTTTTATCTAAATGTACAAGAGTCTTTCAACCCCCCCATCTGGGGTCAAACCTGTATAAATACTAGGCATCTAGCCTTAATAAATGACATTCTGTTTTGAAACCTGAAATGTGGAGCTTGGTCTCATGTTTGAGGGGGAACCGATTGGGGTTGTGAATTGCTGGTTCTGTATGCAAGACATTGTTCATCTGGTGTTAACCCTTGATACACTGTTGGTACCGTAACATTAATGATCCTGTTTTAAATACATATTCAAACGGATATCACTAGATATATCGAGATACCCTGATGGAAATTGGATAGTTTGAACATCCTAAACGGACCGCATATGTTCATCCGTTAAACGACACAGAGACTGCCATTGTGCAAAAGACCGGCCATGTGCGTTACTCCCTTCCCTGGGAGTATAGACCATGAAGGGGATAGTCGATATTGTGTTATATATTCTCCCACAACTCCCTGTTGAATACCCATACAATGGCTTCTACAGCATATATTGTTAGGGAGATAAGCTGCCTCCTAGATGATTTCTGAGCCATGTTTGAGCACACACTAAAGATGGCACTGCAATCTACTGCAGCAGTTCTCTCTAAAGACAGTGCTCTGGAGCCCCAACGCTTAACAACAACTCTAAACAGGAATGAGAAGGAACCGGATTTCCATATTATCTACAGTAGAGATTGGGGAATGTACTCATACAAGTGCTACTGAAAGCAACATTATTCCTTTGTTGATCATTGAAAACAGCATTGCTGCGACCCGACCAGCCTCTACAACAGACCAGGCAACTAGGTGGGGTCTACCTAGGAAGGTTCTCCCTGAACAGCTCCCCCACGACCTAGAAGACTCAGGGTCACAAACGGAACACTCCACACCGAACTCTCCACTTTTAAGTATTCCCTATCATGTAAAATCATTGCCGTTTGGTTGGGAAACTGGTGATGCACCCCACGCATCTGGGAGTCACTGTTCATTGCCAACAACCGGCGTTATACTTCATAGGAAGGTTGTGGTGAGACCACCACTACTTGAACCCCTTTAACTGGCTCTGTTTGACGATCAATGGCTCTGAGACTTTATTTGTACAGTTATATAAATGCACTAGGTGGTTGTTTAGGTACAATTTGTTTAATATATTTGTATAGCTGGATTTTTCTTTCAGATATGTACCGAGTTTGAAGTGGAGTGGGTTAAAAGTCATATATGTTTCCACTTGAGATCTATAGCATTTAATTAGAACAGTCTATAATTTACACTTTCTATGACGACTTGTAGGTTTGATTTAATATACTAGTTACTTGTGTATATGTTGCACTAACTTGATCATGCTCTTTTGCTTCTGCTTATATTACTTAGATAAGCTGTGTTTATTCTTACTAAATAGACACACCTACTTGAGTAATCTTTATATGTTAAATTTGGGACAATTATAGTTTAAGAACACATATGTCCCTCTTGCAGTCTATAGCATTTTATTAGAACAGCCTATAATTTACGGTCTCCATGACGATTTGCTAGTCTGATTTTATACACCTGTTACTTGTGCATACGTTATATTAACTTGATCATGTTCTTCTGCTTCTGTTTATATTACTTGGATAAGCTGTTTTTGCATATTTCATTTACTATGTTTATTACACGACCGCAACTGCAGATGACTTTTACTATATTCTTTTTATATGCATCTTACCAAGCTTAAAAATGCACATTTACCCAGTAAACACATTTCAAGAGTATGTCTATCCATCTATCTATTGGGTTCTTGTAAAGCACAGCTATTCACCCGTAAGGGTCTCAAGGCGCTGAGGGTTGCAGTTCAGTCGAAGAGCCAGATCTTGATGTCCTTTCTGAACTTAGTTATAGGTGGTATCTTGTCTGAGGTGCAGCGGGAGTGTGTTCCAAGTCTTGGCTGCCAGGTGAGGTTTTCCTGATGCGGGGGATGACTGCGAGGGCTTGGTCGGCGGGGGTGTAGAAGGTAACGCGGTGGTTCATGTATTTGGGGCCGATGTTGTGGAGGGCCTTGAATACGTGGGTGAGAAGCTTGAAGGTTATTCTTTTGATAATGGGGAGCCAGTGCAGGTCCCGCAGGTGTTTGGTGATGTGGCATTGGTGAGGGATGTCGAGGATGAGTCTGGCTGAGGCGTTCTGGATGTGCTGAAATCTCTTTTGGAGCTTGATGGTGGAACCGGCGTAGAGTGCGTTGCCGGAGTCCAGTCGGCTGCTGACGAGGGCGTGGGTAACAGTCTTCCTGGTCTCGGTTGGGATCCATTTGAAGATCTTTCACAGCAGGTGGAGTGTGTGGAAGCATGCAGAGGAGACAGTGTTGATTTGTCGGTCCATGGAGAGAGTTGAGTCCAGGATGGCGCCTAGATTTCGTGCATGGTCGGTGGGGTTTGGAGGGTGTCCGAGGGCTGTGGGCCACCAGGAGTTATTCCAGGCAGATATGGTGGGACCGAGGAGGACGACTTCGGTCTTGTCTGTATTCAGCTTTAGGCAGTTGTAGCTCATCCAGGTGGCAACTGCTGTCAGCCCTTCGTGGACGTTTCTCTTGGCGGTGGTCGGGTCACTGGTGAGTGCGATGATTAGCTGGGTGTAGTCGGCGTAGGAGACGATGTTGAGGTTGTGTCATCAGGCGATGGCGGCGAGAGGGGCCATGTAGATGTTGAATAGGGTGGGGCTCAGCGAAGAGCCTTGGGATACACTGCAGCTGATCCCTGTGGGCTTGGAGGTGAAGGGTGGGAGTCTAACTTTCTGGGTTCTACCGGTGAGGAAGGAGGTGATCCATTCCAGGGCTTTGTTGCGTATGCCAGCGTTGTGTACACGGGTGCAGAGGATGAGGTGGAAGACAGTGTCGAATGCTGCTAAGAGGTCTAGGAGGATGAGGGCGGCGGTCTCTCCTTGGTCGAGTAGGGCGAGGATGTCATCTGTGGGGGTGAGGAGGGCGGTCTTGGTGCTGAGGTTGCTCCTGAAACAAGATTGGGAGGGGTCCAGGGTGGGGTTGGCCTCGATGTGGTCAACGAGTTGGGTGTTGATGGACTTCTCGATGACTTTGGCCGCAAAGGGGAGCAGAGAGATGGGGCGGTATCTCTTCGGATCATTGGGGTCAGCCGTGGGTTTTTTCAGTAGGGGTTTTAATTCTGCATTTGCAGTTGATGGTGCTGCAGAGCTCGGGGGCGATGGTGTAACCCACTTTGTTGACTATATGATGCGGACATGGGTCCGAGGGTGCTCCGGAGTGGATCGATCTCATGATTCTGATGGTGTCCTCTGTTTTGAGTGGTCCAGATGGTCCGTGGGGGGTAGGCGGTGGTGTATTTGTGTGAGGTATCTGTGGGAGTTGGTGGGTCGACGGTGGTGGGTGAGTTCTGGGGCGTGAAGCTGTCATAGATGTCGACGATCTTGAGGTGGAATTACATTGCAAGGTTATCGCAGAGGTCCTGGGAGGGCGGGATGTCGGTGTCGCTGTTGGGATTGGAGAATTCCTTGATGACTGTGAATAGCTCCTTGCTGTTGTGGACGTTGGCGTTGATTCTTGGATGGCTGTCTTCTTGGTGGTTTTGATGAGGTGGTGGTGGGTAGTGATGGCTTATTTGTAGGCCGTTTTATTCGAAGGGGTCTTGCTGGATCTCCAGGTCCTTTCCAATCGCCTGCAGTGGCGTTTGGAGTCCTGGAGGGCTGGAATGAACCAACTGGCCTTGTTGGTGGGTTGGCGGTTGGATGGTTTCTTGAGGGGGGCGAGGGTGTTGGCGCAGTCTGTGAACCAGTGGTGGAGGTTGCGGGCGGAGGAGTTGGCGTCTGTGGAGGTAGCTGGGGGAGACTTGTTCAGGGTGGAGTACAGTTGGTCTTCGGTGATGTTGTTCCAGTTTTTGTGGGGCGGGTGGTGCTGCCGGAGGGGTGTAGTGGGTTTGTTGAAGGAAAAGTGTATGCAATGGTGGTCAGTCCAATGGAGTTTGGTGATGTGGTTGACTAAAATGTGGTTACCTGCAGAGAAGATAGGGTCGAGGGTGTGTCTGGCTAAGTGAGTTGAGGAGTTGCTTCAGTCCGATGGTTCCAAGGTTTTCCAAGAGGTTGGTGGTGTTGTGGTCATTGGGGTTGTCTAGGTGGAAGTTGAGGTCACCTAGGAGGATGTAGTCTATTGAGGCAAGGTATGGGGTGCGATGAGGTCGGTGATGGAGTCACAGAAGGCAGGACGAGGTCCGGGAGGTCTGTAGATGAGGGTGCTGTGGAGGGTGATGTTGGGACTGACCTGGATCTTGAAGTGTAGGTGTTCCAAGCCTGGAGAGTGGTAGTCGGAGCTGGTTGTGACGTGGAGGGAGTGTTTGTGGACGATGGCGATGCCTCCTCCCGGTCGGTTAATGCGGTCCTTGTGGGAGATCTTGTATCCTTCGGGGATGGCGATGTCAGGCGTTGATGTGGGGTTCAGCCAGGTTTCGTGAGGAATGCAACTTCTCGGGAGGTGGAGTTGAGCACCTTTTATATGTTAAATCATTTATATATGTGTGTGTATATATATATATATATATATATATATGTGTGTGTGTGTATATATATATATATATATATATATATATATATGTCTCAGAATCATTTATTTATCATCCTAGAGAGATCTACTTCACTGAGGTTTACTAAGGTATACATTGCTAGTATAATATTGTGTATTAGAGTAGCTCATATTGGTATAGAAAGCTGAGATATAGTTTATCAGCAGATCTCACATTCTATTACTAATCCCTATACTAAGGTTAGATATGTGTTTTTGGGTGTTATAATTACCTGCTTTTTTGCCTAACGTTATCATAAACGCTAGTTAATATTTTGTACCACTGGTGGAAGGGATAGCCTTATTAATAATGTATATCCATTGGTGTGAATTGATACTTAACATTATTTAATCTAGTTGCTGATTGTTTCCCCCCCTACTTGACGTATTTTTGCGTTAAAGGGACACTGAACCCAAATTTTTTTATTTTGGGGTTCAGATAGAGCATGCAATTTTAAACAACTTTCTAATTTACTCCTATTATCAATTTTTCTTCATTCTCTTGGTATCTTTATTTGAAATGCAAGAATATAAGTTTAGATGCCGGCCCATTTTTGGTGAACAACCTGGGTTGTTCTTGATGATTGGTGGATAAATTCATCCACCAATGAACAAGTACTGTCCAGGGTGCTAAACCAAACAAATAGCTTAGATGCCTTCTTTTTCAAATAAAGATAGCAAGAGAACGAAGAAAAATTGATAATAGGAGTAAATTAGAAAATAGCTTAAAATTGCATGCTCTATCTGAATCATGAAAGAAAAATGTTGGGTTTAGTGTCCCTTTAAGGAGCTCTGTATTCACTATTATGTACACTTGTTTAATATTTTATACTACTAGTGGAAGGGATAGTCTTATCAATAATGAATATCCATAGATGTGAATAGATACATGGCACTATCTAACGGCTAGATTTAGAGTTTTGTCGGTAATGACCCGCGTAGCTAACGCTGGCTTTTTTTCCCCCGCACCTTTTAAATACCGCTGGTATTTAGAGTTCACAGAAGGGATGCGTTAGGCTCCAAAAAGGGAGCGTATAGCATAATTTACCGCCACTGCAACTCTCAATACCAGCGGTGCTTACGGACGCGGCCAGCTTCAAAAACGTGCTCGTGTACGATTCCCCCAAAGGAAACAATGGGGCCGTTTGAGCTGAAAAAAAAACTAACACCTGCAAAAAAGCAATGTTCAGCTCCTAACGCAGCCCCATTGTTTCCTATGGGGAAACACTTCCTAAGTCTGCACCTAACACCCTAACATGAACCCCGAGTCTAAACACCCTTAACCTTACACTTATTAACCCCTAATCTGCCGCCCCCACTATCGCTTACACCTGCATATTATTTTTAACCCCTAATCTGCCGCTCCGGACACCTCCGCAACCTACCCCTATACCTATGTACCCCTAATCTGCTGCCCCTAACACCGCCGACCCCTATATTATATTTATTAACCCCTAATCTGCCGCCCCCAACGTCACCGCCACCTACCTACAATTATTAACCCCAAATCTGCCGACCGGACCTCACCGCTACTATAATAAATGTATTAACCCCTAAAGCTAAGTCTAACCCTAACACCCCCCTAAGTTAAATATAATTTAAATCTAACAAAATAAAATAAATCTTATTAAATAAATTTATCCTATTCAAAGCTAAATACTTACCTGTAAAATAAACCCTAATATAGCTACAATATAAATTATAATTATATTGTAGCTATTTTAGGTTAGGATTTATTTTACAGGTAATTTTGTAATTATTTTAACTAGGTAGCTATTCAATAGTTATTAACTATTTAATAGCTATTGTACCTGGTTAAAATAAATACAAAGTTGCCTGTAAAATAAATATAAATCCTAAAATAGCTACAATATAATTATTTGTTATATTGTAGCTATATTAGGGTTTATTTTACAGGTAAGTATTTAGCTTTAAATAGAATTAATTTATTTAATAAGAGTTAATTTATTTCGTTAGATGAAAATTATATTTAACTTAGGGGGGTGTTAGTGTTAGGGTTAGCTTTAGGGGTTAATACATTTATTAGAGTAGCGGCGAGGTCCGGTCGGAAGATTAGGGGTTAATACTTGAAGTTAGGTGTCAAGATGTTAGGGAGGGCAGATTAGGGGTTAATACTATTTATTATAGTGGCGGTGAGGTCCGGTCGGCAGATTAGGGGTTAATAAGTGTAGGTAAGGTAGAGGCGACGTTGGGTGGGCAGATTAGGGGTTAATAAATATAATATAGGTGTTGGCGATGTTAGGGGCAGCAGATTAGGGGTTCATAGGGATAATGTAGGTGGCGGCGGTGTGCGGTCGGCAGGTTAGGGGTTAAACATTTTTATTATAGTGGCGGCGATGTGGGGGGGCCTCGGTTTAGGGGTACATAGGTAGTTTATGGGTGTTAGTGTACTTTAGAGCACAGTAGTTAAGAGCTTTATAAACCTGCGTTAGCCCATAAAGCTCTTAACTCCTGACTTTTTTCTGCGGCTGGAGTTTTGTTGTTAGAGTTCTAATGCTCACTCAGCCAAGACTCTAAATACCAGCGTTAGGAAGATCCCATTGAAAAGATAGGATACACAATTGGCGTAAGGGGATCTGCGGTATGGAAAAGTTGCGGCTGGAAAGTGAGCGTTAGACCCTTTCCTGACTGACTCAGGGGTTGGCGGTGTTAGGGGCAGCAGATTAGGGGTACATAGGGATAACGTAGGTGGCGGCGGTTTTCGGTCGGCAGATTAGGGGTTAAAAGTTTTTAATAGAGTGGTGGCGATGTGGGAGGGCCTCGGTTTAGGGGTACATAGGTAGTTTATGGGTGTTAGTGTACTTTAGAGCACAGTAGTTAAGAGCTTTATGAACCGGCTTTTTGCTGTGCCTGGAGTCTTGTCGTTAGATTTCTAACGCTCACTTCAGCCAAGACTCTAAATACCGGCGTTAGAAAGATCACATTGAAAAGATAGGATACGCAAATGGCGTAGGGGGATCTGCGGTATGGAAAAGTTGCGGCTGCAAAGTGAGCGTTAGACCCTTTCCTGACTGACTCTAAATACCAGCGGTAGCCCAAAACCAGCGTTAGGAGCCTCTAACGCTGGTTTTGACGGCTAACGCCAAACTCTAAATCTAGGCGTAAGCTAGTTAGGTACTTTTTCTCTACCTGAGTTATTTGGTGTTAAGGAGCTTTATAATTACAATTTGGAGTCTACTCATGTTTTGATTATTTGAAATGTTATATGTATACTATTTATGCTACATACTGTTCAAGGACCTTAGTAACCTATATAGTTTCCCATATGCACATTAGATGTTGAGGTATACTCACCTTATGAAACTTGACCCTATGTGAGTGACAAACCTTCTTAATTATCCCTATATTTGTCCCCCCCCCCCACACACACAGAGTTTACATGTTAAATTAAAGAAAATATATCTTACACTCATTTCCCCAAATCTCCTATATATGTTTAACTAAATTCGCCAATGTATACTCCTCTCTATAACCTTACTATTCCTGTAGTATATAGAAGGCGGCTAGAGAATATTGAGAGCAAATTTCTTTTTATCTGGAAAATTTAGATATTTTATTATATAAACCCTTCACAAGGCACCAAGTGAAGGGATAGACATGAAGGAAAAGAGACCGGGCCCGTCTCTTGCCTCATATGAGAATATCTAGCTTACTTTCTTTATAATATACTTTCTGATATTCCTTCTATTTATACTTATAAATATTATCCTGAGACCCTAAACATATATTTATATTATATTTATTTGGTTTACATTATTAATCCCCTGGGGGATCGGCCCCCATTATTTAAATTTCTGACCCCAACCCCTTGAGCTTTTGCTGGCTCCGCCCCCCACACCCCTTCTTATACCATTGGGCTTCCTTTGCTTACAAAGTAAGCCAATGGTATAAGAAGGGGTGTGGGGGATCGGCCCCCATTATTTAAATTTCTGACCCCAACCCCTTGAGCTTTTGCTGGCTCCGCCCCCCACACCCCTTCTTATACCATTGGGCTTACTTTGTAAGCAAAGGAAAATATATTCTTTAGAAACATTTCTCACTTTTTACATGTTAATAACTTGATTCATTAATCAACTATTTTTTACTTTGGTGATCTTAGACAAAGATAGCCTTTAGCAGTATCAATAATCATCAAAAGAGGTGTTTATCTATACTTGCTCTGGGATCCTGCCTACTGAGAATCATAACCCTTATTTCCCTTTATCTGGATTACGTTTATGGATCCTTTAATGCTATTAGATACGAGATACTATTTGAAAATAACAAACCTTTCAGTATTGAATGTGTCTAGACAGAATAGGAAAATGATTTATCATACTGCTATTTTTGTAATAGTTATACATTTATGATTGATCACCTGAACTTATACAGAATGTGATACAATATTGATGTTTGCATAAGTTTACAGAAGAACAAAATTATGTAACCATATATAATTGATACCATTATGCGTTGTACTATTGCATTGTTATTATCTATGCCAAAATAATAAAAATATTTGAAGAAAAAAAAATTCAATAATTAAGCTATACTAAAAAGGACGCAAAATCAAGCATTTAATATTACAATACTAAAGTATTTACTGTGCCTTTTAATTTGATTGAGAAAATATGCCTTTGAATAAAAAAAGGAAGGCTGGATAAATGTACTGTTATGCTATTCTTTTGTTAAGAATACATCGTGTAATAATGTAACTTACTACTGTATACTCCTCCTGCTGTGACCGTAGTAGAAAACCCTGTACTTCTAATTGAACATACAATAGAAATGAGGAATAATCTATACATGAACCATCTACGTTACCCTCTTTCTTATATTCAAATAACTCTGCATTTTCTATCAAGCGTCTCCAACTTCCCTAACGTTCTGATGCAATCTTACAATTCATATTATTTTCTTTCATTTTTGCCTATTACTATCAATAATAATATATTGTACAGCTTATCACAATAAAGCTACATCCTACAATAGTATCTAACAGGAAAATATCCAAATGATGATGTGCAGCAATCTCTTGTTAGTGCTTTATATAGAAAGATATCATTTCTTATGCTGAATTGACATGAGAACCCTTTAAAGGGACAGAAAAAGTATACGATTTTTTTAACAACTTTCAAATTCACTTATTTTATTACTTAAATGATTGCTTTTTTCAATTAGTATCCTCTGTTAAAGGAGCAGAAATGCACTACTTGGAACTAGCTGACCACGTTAGATAAGCCAATGACAAGAGACATATTTGTGTAGCCACCAATCGGCAACACGTTCCCAGTAGTGCTCCAGACCATTCAGCAAAGGATACCAAGAGAGCAAAGCAAATTAAATAATAGAAGTAAATTGGAAAGTTGTTTACATTTGCACGCTCGTTACTTTTTAAGATCGTTTTCCTACAGACTTAGTCTAAAACATACGCCTAGATTTAGAGTTCTGCGTTAGCCATCAAAACCAGCGTTAAGGGTTCCTAACGCTGCTTTTTACCGCCCGCTGGTATTTAGAGTCTGTCAGGAAAGGGTCTAACGCTCACTTTCCAGCCGCAACTTTTCCATACCGCAGATCCCCTTACGCCAATTGCGTATCCTATCTTTTCAATGGGATCTTCCTAACGCTGGTATTTAGAGTCTTGGCTGAGTGAGCATTAGAACTCTAACGACAAAACTCCAGCCGCAGAAAAAAGTCAGGAGTTAAGAGCTTTATGGGCTAACGCCGGTTTATAAAGCTCTTAACTACTTTGCTCTAAAGTACACTAACACCCATAAACTACCTATGTACTCCTAAACCGAGGCCCCCCACATCGCCGCCACTATAATACATTTTTTTAACCCCTAACCTGCCGACCGCACACCGCCGCCACCTACATTATCCCTATGAACCCCTAATCTGCTGCCCCTAACATCGCCGACACCTATATTATATTTATTAACCCCTAATCTGCCCCCCCAACGTCGCCGCTACCTACCTACACTTATTAACCCCTAATCTGCTGACCGGACCTCGCTGCTACTCTAATAAATGTATTAACCCCTAAACCGCCTCACTCCCGCCTCAAAAACCCTATAATAAATATTATTATTTACCCCCTAATCTGCCCTCCCTAACATCTTGACATCTAACTTTAAGTATTAACTCCTAATCTGCCGACCGGACCTCGCCGCTACTCTAATAAATGTATTAACCCCTAAAGCTAAGTCTAACCCTAACACTAACACCCCCCTAAGTTAAATATAATTTTTATCTAACAAAATAAATTAACTCTTATTAAATAAATTAATTCAATTTAAAGCTAAATACTTACCTGTAAAATAAACCCTAATATAGCTACAATATAACGAATAATTATATTGTAGCTATTTTAGGATTTATATTTATTTTACAGGCAACTTTGTATTTATTTTAACTAGGTACAATAGCTAATAAATAGTTAATAACTATTTAATAGCTACCTAGTTAAAATAATTACAAAATTACCTGTAAAATAAATCCTAACCTAAGTTACAATTAAACCTAACACTACACTATCAATAAATAAATTAACTAAACTACCTACAATTACCTACAATTAAATCAACTAAACTAAATTACAAAAAAAACCCCACTAAATTACAAAAAATAAAAAAAGATTACAAGAATTTTAAACTAATTACACCTACTCTAAGCCCCCTAAAAAAATAACAAAGCCCCCCCAAAATAAAAAAATGCACTACCCTAGTCTAAAATAAAAAGTTAACAGCTCTATTACCTTACCAGCCCTTAAAAGGGCCTTTTGCGGGGCATGCCCCAAAGAAAACAGCTCTTTTGCCTGTAAAAAAAACATACAATACCCCCCCCCCAACATTACAACCCACCACCCACATACCCCTAATCTAACCCACCCAAACCCCCCTTAAAAAACACTAAGCCCCTGAAGATCTTCCTACCTTATCTTCACCCAGCTGGGTATCACCGATCCATCCAGAAGAGGGTCCGAAGTCTTCATCCTATCCGGGCAGAAGAGCTCCTCCAGAAGGCCCGAAGTCTTCATCCTATCCGGGCAGAAGAGGACATCCGGACCGGCAGACATCTTCATCCAGGCGGCATCTTCTATCTTCTTCCATCCAGTGCGGAGCGGGACCATCTTGAAGCAGCCGACGCGTAGCCATCCTTCTTCACCAACGGACTAACGACGAATGAAGGTTCCTTTAAATGACGTCATCCAAGATGGCGTCCCTCAAATTCTGATTGGCTGATAGGATTGGGTGGGTTAGATTAGGGGTATATGGGTGGTGGGTTGTAATGTTGGGGGGGTATTGTATGTTTTTTTTTACAGGCAAAAGAACTGTTTTCTTTGGGGCATGCCCCACAAAAGGCCCTTTTAAGGGCTGGTAAGGTAATAGAGCTGTTAACTTTTTATTTTAGAATAGGGTAGGGCATTTTTTTTATTTTGGGGGGCTTTGTTATTTTTTAGGGGGCTTAGAGTAGGTGTAATTAGTTAATTATTCTTGTAATCTTTTTTTTATTTTTTGTAATTTAGTTTTTGTTTTTTTTGTAATTTAGTTGATTTAATTGTAGGTAGTTTAGTTAATTTATTTATTGATAGTGTAGTGTTAGGTTCAATTGTAACTTAGGTTAGGATTTATTTTGCAGGTAATTTTGTAATTATTTTAACTAGGTAGCTATTAAATAGTTATTAACTATTTAATAGCTATTGTACCTAGTTAAAATAAATACAAAGTTGCCTGTAAAATAAATATAAATCCTAAAATAGCTATAATATAATTATAATTTATATTGTAGCTATATTAGGGTTTATTTTACAGGTAAATATTTAGCTTTAAATAGAATTAATTTATTTAATAAGAGTTAATTAATTTCGTTAGATAAAAATTATATTTAATTTAGGGGGGTGTTAGTGTTAGGGTTAGACTTAGCTTTAGGGGTTAATACATTTATTAGAGTAGCAGCGAGGTCCGGGCGGCAGATTAGGAGTTAATACTTAAAGTTAGGTGTCAAGATGTTAGGGATGGCAGATTAGGGGTTAATACTATTTATTATTGGGTTTACGAGGCGGGAGTGTGGCGGTTTAGGGGTTAATACATTTAATATAGTGTCAGCTCAGTCCGGTCGGCAGATTAGGAGTTAATAAGTGTAGGTAAGGTAGCGGCGACGTTGGGGGGGCAGATTAGGGGTTAATAATTATAATGTAGGTGTCGGCGACGTTGGGGGCAGCAGATTAGGGGTTCATAGGGATAACGTAGGTTGCGGCGGTGTCCAGAGCGGCAGATTAGGGGTTAATAATATAATGCAGGGGTCAGCGATAGCGGGGGCGGCAGATTAGGGGTTAATAAATATAATATAGGTGTCAGCGATGTTAGGGGCAGCAGATTAGGGGTACATAGGGATAATGTAGGTTGCGGCAGTGTACGGAGCGGCAGATTAGGGGTTAATAATCAAATGCAGGGGTCAGCGATAGCGGGGGCGGCAGATTAGGGGTTAATAAGTGTAAGGTTAGGGGTGTTTAGACTCGGGGTACATGTTAGGGTGTTAGGTGCAGACTTAGGAAGTGTTTCCCCATAGGAAACAATGGGGCTGCGTTAGGAGCTGAACGCTGCTTTTTTGCAGGTGTTAGGTTTTTTTCAGCTCAAACTGCCCCATTGTTTCCTATGGGGATATCGTGCACGAGCACGTTTTTTAAGCTGGCCGCGTCCGTAAGCAACGCTGGTATTTAGAGTTGAAGTGGCTGTAAATTATGCTCTACGCTCCCTTTTTGGAGCTTAACGCAGCCCTTCAGAGAACTCTAAATACCAGCGGTATTTAAAAGGTGTGGGGGGGGAAAACATGCGTAGCTAACGCACCCCTTTGGCCGCAAAACTCTAAATCTAGCCGATAGTGTTTTATTTCTGTATTATCACATTTTTACTCTGTATACAACCTTTATTCAATAAAACAAGAAATCTAACAAATTTAGAATAAAATACCTTTGGTGGTTATGCCACAACAGCTGTATTCATTTCATTTACCATAGAAGCACTGGCTTTGTTCTTCATTGCTTATAGTTAGAATTCAGTCTTACTGGCGTTTTGCAGTAATGCAGTAGCCAGAAGCCTCTGGGATTTTATTATAGACCTAGACGATCAGAGAAAATTAAAATACAGCCTTTGTAGGAATTCTGGTAAGTAGGTTAGGTGATCTGATTACAACTCTTATAGTTTGGTTTTATTAGACAATATTATGTTTATGCTAAAGAGTATATATTTTGTGTATTTGTGTGCATGTTTCTGGGACACTTTTTCCCAGCTCCTAATATTTAATTGAATTTAATTAGAATGCTGGAAACTGATTTAGATTAAATATGCCGAGCACTGTGCATGCGGCAGAGAAAATATCTCTGAACGTGTGTTACAAGGTGGTCACTAATTGTCCTTTTGTAAAGATATTAAATGTGATAAATAGCATCAGATGTGCATAGTGTTTAATAAACCTTCTGATTTTGTAAAATCTAACACATAGCAACACTTTAAATGCACAATATTCTGGGTATTTTTTTTACTCTTGCTGTGTTATTTATAATATAATGTTTTGTATTACCTGGCTTAAAACCTATACTTTCATTTGTGCTTTAAATGTGTAAAATAGCTTTATGAATTTCCAACTCTGCACGTAATTCAGAAGTAAGCAACATAACCCAATCTATTTAATTAAAGGGCACTATTGGCAAAATTAAACTCATGATTTAGATAGAGCTTATCATTTCAAAAAAATACTTCCATTATCAAAATGTGCATAGTATTTTTATATGCATACTTTCTACGGTACCAGATTCTACTGAGCATGTGCAAGAGTTCACACTATATACTTATGTGTTTGTGATTGGCTGATGGCCGTCACAGGATACTGGAGGAGGGTAAAATGGAAGTAACTTTGAAATTTGTCAGAAAACAAATTACTTCTCTACTTGAAATTATAAGAGCAAGTGCAATTGCATTGTCTTTTCATTGTGCATTTGTTGATCGTGCAATTCTACTGTGTTTGGGAAGGAAGAATGCTTGGTGGAAAGTAACACTAGACACAATGGTTTATCGTGTATGGTTTTTGGCTTTTTATCAAGCTAACTAGCCTCAGCAGCCAGCCTACATGGTAGTGCTTAGGGTGGATTGACAGATATTACTGTATGTGTTTTTGTTTGTATGGTAGGGAATACACTTCTAGTTTATACATTTCTCACTTGTGCCTAAATGTGTAGAAATTATAGCAAGATGATGTCATGAAAATAATTCAGCATTTTAATGTCAATAATTTATAATTAGATCATTTCTAATATACATTAAACTGGACCTCAGTCCATATTCGTGGGAATGCAATCTTCTGAATATTTTACAATGTGAATTTATATGTTGTCCTTTATGCTTTGTTGGCTAGTTTATATATAGTGCTCATCAGAGCATAGTGATGATTGACGTTATCATTACATGAAAGGAAAACAAGCAGACAATATTGCAGACAAGGAATTCAAGTCCATATCTAGACTAATAAAGCGCAGCTGTGTGTTAGCTGTCTTTATGCAGAGTTCAAAAAGGTTCTGAAAGGTTTGTGTTTTAAATTAAACGGTTATGTTACCAAAATGCCGAATAACTTTAAAATGATGCAGTATATCTGTAAATATCACATGAACATCTCTATGTAAACAAGGAACATTTGTACCTCGATATTTTTAGCTATTTTTAGCTCTTGTGGGATTTCACTATAATCTCTCAAAATTTTATAGTTCACTTCCTTAAACTGAGGATGGAAATAAAGTGCCTGTGCCTGCTCATGTGACATGCACGCTTCCTTGTAGGTCCCAGGACAAGCATCCTGATTGGCTGCTTAAAGTCCTTGTACAGTTAGATGTGGCTACTGAGAAAGGGTTGAGGTAAAATGTCTCCCTTTTTCACATAGTGATGTCATGTGATATGTTTTAGTCCATTTTATTTTTATTTATGTTTACATGTATGCTGCATCACTTTCAAGTGCTTCACCATATAGGTAACGTCTATTTAATGGGATGGTAGCTTAATATTTTTTATATGCCTTAATGAAGAATTCCTCATTCTTGTAAGTATTAATATAACCAGCTGGCACAACCTGGACCTTTTTATTTTTTATTTTAAAGCCATAGTTATACAGCGTTATTGGAATCTTTTATGCTTCAGACATGTAGATTACAGCATGATAAAGGACTGTGCTATGACTTTCTGTATGTCCTCTTGTTGCATTGCTCAATAAATACTATATTGTGTTGTTTTCCCTGTGACATAAATGGTTCATGATGCTATTGATTAATAATAACATTGGCTAACAAATGAATATTAAGTAAGTGACCTGTTTGATTAAAGTGTTCCTGACTGAATGGTGTAAAATAGGGAGATATTTCTGAAACTATCAAGTAACTTAATATCACATATTTAAAGGGACATGAAACCCCCCAAAAAATCTTTCATGATTCAGATAGAGAATACAATTTTAAAATATTTTTCAATTAACTTCTATTATTTAATTTGCTTCCTTCTCTTGTTATCCTTTGCTGAAATGTTCATCTAGGCAAGCTCAGGAGCAGCACAGAACTTAGGTTCTAGCTGTTGATTGGTGGCTGCATATATATCGATTGTGATTGGCTCACACGTGTTCAGTTAGAAACCATTAGAGCATTGCTGCTCCTTCAACAAATTATATCAAGAGAATTAAACAAATTAGATAATAGAAGTAAATTAGAAAGTTGTTTAAAATTATATTCTCTATCTGAATCATGAAATTAAATTAAAAAAAATGGGTTTTATGTCCCTTTAAATAAAAAAAAAATCTTTTTTCAGGTTTTGTACAAAATGTTATGGATATAGCAAAATAGTTTAAAATGTATTTCATTGGCTGGATTTGTAAAATCTGTTCTGTTTGACAAAGTTTGTCGGCTTCTTCACCAGCTAGATCTCCTCATGGGAGTTTCTCTCTCTCTCTCTATCTCTCTCTATCTCTCTCTCTCTCTGTCTCTCTCTCTCTGTCTCTCTCTCTCTCTCTCTCTCTCTCTCTGTCTCTCTCTCTCTGTCTCTCTCTCTCTCTCTCTCTCTCTCTCTCTCTCTCTCTCTCTGTCTCTCTCTCTGTCTCTCTCTCTCTCTCTCTCTCTCTCTCTCTCTCTATATATATATATATATATATATATATATATATATATATATATATATTCTTCTTCTTGCCAGAAAAGGCCTAGCTGGTGAGTTAGAGACAGTCTAGTCAAAATTAAACTTTCATGATTCAGACAGAACATACCATTTTAAACAACTTTCCAATTTACTTTTATCTTCAAATAATTTGAGCTAAACCTAGGTAGGCTGATATGCTAATTTCTAAGCCTTTGAACTGACTTTTATTTTAGTCAATTTTGACCGTTAGACAGTCAGCACTGATTAACTAAAATGCAAGTCTGTCAAAAGAACTGAGATAAGGGGGCAGTCTGCACAAGTTAATCACAGAGGTGAAAAATGTATTAATATAACTGGGTTCATTATGCAAAACTGGGGAATGGGTAATAAAGGGATTATCTATCTTTTTAAACAATAAAAATTGTGGAGTAGACTGTCCCTTTAATTTGTACAGAAGGATAACGTTTGCATGGTATGCAAACAAAACACATTAAGGTATAGCAGGCTGTAGGGGGGAGCTTGTTTAGACCTCCATAGGATTGTGACAAGATACATAGTAACATAGTAGATAAGGTTGAAAAAAGACTGAAGTCCAGTTAAGCTTAAATAACCCCACTAAAAGGTGACCCATTTAATACTAGCAATCATATCTGTGAATTTTGTTTATATACAGAAATGTATCCAGACTATTTTTAAATGTATCTAGGGTATTGGCATTCACTACCTCCTTTGGTAATGAGTTCCACAATTTTATTGCTCTTACAGTGAAAAAATGTTTCTGTTGCAGGAGATTAAATCTCCTTTCCTTCAACCTTAAATTGTGACCTCTTGTCAGAAACAATTTTCTTGGAATAAACAGAGCTTCTGCTATCTCTGTATATGGGTCTTGAATATATTTATATAAAGTAATCATGTCACCTTTTTTCTAAAGAAAACAGACCCAGTTTGGCTAACCTCTCCTCATAGGTTAAATTCTCCAATCCCCTTATTAGCTTTGTGGCCCTTCTCTGAACTTTTTCTAGTTCTGCAATATCTTTTCTTTCATGTAATTAGCAAGAGTCCATGAGCTAGTGACGTATGGGATATACATTCCTACCAGGAGGGGCAAAGTTTCCCAAACCTTAAAATGACTATAAATACACCCCTCACCACACCCACAATTCAGTTTTACAAACTTTGCCTCCCGTGGAGGTGGTGAAGTAAGTTTGTGCTAGATTCATTCAATTTGTTGTTTTGCAAATGTCTTTGATTTTGGATACAGAATAAGGTTCAGAGTTAAACCGCCTGTGAGAAGTCGTTTTTCTCTTTGATATTCCAGCTATTCCAGTAAGGCTAACACTTTCAGTGTGTCTCAATCCTATATATTTTGGGATCATGTTGAAGCGCGGCTGATCACCCGTTGGGGCTCAAGTGCTGCTCAGACCTGGAATCTTCTGGGGTATTTCTTCCAGTTCCATTTTTAGGAACTGGGTTTTGGTTTTTTTTATTCAAACCTATTCATTGTTCCAAAGATAGAAAATCTTTTTGTTATATAAATGTATCATCTTTTAGATTGGTATTTATATGGTCTATTCTGCCTTTTGTTGGTCAGTGATGGCATTATTTGTTTTCATTAGATACAATAAATGCATATCTTCATTTTCTGTTTTCATTCAGATTATTTTCTGAGGCTGTGGAATCTCATATGATTCAACTTTGTTCTTTCAGGACATAGAGGATCTTTTTTTCAAAAGCTCTTGATTCCTCACACAAGGGTCACCTTTTTTAGGTTTCCAGATAGTTTGTGTCCCTGTCTTTGTCTCTATCAGACAAGGGACAATTTTATTGGGTTCCGTCTGTCGGTAGCTTTAGTCTCTATTATTTCCTTCAATTGCTATATATGCATAGAAGTTTTAGGTCTTATGGCCACAGCATTGGATTCAATTCCCTTTGCTCATTTTCAATAGAAATAACCTTTTCCAGTTTTTTATGCTGAATTATGGTGCAGGGATTCTAGGATTCCACATTTTAAATCTTCGAATCCTAATATTTATCTATCTTGATTTGGTGGTTAAGATCACCATCATTTAGTTCTACAGGTCTCTTCGTTTCTTTCAACCTGGGCCATGATCTTTACAGATGTGAGTCTTTTTGGTTGGGAGGCTGTCTGAGGATCTCTGTCAGCGCAAAGGGTTTGGAAATCTCAGGAGGCGAGATTACCATTTGATATTTTTAGAACTCTGTGCGTTCTCAGAGTTTTTCAGTTAGTTTCTTTTTGAAGAAGAGACGTTTATTGTCTTTCAGACAATATCACAACTATGGTGTATGTCAATCATCAGGGTGGGACTGTCAGTCCTTAGGCTGTGACAGAAGTGTCTCGGATATTAGCTTGGGCTAAATCCAGCTCCTATCTCAATTCTGTGTTTTTTTTTCCCAGGTATAGATATTTGGGAAGCGGATTATCTCTGTTAATCAAGCTTTACATCCGGGAGAATGGTCTCTCATACCCAGATATGTTTTTCAATGTTTCAAATGTGAGCATTTCTAGAAATAGATCTGTTGGCATCTCATCTGAATAAAGAACTTCCCAAGTGCCTATTCAGGTCCGGGGATCCTCAGGCGGAAGTAGTGTATGCATTGACATTTCTTTGGAATTATCTTTTTGCCTATTTCTTTCCGCCTCTAGTTTCTTCTTCCAAAGTGATTTCCAAAAATTCTTATGGAGTATTTGTTTGTTCTGCTGGTGGCTCCAGCATGGCCTCTCAGATTTTGGTATGCGGATCTCATTCGGATGGCCAGTTGCCAACCTTGGACTCATCCGTTTTAACCAGACTTTCTTTCTCAAGGCCCATTTTTTCCTTCAGGATCTCAAATCATTAAATTTGAAGGGATGCAGATTGAACAATTGATTTTTAGTCATATAGGTTTCTCTGACTCATTGATTAATACTATATTTCAGGCTCGTAAATCTGTCTCTAGAAAGATTTATTATCAAGTCTGGAAGACCTACTTTTCTTGGCATTCTTTTAAAATTCATAGAATTTTATAATTTTTTCTGGTTGGTTTGGATAAGGTTTTGTCTTCAGTTCTTTGATAGGACAAATCTCTTTTTTCACAGAAAGATTGCTAATCATCCTGATATTCATTGTTTTGTACAAGCTTTGGTCCGTATCAAGCCTGTCATTAATTCAATCTCTCCTCTTTGGAGTTTCAATTTGGTGCTGAGGGCTTTACAGGTTCCTCCGTTTGAAACTATGCATTTTCTGTACATTAAATTACTTTCTTGGAAAGGTATTGTTCCTTTTGGTTATTTCTTCTGCTAGAAGAGTTTTTTAAGGCAGTGTTACTTCCTGATATTCATCATTTTGGTTTTGATTCGTATCAAACCTGTCATTAAGCCAATTTCTCCTCCTTGGAGTCTTAATTTGGTTCTGAAGGCTTTTCAGGCTCTTCTATTTGAGCATATGTTTGCTCTGGACATTATTTACTTTCATGGAAAGTATTGTTCTATTTGGACACCTCTTCAGCTAGAACAGTTTTTTTAATTATCTGTTCTTTCTTGTGAATCTCTTTTTTTCTGTTTTTTTCATCAGGATAAGGTGGTTTTCGCTGTCCTCATTTCAATTCTTACCTAAAGTTGTATATTCTAACAACATTAGGGAGGACTTTTTGTTTTCCTAAGACTTCTTTGGTGAGATTCTTACTTTCTTTGGATATGGTAAGTGTTTTTGAAATTCTATGTTGAAGCTATTCAGATTTCAGATAGACTTCTAGTCTATTTGTTATCTTTTCTGGTTTTAGGAAGGTCAAAAGGCTTCTGCCATTTATTTTGGCATCTTGCTTAAACTTTTGATTCATCATGCTTATTTGGAGTCGGGTGGATTCCCGCCTCGGAGGATTACGGCTCATTCTACTAGGTAAGTTTCTACTTCCTGGGCTTTTTAAGAATAAAGCTTCTGATGATCAGACTTGCAAAGCAATGACTTGGTCTTCTTTGCATATTTTTACTATGTTCTACCATTTTGATGTTTTCTCTTCTTTAGAAGCAGTTTTGGTAGAATGGTACTTCAGGCAGCTGTTTCAGTTTGATTCTTCTGCTTATAATTTCAGTTTTTTTCATTATAAAAATTGAAACTTTTTTGATTTGGGTAGTGGATTAATTTTTCAGTGGAATTTGCTGTCTTTATTTTATCCCTCCCTCTCTAGTGACTCTTGCGTGGAAGTTCCACATCTTGGGTATTTATTATCCCATACGTCACTAGCTCATGGACTCTTGCTAATTACATGAAAGAAAACATAATTTATGTAAGAACTTACCTGATAAATTCATTTCTTTCATATTAGCAAGAGTCCATGAGGCCCACCCTTTTTTGTGGTGGTTATGATTTTTTTGTATAAAGCACAATTATTCCAATTCCTTATTTTTTGATGCTTTCGCTCCTTTCTTATCACCCCACTTCTTGGCTATTCATTAAACTGAATTGTGGGTGTGGTGAGGGGTGTATTTATAGGCATTTTAAGGTTTGGGAAACTTTGCCCCTCCTGGTAGGAATGTATATCCCATACGTCACTAGCTCATGGACTCTTGCTAATATGAAAGAAATTAATTTATCAGGTAAGTTCTTACATAAATTATGTTTTTTTTGCAAAAGGTCCCCAGAACTGCACTCCATACTCAAGGTGAGGTCTTAGCAGGGCTTTATATAGTGACAGAATTATGCTTTCCTCCCTTGACTCAATGCCTCTTTTAATACATGCTAGTATTTTATTAGCATTTGAAGCCGCTTCCCTGCATTGTGCGCCCATCTTTACGTGGCCTGCTTATTTTTACTTCCAAAATGTAGAACCTTGCATTTTCCGGTATTAAATCTAATTTTCCATTTACCTGCCCATACTTCTAATTTTTGCAGATCCCTTTGTAATGAAAGTTCATCCTGCTCTGACCTAATGACCTAACTTAAAGGACCAGTCAACACAGTAGATTTGTATAATCAACAAACGCAACATAACAAGACAATACAATAGCATTTAATTTCAAATAAGTAGTAGATTTGTTTCTAACAAATTTCAAAGTTATGTCTATTTCCACTCCCCCTGTAGCATGTGATAGCAATCAGCCAATTACAACTGCATATACGTATAGTCTGTGAATTCTTGCACATGCTCAGTAGGATCTGGTGACTCAAAAGTGTAAATATAAAAGAATGTGCACATTTTTTTTAATGAAAGTAAATATTATCATCTTAGTATCATCTGCAAAAATAGAGATGTCGCTATTTAATCCTTGCTCCAAGTCATTTATAAAAATATTAAAAAGGAACAGGGCCCAGTACTGATCCCTGGGGGACTCCACTGATTACCTTTGTCCAATCTGAGTATGATACATTTACTACTACTCGTTGCTCCCTATCTTTTATCCAGTTATTTATCCATGAGCTAACATTTTCAGCTATTCCCAGTCCCTTAATTGTGTGCATTAATCTCTCATGTGGCACTGTATCAAATGCCTTTGCAAAATCTAAGTATATCATATCAACTGATTCCACTTTATCTATATTTTTACTTCCTTCCTTGTAGAATCTAATTTGATTAGTTTGACTTGATCTATTTCTCCTAAAACCATGCTGATTAGAACTCATAATCTTGTTTACACAAATATGCTCATCAATATAATCCCTTATAATCCCTTCAAATATCTTCCCCACTATTGATGTCAGACTAACTGGTCTATAGCTTCCTGGATCATCCCTGCTTCCCTTTTTGAAGAGTGGCACCACATCAGCTTTATGCCAATCCTGGGGTACCATGCCTGAGGATAATGAGTCTTGAAAAATTAAGAGTAGTGGTTTATCTATAACAGTGCTAAATTCCCTTAACCCTCTTGGGTGTATTCCATCTGGGCCTGGAGTTTTATTTACCTTAATATTATCCAATTTGTTCCTGATATCCTCTATACATAACCCAGTTAATGGTAAGGGCTGGAATGTTCTATTTTGTTCCAAAGTATCATCCAATGGTTCCTCTCTTGTGTATACTGAAGAAAAAAAACTGTTTTAGTACCTCAGCCTTCTCCCTGTCATTATTTATCATGCTACCCTCCATGCATTTTAATGTACCTATATTGTCCTTCGATTTTTTGCTATTTATGTACTTAAAGAACCTTTTAGGGTTAGACTTAGAATCCTTTGCAATTAATTTTTCATTTTCAATTTTGTCTAATTTGATTGCTTTTTTGTATGCTTTGTTATATTCCTTATAAATATGGAATGTTGAGTCTGTACTATTTTCTTTGAATAATTTAAATACCCTACGTTTTTTCCTAATTTCTCTTAACACATTTTTATTTAGCCACATTGGCTTTGATTTAGTATTTTTATTTTTATAACCATATGGTATTTGTTGATATGTATATTTATTTAACAAAGTTTTAAATATTATCCATTTATCCTCTGTATTTTTATTAGAGAATACATTGTCCCAATTTATATTATTTCATGATTTTCTTAAATCGTTCAATTTTGCTTTTCATAAAATTGAAAGTCTTAGTAAAACCTTTAAGACACTGCATATGAAAAGAGATTTCAAATGTGACCTTGTTATGATCACTGTTACCTAAATGTTCTTTGACCTCTATGTTTGATATTATATCTGTATTATTTGATAGCACTAAATCCAATATAGCTTTACTCCTAGTTGGCTCCTCTATTAATTGTGGCAAGAAGCTATCCCTGAGAACATTTATAAATCTATCCCCCTTAGCTGACTTACTAGTTTCATTGGCCCAGTTTATATCAGGGGGGTTAAAATCTCCCATAATTACAGCACTGTTTTTTAGCAGCCTTACCTATTTGCATTAGTAGTTGAGTTTCCTCCGGGTCACTAATGTCGGGGGGCTTGTAGCATGTTCCTAGTAATATTTTTTTAGGATCCCCCCCCCACTCTTTATTTTAACCCACAAGGTCTCTACATTGTCACCTGTATCATAAATATCTTCCCTTATTGTAGGTATAAGGATAGGTTTAATATACATGCAGATTCCTACACCCCTTTTATTATTCCTGTCCCTCCTAAATAAAGTATACCCCTCTAAGTTAACTGCCCAGTCATGTGAATCATCCCACCAAGTTTCAGTTATACTTATAACATCCTAGTCCTTTTCTGCAACGAAGAGCTCCAGCTCCCCCATTTTACCTGTCATGCTTCTTGCATTTGTTGTCATACATTACATTTTCATGTGCTTTCTGCTGCTACTTGGTGTTCTTTCCTCAATACTTCTAATGTGACATTTCTTAAGTCACCCTTCCTTGAGATATTATAGGAGTGACACAGTGACGTGCAGTGAGGCAGTGGCTAGGATACACCTTCATTCTTTAGATATCCTTTGTTGAAGAAATAGCAATGCACATGGGTGAGCCAATCACATGAGGTATCTATGTGCAGCCACCAATCAGCAGCTACTGAGCATATTTAGATATGATTTTCAACAAAGGACATCAAAAGAATGAAGAAAATTAGATATTAGATGTAAATTGGAAAGTTATTTAAATTTGCATATGGGTTTCATATGGGTTTCATGTCCCTTTAAATGGTGTCTTGGAAAACTGGCCAACTTAGTAAACATCTGATTTTAGTCTAAAAGGATTGTAACAGAAACTCTTGCCAGATAACACAATGCCTGCTCTGATTATGAGATCTAGAAATCCATGCCCATTAAAATATGTTTAAAACATACTTTTTACTATAATGCTGCAAATTATGCTTATAGATTCTTTCATTACATAAGGGATGAGAGTCAGAGGGGGAGGAAGAGAGACAGAGAGAGAGAAAGAGACCATGGGGGAGAACAACACATAAGGAGAGAGATGGATATAGAGAGAGAGAGAGACACACACACACACACACACACAAGGGGGGGGGGGGGCACTGCATTTTAAAGTAATAAAACAGCAGAGCTACAGAGAGTTCAGAAAATTAGTCTATAATTTAGTGTGAAGTACAGAGGCAAGCTGCTAAGTTAGTGGGTGTAAAGTAGAGTAAAAAACCACTAAATCACATTCATTAAATTATCATTTTCACTAACAGAATCCCTTTCAGTAAAATCTTACTTTAATAAGATGTAAATGAAACACTGCTCTCTGTGCCTCTTTTCCTGCTCTGTAAGGATTCAGGAAGTGACAGTGGCACATTCCACTGCACTTAGAGGGGAAGAACAGAACTCTCTTTTTCACTTTAGCAAAGCTAGCAGATTCACAGGACAGCAACAAAATATATGAAAGTTGTTTTTTTTCCGTTTTTGTTTTGTTTTATATGATTTAACATCCAGCCCCAACCCTATGTTCCACTTACTAATGCCTCTCGCTGGATTGGTTCAGCCCAAATAGTACTGCCTCAAATAAGCAGTTAATGGGTCATGCAATGAGCTTAACCACTTGCATCCAGTAGGTGGCGCAGCATGTTGTGTAATGGTGGGCAGACCTGCTTGTGCCTCTCCATTGCACATGTAGCTGTGAGAAAAAAAAATGCTGGGGGGAAAAAATTACAATTTTTTTTTAAAGCCAATAAAAATATATATATTTTTGCCCATATGAGAGGTGAAGCACTGCCTCACCTGCCTCTAGTGACTGCACATCACTGGAGTGACATATTCCCAGACTGATCTCTCTGTTGTATTGTATTCTAACTGACCCTCCCCTCCCCTTTGCCTAACGTGCTACCATCCTTTCCCCAACACACCTGCACCCATGTCATTCAGGTGCAATTCATCTTACTGTACAAATTGTACCCACGTGAAAAGTCAGCCCAGTTCTCTAAAAAGTCAACCCCCTCATTTTTACACCATGTGTTTCACCATGAATTAACAGACCTCAGCTCCTTCTGCCTTACTGAGTAAGCCATTTAGTGGTACTGACACATGACCGCAATGGCGAATGCCATCAGGGCACTTAGCAATCATCCTACTGACTCAGAGACATTACATGCGCTGTGATTCTTTTATCCTGTGAGTAGTTACATGTTATGCGCTCACAGTTTTATTTATTAAACTTCACTTGAATCGAAGCTGCGCTTCTCTTTTGGGTTTTGTTTCAACTAAACCTTCTAGTTTTTCTATAACCAGTACTTTTCAGTATAAATGGAGATACAACGGGTAAAATTAACTATTTTAAATAACAAAATAAAGTTAAGGGAGTTGCTTGTAAACATTTTAATACATTCTAGCAGATAAAATTGGTCACTGACAACCCATTAAAGGAAAGAAAAATGACAGTACATATGCTGTCCCTTTAAATGGGGGTCGTATGCATCTTTATTGTGAGAATATTTTATAGGATGATGGTTCAGTGTCTTACATATACTTATTTAAAGGATTTTTACGATTTAATGTGTTACATTTGCTGAGCATGCACTGTATTTTTGTTGTCCCTACATTGTTATTGATGTACAAATTGTTGATGTTTCTTTCTAATGACACAGTGAGTCCACGGATCATCATAATTACTATTGGGGCAATAACTCCTGGCCAGCAGGAGGAGGCAAAGAGCACCACAGCAAAGCTGTTAAATATCACTCCCTTACCCACAACCTACAGTCATTCTCTTTGCCTTCAGCATGGAGGTGGTAATGTTTTTAGGTGTCTGAAGATTCTTCAATCAAGAGTTTATTATTTTTAAAGCAGAGCTGGCTGTTCTTTTTTTTTACTGGGGTCTAGCTGTGTTTCACATCAGACTCTTCAGTAGAGCTGTGGTGGATTTTGAGCATTTGGAAATTGGTGGGATTTTTCATCTCACTGTGCCTGTGGAGATTCCTTGGGAGCTACGGGCTGCATCTTGTTGTCGTGGTTTTCATTTCCTTTCAAAGAACAGCTGGGTCCGGATTGTCAGGATGTTTACCGGCTTTAGGGGGTCAGGTAGGCACCACAGCAGGGTGTGTTGCAGTAAAAAAGTTTTTTGAATATTTAAAGGGACAGTAACGTTTTTTATTTTCACATTTTTGGAAGCCAATTTGATTGGTTTTTGGTAAAGATGGAAGAGGCTTTGCAAGATGTTGCATGCAGCTTGTGTTTTGACTCTAATGTGGAACCTCCAATCCCTTTTTGTTCATCATGTATTTATAGGACATTACAGTATAGGGATAAGATTTTTTAATCTGAGCCATCATTAGCTAAGGCCGATGCTGTTCAGGGTTCTCCTGTTCAGGATATGCCGCAGCTTTCTCCTCATGTGTCCCATAATTTAGTGTCATCTCATGCAGTGCACAGTGTTTCTACTCCAGTTGGAGTTTCCTTGCAGGACATTGCTACCCAGATATCCCTTGCGGTAACTCATGCTCTGGCGGTTTTCCTGGGTAACAGGGGAAGCGTAAAAGGAGATATAAGGATTCAGTGAGGAAGGTATCTGAATCGGGTGTGGCTATGTTGAACGTTTCTTTCCATGGGTCTGAGGGGGGAGATTCTTCCATAGCGCCTGAGGGGGAAATTTCAGACTCAGATAGTATAGTTCCTTATTCTGATTCTAAAGTGATAACTTTTAGATTTAAGCTTGAACACCTCCGGGCGCTACTTTAGGAGGTTTTGGCCACTTTGGATAATTGTCATACTACGCTTGTAGTTACTCCAAAGAAATCTAGTAAGCTGAACAAGTATTTTGATGTTCCCTCAGAGGTGGAGGTTTTTCCGGTTTCTGACCTTGCTTCTTAGATTATTGCATGGGAGTGGGAGAAGCCAGAGGTTCCTTTTTCCCCTTCTCCGATTTTTAAGAAAATGTTTAAAATTGCTGACTCTGTTAATGAGTCTTGGCAGACAGTTCCCAAGGTGGAAGGAGCGATTTCCACGTTGGCTAAGAGGACCACTATTCCCATTGAGGATAGCTGTTCATTTGAAGATCCCATGGATAAAAAGTTGGAGGCATTGCTTAAAAGGATTTATGTTCACCAGGGTCTGGAATGGCAACCTGCGGTGTGTATTGCTACTGTCACTAGTGCGGCAGCATATTGGTTTAATGCTTTGTCTGATTCTATTTAGATGTATGCGGCTATGGATGAGATCCAGGATAGGATCAAGGCTCTTAAGTTAGCTAATTCCTTTATCACGGATGCCTCTCTGCAGGTCATCAGGTTGGGAGCAAAAATTTCTGATTTTGCTATTCTGGCTCGCAGGGCCTTATGGTTGAAGTCCTTGTCTGCTGATGGGTCATCAAAGTCTAAACTTTTGTCTATTCCTTATAAGGGTAAGACTTTGTTTGGACCAGCCTTAGCTGAAATTATTTCTGATATTATGGGAGGTAAGGGTCACTCTCTCCCTCAGGATAAGAGAAATAAGTCGGCAGAGTAATTTTCATTCCTTTCGAAACTTTTCAGGCAAGCTTTCCCCTTCCTCTGTCAAGCAGGAACAGTCCAGGTCCTCCTGGAAGTCCAATCAGGCTTAGAGCAAGGGGAAGCAGTCTAAGAAACCTGTCTCTGACTCAGTCAGCATGAGGAGTCTGCCCCTGGTCCAGGAATGGATCTTGTGGGGGGCAGACTTTCCCTGTTCGCTCAGGCTTGGGTTTGGGATGTTTCGGATCCATGGGCGGTGGATGTAGTGTCCCATGGATACAAATTGGAGTTCAAAAGTTTTCCTCACAGGGGTAGGTTCCATCTTTCAAGGTTATCTGTAGACCAGATAAAGAGAGGCATTTTTAAAATGTGTTCAGGATCTTTCCGACCTGGAAATTTTAGTTCCTGTTCCAATACAGGAACAGGTGCTGGGTTTTTATTCCAATCTGTTCGTGGTTCCCAAAAAGAGGGAACTTTCAGACCAATTCTAGATCTCGGAGTGTAAACAAGTTCCTCAGAGTTCTGTCTTTCAAGATGGACACTATTCGCTCCATCCTTCCTTTGGTTCAGGAAGGTCAGTTCATGACTACAGTGGATTTAAAGGATGTGTATCTACATATTCCCATCCACAAGGATTATTTCAAGTTTGAGGTTTGCGTTCCTAGACAAACATTTTCAGTTTGTGGTCCTTACTTTTGGCCTGGCAACGGCTCACAGAATTTTCTCAAAGGTTCTGGGAGCGTTGTTGGCAGTTCTCCGGTTGCGGGGTGCTTCAGTGGTGCCTTATCTGGACGAGATTCTGGTTCAGGTATCATCTTTTCAACAAGCAAACTCCCACACAGAGTTGTTATTGTCTTTTCTGCGCTTCCACGAATGGAAGGTGAATTTAGGAAAACGTTTCTTGGTTCCATTTTCATGGGTGGTATTCTTGGAAACCATTATCGATTCTCTAGAGATGAAGGTTTTACTGACAGAAGCCAGAAGAACAAGGATCTTCAACTCTTGTCTTGTCCTTCAGTCTTCTCCTCGGCCGTCAGTGGCTCAGTGTATGGAGGTAATCGGTCTGATGGTGTCAGCTATCGTTTGCTCAGTTCCATCTCAGGCCTCTGCAGCTCTGCATGCTCAGTCAATGGAACGGGGATTATGCCGATCTGTCTCTGCGAATTGTTCTCGATCAGGTGACAAGTTATTCTCTTCTGTGGTGGTTGTCTCAGGAACATCTTACTCAGGGAATCTGTTTTCGCAGATCTTCCTGGGTGATTGTGACCACGGATGCCAGCCTGCTGGGATGGGGAGCTGTCTGGGGCTCGTTAAAGGCTCAGGGTCTATGGACTCGGGAGGAATCACTTTTTCTCATACACATCTTAGAGCTGAGGGAAATTTTCAATGCTCTTCTGGCTTGGCCTCAGCTTTAGCCCAGTTTATCAGGTTTCAGTCGGACAACATAATGTCAGTGGCTTACATCAATCATCAGGTAGGAACTCGGAGTTCCTTAGCCATGACAGAGGTAGCCAGGATTATTTAGTGGGCAGAATCCCACAATTACTATCTGTCTGCAATCCACATTCCAGGGGTGGACAATTGGGAAGCGGATTTTCTGAGCAGACAGACATTTCATCCGGGGGAGTGGGAACTTCACCCGGAGGTGTTTGCCAACTTGGTTCTCAAGTGGGGGCATCTCGTCAATATGCCAAGCTTCCGAGGTACAGGTCGAGGTCAAGAAATCCATGGGTTGTACTAATAGTAGCACTGGCAGTTCCTTGGAACTTCAGTCTAGCGTATGTGTTTCCTCCGTTCGCTCTCCTTCCAAGAGTCATTGCTCGAATCAGACAGGAGAGGGTGTCAGTGATTCTCATTGCTCCGGCGTGGCCTCGCAGAATCTGGTATGCGGATCTGGTGGAGATGTCATCTCTTCTACCTTGGAGTCTTCTGTTAAGGAAGGACCTTCTTCTTCAGGGCCCTTCCTTCATCCAAATCTTGTTTCTCTGAAGCTGACTGCTTGGAGATTTGAACGCTTGATTCTATCTAAGCATGGGTTTTCAGAGTCGGTCATTGAGACTATGATTCAGGCTTGCAAGCCTGTAATTAGAAAGATTTATTATAAGATATTGTGTAAATATCTTTATTGGTGTTAATCCAGAGGCTACTCTTGGAGTAGGGTTAGGATTCCTAGAATTTTGTCTTTTCTTCAGGAGGGTCTGGAGAAGGGTTTAGCTGCAAGTACCATGAAGGATCAAATTTCTGCTTTATCTATTTTGTTGCACAAGCGTCTGGCGGATGTGCCAGATGTGCAGTTTTTTTTGTTTTTTTTTTGTCAGGCCCTGGTTAGAATCCGGCCTATGTTTAAGTTTGCTACTCCTCCTTGGATTCTAAATTTGGTTCTGAGAGTTCTTCAACAGGCTCGGTTTGAGCCTATGCATTCTTTAGAAATGTTATCCTGGGAGGTTTTGTTTTTGGTTGCTATCTCTTCGGCTCGAAGTTTCAGAGCTTTCAGCACTCTAGTGTGATTCTCCTTACCTTATTTTTCATTCTGACAAGGTAGTCCTGCATACTGCCTTATGTTTCCTTCCCCAAGTGGTTTCGTATAGGAATATTAATTAAGAAATTGTTGTTCCTCCTTTGTGTCCTAATCCTTCTTCTCATAAGGAGCGTTTGTTGCACAACCTGGATGTGGTTCGTGCGTTGAAATATTATTTGCAGGCGACTAAAGATTTTCGCCAGTCTTCTTTGTTTGTTGTGTTTTCTGGGAAATGCAAGGGTCAGAAAGCTATGGCTACTTTTCTTACTTTTTGGTTGAGGAGTGTTATTTGATAAGTCTTTTCAGTATACTTTCATTATGCATTTTTCACCCTTTAGTGTAATTTAGCTCTGATCATTTTTGTAATTCTCATAACTTGATATGCATGCTTCTAACGTCCCAAGACTAACCCTGCTATTGGTTTTAACTGATAGCAACGGCAAAGCAATGCATTTTATGCTAACATTATGATCATAATTAGCCTTATTGTTAGGGATGGGTGAATGTTTCTAAAAATTTGAAATTTAAAATGAATTTTGATACATTCGTTCGTTCGAAACGCATTTCGAATGTTTATATACATTCTAACATTCTATTTTTGAATTTTCATTTTCAAATTTTTCAATAAAATTCGAAAATATTCGTTTGAATAATAGAATGTTTAGCTATGTATTCATTCAATTTCGAAATGTAATATTCAAATTCGAATGTGACATTCAAATTCGAAATAGTATTTCTAGTCTACAACTGTGTTTAATAAATGTTATATTCAAATTTGAAAGCTACATTCGAATGTCACATTCGAATTTGAAATAGTATTTCTAGTCTAATACTGTGTTTTTAAATGTAATATTCGAATTTGAATGTGATATTCGATTCGAATGTGATATTCGATTCAAATGTGACATTCAAATTCGAAATAGTGTTTCTAATCTACAATTGTGTTTTATAAATGTAATATTCGAATTCGAATGTGACATTCGAAAACTGTAAATAACATTCGAAAATTTAATTTTTGAGAATATTCGATCTTATCAACATTTACATCAACATCTATTATGTAAATCGAATTTCTACAATAACATTCGTTCTAACATTCTAATTCAAACATAAACACATTCGCCCATCCCTACTTATTGTCTGCAGACTCAAACCTGGATTACCTCTTCCAAATAAGGCAACGGGTGGGTGGAGATTGGATGTTGAAAAACAAATGCAGCAAACAAGATGTTGGTTGTTTTTAAGCATGCTTAGACTTGCCTGATATTGTTGTTCTATAGTAAGCCAACAGAAATATATTGTTATTTACAAGTTATTTACTGTCCCATTAAATAGTTTTCCTCACAGCTTTTCCAGAACAAGAGGTTGAACTATCACAGTGTTTTAATCCCATTGTTTACATTATGGTTATACTGTTGTACACCATACACACTGGTCTCAGCATTCCTGTGCACAGCACGCTAGAATCAGCAATTTGTTTTTTAAACTATCATTAAAATTGGTAACATGAGGACATTTAAAATACAGTATATACAAGACAATATTTACATAAGTCTCTCATAAGTCATGTCAGAATTTTTTAGAGAGGAACAGACAGGATGTCTTTATATACATATTAAATTGAGAGCCATTAAAGGGCCATGATACCCAGATGTTGAAGCACTTGAAAGTGATGCAGCACAGCTTCAAAAAACTGACTAGTAAATATCAGATGAACATCTCTATGTAAAAAAGGTAGATATTTACCTCAAAATCTAAGTATTCACACCCCACTGTAAAGAGACTTTAAGCAGCCAATTAGGATGCTAGTCCCAGGACTTGCAAGGAAAAGTATGCATTATGGCATGCAGACACAGTCATGTTGTTTTGATATTCATTTTAAGGAAGTTTACTTTTAAATCTCATGAGATTACAGCAAAGCAATGCATGACCTTAGCACTGCTGATGCTGATTGACTATTGGTTTTCTTTTTTCAACTTGCCGCTGAACAATAGCTGAAGTATAACTGTTCACAGAGAACTTACTCTGGTGAGCAGAAGAAATTGTGAGGTAAAATATCTTCATTTTTTACATTGAGATGTTCAGGTGATATTTTCTTGTCAGCTTTTTACAGTTATGCTGCATCAAGTGATTTAGCACACAAGTATTGTGTCCCTTTAAAATTGTATGTTTAAAAATCATTTTCACCATTTAACGTAATTTCCAAGCTATGTTTTTTTTTTTTTTTTTTTACATTTTGCAGATTTGATACAAATACCACTTTCTCCAACATTGGTGTGTCCGGTCCACGGCGTCATCCATTACTTGTGGGAAATGTTCTCCCCCACAGGGAAAGGCAAGGAGAGCACACAGCAAGAGCTGTCCATATAGCTCCCCCTCTGGCTCCGCCCCCCAGTCATTCTCCTTGCCGCTCTGAACAAGTAGCATCTACCACGGGGATGGCGAGGAGTTTGTGGTGTTAGTTGTAGTTTTTTATTCTTCTATCAAGAGTTTGTTATTTTAAAATAGTGCTGGCTTGTACTATTTACTCTATAACAGAAAAGTGATGAAGATTTCTGTTTAAGAGGGCTATGATTTTAGCACAAGTAACTAAAATCCATTACTGTTACCACGCAGGACTGTTGAAACAAGAGAACTTCAGTTGGGGGTAACAGTTTGCAGACTCATCTGCTTCAGGTATGACTAGTCTCCTTCTAACAACACAGGCTAATGCTAGATGACAGTCATTTTTCCCCTCAGGGGAAACGGTAAGCCATTTTTCTTTCACCTCAGCAAAAAAGATAACAGGCTTCCCCTTTTTGTTTTTTATGCTGGTAGACACTGTTAGGGGCTAAATCGATTGGTTTTTATTACAATATTATACCATTTGAAATATTTTATAAGCTCACATACACTTGGGAACGTTTTTTTATTGATCTGGCTTGTTTTAGACACCTAAATCTAGTCAGGAAGGCCCCTTCACTCTAGTGTGCTGAGGGAGGAAGCCTCATTTTGGCACTTCAGCTGTGCAGTTGAATTTCAAGGCAGTGCATGCAGATTCATGTGAGAGGTTCCTGTGTTTCAGAAAGTGACTCCAAAAGGCTTTTTTCTGTGAATGGTGACCCCTAAGGAAGGTAAAAAGCTGCAGCAAGGCTGTAGCTGGGATTGTGGTGTGTAAAAACGGTTAAATCCAACAATTAGCTCCGGTTTGCTTGTTTCTAGAGTCTCCATATTTGCTGTGCAATACTTTCTAAGCATTAAGACACTGGGGTCCAAATTTCAGAAAAATCGGATATTGCCTTCATAGTTTTTTGAACATTCAGAAATAAATGTGTCATTTTATTATTTAAAGAGACAGTAACATTTTTGTTTAAAATCGTTTTTATTGCATTGTTTGCCTGCCTAAATCTGTTTAACATGTCTGTTCCATCAGATAACCTATGTTCTGTGTGTATAGAGACAAATGTGGTTCCCCCTTCGAGTGTTTGTGATAATTGCGCCATAGCGTCCAAACAAAATCAGGACAGCTCTGTTATTTTTCATAATGTTGCCCAAGATGATTTATCTAATGAAGGTAGTGGGGATAGCTCTACATCCTCTCCTTCTGTGTCTACACCAGCTTTGCCCGCGCAGGCGACACCTAGCGCGCCAGTGCTTATTTCTATGCAACAATTATCAGCAGTAGTGGATAATTCTATAGCAAATCTTTTATCCAAACTGCCAGTTTTTCAGAGAAAGTGTGATTGTTCAGTTTTAAATACAGATAAAAAGGATGAACAATCAGACGCTGACGATGCCTTATCTATTTTACCCTCACATCAATCGGAATTGGCTGTGAGGGAAGGGCTGTCTGAGGGTGAAATTTCAGACTCAGGAAAAATTTCTCAACAGGCAGAACCTGATCTAGTGGCATTTAAGTTTAAGCTAGAACATCTCCGCGCTTTGCTTAAGGAGGTATTAGCTACTCTGGATGACTGTGATTCCATGGTAGTACCAGAGAAGTTGTGCAAATTGGACAAATTTTTAGAGGTCCCAGTGCACGACGACGCTTTTCCAATACCTAAGAGGGTAGCGAACATAGTGGAAAAGGAGTGGGAGAAGCCAGGTGTACCCTTTGCCCCACCTCCTATATTTAAGAAAATGTTTCCCATGGTAGACCCTAGAAGGGACGCATGGCAAACGGTCCCGAAGGTTGAGGGAGCTGTTTCAACACTAGCAAAGCGCACAATTATTCCTATAGAGGACAGCTGCGCTTTCAAAGATCCTATGGATAAAAAATTGGAAGGATTGCTTAAAAAGATTTTTGTTCAGCAAGGGTTCATCCTTCAACCAGCTACGTGTGTTATTACTGTCACTTCAGCGGCGTCCTTTTGGTTCGAAGAACTAGAAAGGTCGCTCCAGAAAGAGACTTCCTATGAAGAAGTCATGGACAGAATTCACGCATTAAAGTTAGCTAATTCCTTTATATTGGATGCCGCCTTTCAAATAACGAAATTGGCGGCGAAAAACTCAGGTTTTGCTATAGTAGAGCGGAGGGCGCTTTGGCTTAGTCTTGGACGTGTCGTCCAAGACTAAGTTACTGAATATTCCTTTCAAGGGTAAGACCCTTTTTGGGCCGGAATTTAAGGAAATTATTTCAGACATCACTGGGGGTAAGGGCCATGCCCTCCCACAGGATAGGCCTTTTAAGGCTAAGAACAAGTCTAATTTTCGTTCCTTTCGCAATTTCAGGAACGGACCGGCTAATAACTCCACTGCCGCTAGACAAGAAGGTAACGCGGCCCAGCCCAAACCCGCTTGGAAGCCCATGCAAGGCTGGAACAAGGGTAAACAAACCAAGAAACCTGCTGCTGCTACCAAGACAGCATGAAGGGGTAGCCCCCGATCCGGGACCGGATCTGGTAGGGGGCAGACTATCTCTCTTTGCTCAGGCTTGGGCAAGAGATGTTCTGGATCCCTGAGCACTAGAGATAGTTTCCAAGGGATACCTGTTAGAATTCAAGGGACTTCCTCCAAAGGGAAGGTTCCACCTGTCTCGCTTATCTTCAGACCAGATAAAGAAACAGGCATTCTTACATTGTGTAAGAGACCTATCAAAGATGGGAGTGATAAACCCAGTCCCCTCCGGGGAACAAGGTCTAGGGTTTTACTCAAACCTGTTTGTGGTTCCCAAAAAAGAGGGAACTTTCAGGCCAATTCTGGATTTAAAGATATTAAACAAGTTCCTCAGAGTTCCATCCTTCAAGATGGAAACCATTCGGACAATCTTACCAACAATCCAGCAGGGTCAATTTTTGACTACCGTGGATCTGAAGGATGCGTATCTGCATATCCCAATCCACAAATCTCATCATCAGTTCCTGAGGTTCGCCTTTCTGGACAAACATTACCAGTTTGTGGCTCTTCCATTCGGTTTAGCCACCGCTCCCAGAATTTTCACAAAGGTGCTAGGGTCCCTTCTAGCGGTCCTAAGACCGAGGGGCATCGCTGTAGCACCTTATCTAGACGACATCCTAATCCAAGCGTCGTCTCTTTCCAAAGCGAGGGCTCATACAGACATTGTGTTGGCTTTTCTCAGATCTCACGGGTGGAAAGTGAACATAGAAAAAAGTTCACTGTCACCGTCCGCAAGGGTTCCTTTTCTGGGAACAATAATAGATTCTGTGGAAATGAAGATCTTTCTCACAGACGTCAGAAAGACAAAGCTTCTAAAAGCTTGTCGAGTTCTTCACTCTATTCCTCAACCCTCCATAGCTCAATGCATGGAAGTAATAGGACTAATGGTCGCAGCAATGGATGTGGTTCCTTTTGCTCGAATTCATCTAAGACCATTACAGCTGTGCATGCTCAATCAGTGGAATGGGGACTATACAGACTTGTCTCCCCAAATTCAAGTAGACCAGGTAACCAGGGACTCACTTCTCTGGTGGTTGACCCAGGATCACCTGTCTCAGGGAATGAGTTTCCGCAGACCGGAGTGGGTCATCGTCACGACCGACGCCAGCCTCTTGGGGTGGGGCGCGGTCTGGGACTCTCTGAAAGCTCAGGGCCTATGGTCGCGGGAAGAGTCGCTTCTCCCGATAAACATTTTGGAACTAAGAGCTATATTCAATGCGCTCCTGGCTTGGCCTCAGCTAGCGGAAGCCAGGTTCATAAGATTTCAGTCGGACAACATAACGACTGTTGCGTACATCAATCATCAGGGGGGAACAAAGTGTTCCCTAGCGATGAAGGAAGTAACCAAGATAATCCAATGGGCAGAGAATCACTCCTGCCATCTATCTGCTATTCACATCCCAGGAGTAGACAACTGGGAGGCGGACTATTTGAGTCGTCAGACTTTCCATCCGGGGGAGTGGGAACTCCATCCGGAGGTCTTTGCTCAGTTAACCCAATTATGGGGCATTCCAGACATGGATCTAATGGCGTCCCATCAGAACTTCAAGATTCCTTGCTACGGGTCCAGATCCAGGGATCCCAAGGCGACTCTAGTGGATACATTAGTGGCGCCTTGGTCGTTCAACCTAGCATATGTGTTTCCACCGTTTCCTCTCCTCCCCAGGCTCATAGCCAGGATCAAACAGGAGAAGGCCTCTGTGATTCTGATAGCTCCTGCGTGGCCACGCAGGACTTGGTATGCAGACCTGGTGAATATGTCATCGGCTCCACCATGGAAGCTACCTTTGAGACAGGACCTTCTAGTACAAGGTCCATTCGAACATCCCAATCTAGTTTCTCTGCAGCTGACTGCTTGGAAATTGAACGCTTGATTTTATCCAAGCGTGGGTTTTCAAATTCTGTGATTGATACTCTGGTCCAAGCCAGAAAACCTGTGACTAGAAGGATTTACCATAAAATATGGAAAAAATATATCTGTTGGTGTGAATCCAAAGGATTCTCCTGGAGTAAGATTAAAATTCCAAAGATTCTCTCCTTTCTCCAAGAAGGTTTGGATAAAGGATTGTCAGCTAGTTCTCTAAAAGGACAGATTTCTGCATTATCCGTCTTGTTGCACAAACGACTGGCAGCTTTGCCCGATGTACAAGCTTTTGTTCAGGCTTTGGTTAGAATCAAGCCTGTTTACAGACCCATGACTCCTCCTTGGAGTCTAAATTTAGTTCTTTCAGTTCTTCAAGGTGTTCCGTTTGAACCTTTACATTCCATAGATATTAAGTTACTATCTTGGAAAGTTCTGTTTTTGGTTGCTATTTCTTCTGCTAGAAGAGTTTCTGAATTATCTGCTTTGCAGTGTGATCCACCCTATCTGGTGTTCCATTCAGGTAAGGTTGTTTTGCGTACTAAGCCTGGTTTTCTTCCAAAAGTTGTTTCCAACGAGAACATCAACCAGGAAATAGTTGTTCCTTCTTTGTGTCCGAATCCAGTTTCAAAGAAGGAACGTTTATTACACAATTTAGATGTTGTTCGTGCTTTAAAGTTCTATTTAGAATCAACAAAAGATTTTAGACAAACCTCATCCTTGTTTGTCGTTTACTCTGGTAAGAGGAGAGGTCAAAAAGCTACTGCTACCTCTCTCTCTTTCTGGCTGAAAAGCATTATCCGCTTGGCTTATGAGACTGCCGGACGGCAGCCTCCTGACCGTATCACAGCTCACTCTACTAGGGCTGTGGCTTCCACATGAGCCTATAAGAACGAGGCTTCTGTTGACCAGATATGTAAGGCAGCGACTTGGTCTTCTCTGCACACTTTTGCCAAATTCTACAAATTTGATATTTTTGCTTCTTCGGAGGCTGTTTTTGGGAGAAAGGTTTTGCAAGCCGTGGTGTCTTCTGTTTAGGTAACCTGATTTGCTCCCTCCCTTCATCCGTGTCCTAAAGCTTTGGTATTGGTTCCCACAAGTAATGGATGACGCCGTGGACCGGACACACCAATGTTGGAGAAAACAGAATTTACGCTTACCTGATAAATTACTTTCTCCAACGGTGTGTCCGGTCCACGGCCCGCCCTGGTTTTTTTTATCAGGTTGAAAAAATTTTTCTTTATACACTACAGTCACCACGGCACCCTATAGTTTCTCCTTTTTCTCCTAACCGTCGGTCGAATGACTGGGGGGCAGAGCCAGAGGGGGAGCTATATGGACAGCTCTTGCTGTGTGCTCTCCTTGCCTTTCCCTGTGGGGGAGAACATTTCCCACAAGTAATGGATGACGCCGTGGACCGGACACACCGTTGGAGAAAGTAATTTATCAGGTAAGCATAAATTCTGTTTTCTCTTGTGGGTGATCAATTGTAGATGTATGTTTCATGAAATAGGCAAATGTAAATACGATTTGACACGGATACTACTCAAATATAAATTATATTAATACTGTATTGTATGTAATTGTCATTTCTTTATAACTTCTGACTAGTTTAATGTCAACATTTTTACAGGAATAAAGATGCGGTCTTCCAGATGGCCATTACTCCGCAACCATTACTGGCAGGGACTCTATTATCTAATCAGGTAATAAACAGTGAGTGCTAGATCCAAAGGATGAGAGAGAGAGAGAGTGTTGTGCATAGAAAGAGATGGAGAGTCATGTGAGAGGAGAGGGGCAATATGCCACGAGAAATTAAAAAGCTCATCAAAAAAAATGTGTCCATTACCTCCAATCCTTTAGAAACATGCTGCTTACTTTACAGTGAGAGGTATATTGTTTTCTGACAAATGTAAAACTGTACTTCAATTTGCCGTCCCCTGTGTCATGTGACAGCAATCAGCCAATCACAGACTGATATGTATACACTGTGAACTTTTGCACGTGCTCAGTAGTAGCTGGTGTCTCAGAAAGTGTGTATATAAAAACACTGTACCCTTTGCATATGAAAACACTGTACCCTTTACCAGGGTCGGATTTACATATCAGGTGCCTGTAGGCACAAAAACCTGAAACACCCCCCCCAAACAAAAGTGAAAGAAACTGAGGACATTTTTTTATTATTATTTAGGACAACTAAAAATAACTATTAGATGTAAAACATTAAAGCTTAAGGTAATTACATGTTCCCTTTTATGGAGAAACACAAATACATACACCAATTGCAATATTTGTTGTAATAGAAGCTACACCAAAAATCAATATTTACTTAACTCAAATGGCCATACAATTTCTATTATGTATAACAAAAACAAATTATGTTAAACTTTTAATGCAAAATATTCTAAATAAAAACCTATTTAAAGGGACATAAAATGTGACAGTTTGCTAGGGCATTTTATTATTGCACTAGTGCTTGCACAGAAGTGTGTTAGCCTCTTGCAAAAGAGTTAAACACATAGTCAATGTCAATTCTGAGACAGCAATACACATCTGTGCAGACCCAGATGGGCTCATAGGACATGTTTACTGACAAGACATTAGTGCATTGCTTTTCTGGAGATGACTTTGACTATGTGCTTAACATTTTGTTGGAGTTAAACACAGTTTTGGGTAAACAATAGCAATATTAAAACTAGCAGCATGCAAGCTCATCAACCACATTTTGCAGCCAGTGGAAGAAAATATGAAATGTAGGTCTTATCCACTACATGAAAAAAATCTTGTGAACTCTGATATTTTTATTACAAATACACACAGATGTTAAATGTATTTTGTTCTGTAATATAAATATAATATGATGTTGCTCTCAAAGGAAAAAAAAGGGAATGTAGATTAACAAATGTGTTTAAAATTAGAAGGCAGTAAGAATATTTAGGAGCTCTACTTTTAGGGCCCAGACAGTGGTATTTGTATATAGATCTATAGTAAATAATCTAAAAAAGTCAGGGGTAAAATTCAACTTACCACAACACACAAACATATCACACTCACTTGATAAAAGAAAAGGCAGCTTGTAATAAAGAGCAGAGCAGCTAGTCCCACATAACCTCCTCACCTCCATGGCCTTTATAGAACAAAAACATACATCCTGAAGCAGAATTGAACCCCCTGGCTATCGAAATGCACTACAGTGCATAACAAGTGAATACACTGCAACCCTCTCTGGTAGCCAAGGGGTTAAAGTGCTCTGCTTGTTATGTTGTCATTCTAGGCAGCATTAGAAGCCTTGTACAGTCCTAACCTGTTGTTCTGAAGCTTTCATTCCTTCAACAAAAAGTGTCTGCTACACATCAGCATGGAGCTTGGCTGTGTGAGACAACAGAAGTACATAAAATAAAAGTGAAACTTTAACAGTAAACATGCCTGGAGAAAATGGGAGGGGTTTAGTTTTAATCTTTGTCCCTGTCTCCTTCATGGCTTCCTGGACTGCTGTAACATATTCCCAATGAAACACTCGACTCTGTAAGCACCTGGCAGCACTATTCTTAGTAAAATGAATGCCCTCAGAATTTTTTTTTTATTAAAATACACTGACTACAAGCAGGCGCCCCTCACTGCAATGCGCCTGTATGCACATGCCTACTGTGCCTAATGGGAAATCCAGCCCTGCCCTTTACATTTTGATAATGGAAGTAAACTGGAAAGTCTCTTAAAACTACATGCTCTATCTGAATTTAGTGTCCTTGTAACCATAGAAACAGCTGACCTAGCACACACATGCACCATCTGTCTTATGCACATACCTCATGTGTCACTTTCCCTACTGTTCATGTTCTGTATATACACAATGTTTCCTTCACATTCTCTTCATTCCCTTTATTCCCTTCCCTCTAGACCACTGGTTTTCAATGTTTTTAGGCCTCCCTCATTGGCCAGATTTTGAGGATATCTGAACTAGAGCACAGGTGAAATAATCAGCTGATTAGTAAACACGGTTATTTTACCTGCTCTCACACAAGGTAATCCTGAAAATCTGGCCTGTTGGGAAGGCCTGAGGTCAGGTATGAAAACCAGTGCTCTATAATGATGTTAGTAGCCACTGGCATACAAACACATTCTGCAGCAAATAAGTAGGACCATTCAGTAACCATTGGATTACTCCATCAATAACTGCTGAGAGCCCAGACCCACCACTGTAATTAACAAAGTGCAACAAGTGGGAAAAGATGGATCTTTGTTTTCATACAAATTCAAAGTAACTTTATGCGCACTATTGTTAAAGTGAAAGTCAACCCTGGCATTGTACAAACGCTAGGATTGACTATTGGAACAAATAAAGGGGACAGTATAAGATACTTCATGTAGAAAGCTCCTTTATTTGTTTCAACCGATTGCCGTTCTTAGCTGCTACAGCAGCCCACGGCTAAAAAAATTTTTGTAAGAGGTGAAGTTTTCACCTCTTAGCCAATAGCCTTGCGGTAAATCCGGCTTGACGCCCATGGGAGCTGGATTTACCCGCACGGCTATTGGCTAAGAAGTGAAAACGTCACCTCTTAGCAACATTTTTTTAGCCGTGGGCTGCTGTAGCAGCTAAGAACGGCAATCGGTTGAAACAAATAAAGGAGCTTTCTACATGAAGTATCTTATACTGTCCCCTTTATTTGTTCCAATAGTAAATCCTAGCATTTGTACAACCCTAGGATTGACTTTCACTTTAATGTTTTGTTTATCAGGGAACAATTCAAATGCCAGATTTCTTTTTCAACTGACATCATTGTGCATATATACTATTACTATTAAACAAAATATATTATATTTCTATATTAACTATTCAATTATATTAACTTAAAGGGACAGTCTACTTCAGAATTTGTATTGTTTAAAAAGATATATAATTCCCTTATTACCCATTCCCCAGTTTTGCATAACCAACATTGTTATATTAATACACTTTTTACCTCTGTTATTACCTTGTGGCTAAGGCTCTGCAGACTGCCCCTTTATTTCAGTTCTTTTGACAGACTTCCATTTTAGACAATCAATGGAGTGAACACAATGTTATTTATGTGGCATACATGAACTAGAGCTGTCTAATTGTGAAAAAAATGTCAAAATGCGCCTACCTAGGTTTAGCTTTTAACAAAGAATAACAAGAGAACAAAGCAAATTGATGCTAAAAGTAAATTGGAACGTTGCTTACAATTGCATGGCCTATCTGAATGATAAATCATTTAATTTTGACTAAACTGTCCCTATAAATTGTGCAATGATTGAGATTAGTAATACCCAGCATTCTAATAAATAAAGGATTTTAGAATCCTTAAAGGGACACTCAAGTAAAATTAAACTTTCATGATTCAGATAGAGCAGCAATTTTAAACAACTTTCCAATTTACTTCCATTAACTAAATGTGCACAGTCTTTTTATATTTACACGTTTTGAGTCACCAGCTCCTACTGAGCATGTGCAAGAATTCACAGTCTATACATATAGGCATTTGTGATTGGCTGATGACTGTCACGTGATGCAGTGGGAGTGGAAATAAACTTAACTTTGAAATTTGATAGAAAAAAATGTATTATTCATTTGAAGTTCAGACCAAGTGCTACTGCATCGTCTTGTTATCTTGCATGTGTTGTTTATGCAAATCTACTGTATTTACTGGTCCTTTAAGGGCTGAATATACATTTATGTCTATTAAACACACACATACAAATATATATCTAAAAAAAGACCAGTGGTACAGAGTCAGTTAGGTTGGGTTACAAGGTTCCCTCTATCTGCTGCTCTCATCTCTAGAGGGCTCTTTTGAGTTATTGCCACCTTATTTGCCCACATAGCAGAAATCCCCAAAGCCAATATTGTCCGTTCTCTTTTTGTGTGTGCTGTGAAACCAGTGCAGAGGGCCACACGTGACCATCCCTGATGTAGATCATCTATAGTTACTTATAACATAACCCACCATAAGGTAGCTGGGGTTCTAGCAGTAGATCTCTGTGTGCTGTGCCTCTCATCTACTAGCAATAGAATATGCTCAAGTTAAAAGCAAAAAAGTTCATTATTCAGTTTTAAACAGCTTTCCAATTTACTTTACAGTAATCACATTCGCTTCATTGTCTTGGTATCCTTTCTTGAAGAGTAAACCATAAGCTAATAGGAGCTTAGGAGTGTGCTGGTCTTTAGTATTCAATGGCAGCTGTATTGACAACAATGTATCACATTGCTATAAACATTGTTGCAAATGCTGCTGCCAGATAGCTAAAGAGGTGTGTATCTCTGAGTTTACCTAGGGTTACTCATTAACAAAGGATATGAAGTAAAAATGATAATAAAAGTAAATTGGAAAGTTGTTTAACATGTCATAATATATCCAATCCATTTAATTCTGGCTTTACTGTCCCTTTAAGAAATGTTAAATTTAAGAGGGTGATTTAGCTCAAGAATATTTAGCCAAATTATCATGCCAGCTCAGGTTTTATTCTAAGTAGAGCACACTGTCACTAACGTCACTGTAACGTATGTGAATCCCTGCACTAAACCATATGTAAGTAAAAACAGGACAAGCTGCACCATAACATAAACTGTCAGTGGGTGGTAAAGTCTAGTGGAGGGGCAGGATGGGACACAGCCATGAGCTGCATATAAGTCCGATGTCACGTAGACCCCTGTAAAGAGCTGTGCGATACCTACATAGTCAGTAACAACAGGAACTAGTTACAAACACTTCAGTGATCTGGTCCCCAAGCTAAAGCCATCACTCTTCTATATGTGTTACAGACCTGCCAACAAGTCAGTGCAGTGTTGTAAAGTGCTCTATTAACAAGAAGAACAAGTCAGTGCAGTGTTGTAAAGTGCTCTATTAACAAGAAGAACAAGTCAGTGCAGTGTTGTAAAGTGCTCTATTAACAAGAACAAGTCAGTACAGTGTTGTAAAGTGCTCTATTAACAAGAACAAGTCAGTGCAGTGTTGTAAAGTGCTCTATTAACAAGAAGAACAAGTCAGTGCAGTGTTGTAAAAGTGCTCTATTAACAAGAAGAACAAGTCAGTGTAGTGTTGTAAAGTGCTCTATTAACAAGAAGAACAAGTCAGTGCAGTGTTGTAAAGTGCTCTATTAACAAGAAGAACAAGTCAGTGCAGTGTTGTAAAGTGCTCTATTAACAAGAAGAACAAGTCAGTGCAGTGTTGTAAAGTGCTCTATTAACAAGAAGAACAAGTCAGTGCAGTGTTGTAAAGTGCTCTATTAACAAGAAGAACAAGTCAGTGCAGTGTTGTAAAGTGCTCTATTAACAAGAACAAGTCAGTGCAGTGTTGTAAAGTGCTCTATTAACAAGAACAAGTCAGTGCAGTGTTGTAAAGTGCTCTATTAACAAGAACAAGTCAGTGCAGTGTTGTAAAGTGCTCTATTAACAAGAACAAGTCAGTGCAGTGTTGTAAAAGTGCTCTATTAACAAGAAGAACAAGTCAGTGCAGTGTTGTAAAAGTGCTCTATTAACAAGAAGAACAAGTCAGTGCAGTGTTGTAAAGTGCTCTATTAACAAGAAGAACAAGTCAGTGCAGTGTTGTAAAGTGCTCTATTAACAAGAAGAACAAGTCAGTGCAGTGTTGTAAAGTGCTCTATTAACAAGAAGAACAAGTCAGTGCAGTGTTGTAAAGTGCTCTATTAACAAGAAGAACAAGTCTGTGCAGTGTTGTAAAGTGCTCTATTAACAAGAAGAACAAGTCAGTGCAGTGTTGTAAAGTGCTCTATTAACAAGAAGAACAAGTCAGTGCAGTGTTGTAAAGTGCTCTATTAACAAGAAGAACAAGTCAGTGCAGTGTTGTAAAGTGCTCTATTAACAAGAAGAACACGTCAGTGCAGTGTTGTAAAGTGCTCTATTAACAAGAAGAACAAGTCAGTGCAGTGTTGTAAAGTGCTCTATTAACAAAAAGAACAAGTCAGTGCAGTGTTGTAAAGTGCTCTATTAACAAGAAGAACAAGTCAGTGCAGTGTTGTAAAGTGCTCTATTAACAAGAAGAACAAGTCAGTGCAGTGTTGTAAAGTGCTCTATTAACAAGAACAAGTCAGTGCAGTGTTGTAAAGTGCTCTATTAACAAGAACAAGTCAGTGCAGTGTTGTAAAGTGCTCTATTAACAAGAAGAACAAGTCAGTGCAGTGTTGTAAAGTGCTCTATTAACAAGAAGAACAAGTCAGTGCAGTGTTGTAAAGTGCTCTATTAACAAGAGAACAAGTCAGTGCAGTGTTGTAAAGTGCTCTATTAACAAGAAGAACAAGTCAGTGCAGTGTTGTAAAGTGCTCTATTAACAAGAAGAACAAGTCAGTGCAGTGTTGTAAAGTGCTCTATTAACAAGAAGAACAAGTCAGTGCAGTGTTGTAAAGTGCTCTATTAACAAGAAGAACAAGTCAGTGCAGTGTTGTAAAGTGCTCTATTAACAAGAAGAACAAGTCAGTGCAGTGTTGTAAAGTGCTCTATTAACAAGAAGAACAAGTCAGTGCAGTGTTGTAAAGTGCTCTATTAACAAGAAGAACAAGTCAGTGCAGTGTTGTAAAGTGCTCTATTAACAAGAAGAACAAGTCAGTGCAGTGTTGTAAAGTGCTCTATTAACAAGAAGAACAAGTCAGTGCAGTGTTGTAAAGTGCTCTATTAACAAGAAGAACAAGTCAGTGCAGTGTTGTAAAGTGCTCTATTAACAAGAAGAACAAGTCAGTGCAGTGTTGTAAAGTGCTCTATTAACAAGAAGAACAAGTCAGTGCAGTGTTGTAAAAGTGCTCTATTAACAAGAAGAACAAGTCAGTGCAGTGTTGTAAAGTGCTCTATTAACAAGAAGAACAAGTCAGTGCAGTGTTGTAAAGTGCTCTATTAACAAGAAGAACAAGTCAGTGCAGTGTTGTAAAGTGCTCTATTAACAAGAAGAACAAGTCAGTGCAGTGTTGTAAAGTGCTCTATTAACAAGAAGAACAAGTCAGTGCAGTGTTGTAAAGTGCTCTATTAACAAAAAGAACAAGTCAGTGCAGTGTTGTAAAGTGCTCTATTAACAAGAAGAACAAGTCAGTGCAGTGTTGTAAAGTGCTCTATTAACAAAAAGAACAAGTCAGTGCAGTGTTGTAAAGTGCTCTATTAACAAGAAGAACAAGTCAGTGCAGTGTTGTAAAAGTGCTCTATTAACAAGAAGAACAAGTCAGTGCAGTGTTGTAAAGTGCTCTATTAACAAGAAGAACAAGTCAGTGCAGTGTTGTAAAGTGCTCTATTAACAAGAAGAACAAGTCAGTGCAGTGTTGTAAAAGTGCTCTATTAACAAGAAGAACAAGTCAGTGCAGTGTTGTAAAGTGCTCTATTAACAAGAAGAACAAGTCAGTGCAGTGTTGTAAAGTGCTCTATTAACAAAAAGAACAAGTCAGTGCAGTGTTGTAAAAGTGCTCTATTAACAAGAAGAACAAGTCAGTGCAGTGTTGTAAATTGCTCTATTAACAAGAAGAACAAGTCAGTGCAGTGTTGTAAAGTGCTCTATTAACAAGAAGAACAAGTCAGTGCAGTGTTGTAAAGTGCTCTATTAACAAGAAGAACAAGTCAGTGCAGTGTTGTAAAGTGCTCTATTAACAAGAAGAACAAGTCAGTGCAGTGTTGTAAAGTGCTCTATTAACAAGAAGAACAAGTCAGTGCAGTGTTGTAAAAGTGCTCTATTAACAAGAAGAACAAGTCAGTGCAGTGTTGTAAAGTGCTCTATTAACAAGAAGAACAAGTCAGTGCAGTGTTGTAAAAGTGCTCTATTAACAAGAAGAACAAGTCAGTGCAGTGTTGTAAAAGTGCTCTATTAACAAGAAGAACAAGTCAGTGCAGTGTTGTAAAGTGCTCTATTAACAAGAAGAACAAGTCAATGCAGTGTTGTAAAGTGCTCTATTAACAAGAAGAACAAGTCAGTGCAGTGTTGTAAAAGTGCTCTATTAACAAGAAGAACAAGTCAGTGCAGTGTTGTAAAGTGCTCTATTAACAAGAAGAACAAGTCAGTGCAGTGTTGTAAAGTGCTCTATTAACAAGAAGAACAAGTCAGTGCAGTGTTGTAAAGTGCTCTATTAACAAGAAGAACAAGTCAGTGCAGTGTTGTAAAGTGCTCTATTAACAAGAAGAACAAGTCAGTGCAATGTTGTACAGTGCTCTATTAACAAAAAGAACAAGTCAGTGCAGTGTTGTAAAAGTGCTCTATTAACAAGAAGAACAAGTCAGTGCAGTGTTGTAAAGTGCTCTATTAACAAGAAGAACAAGTCAGTGCAGTGTTGTAAAAGTGCTCTATTAACAAGAACAAGTCAGTGCAGTGTTGTAAAAGTGCTCTATTAACAAGAAGAACAAGTCAGTGCAGTGTTGTAAAGTGCTCTATTAACAAAAAGAACAAGTCAGTGCAGTGTTGTAAAGTGCTCTATTAACAAAAAGAACAAGTCAGTGCAGTGTTGTAAAGTGCTCTATTAACAAGAAGAACAAGTCAGTGCAGTGTTGTAA